>NC_141914.1:60649617-60960034 GCF_057802395.1 Ceratotherium simum simum
GAAGTGTTTGTGGAATAGATGAACTGACACCACCTTGGTTTCTGAAGTCAGCCTGCTCCCCGCCCCTCACCCCCCAAAAAAACCTCCAGAGGTCTACCAGATGCCCACGAGGCCCTGGCTGCTTCTCCTGGCCCATGAGGAGTTGGGGGTGGGGCCGTGTCATTTGGCAAATATCAAATGTGGAGAGAAGCAAGGAGCAAGACTGGGAGTAAAAGAGGGATTTGCAAAGGGCCAAATAAGAAAAGTGAAGAAATAACAATAAAATGTCTGGCCCAGAAAAGTGATCTCTAGATACGAGGCTGATGAGTGTTGCTGATGAATAGAATTCTCACTACAAAGACTGTCTCTTAAACACAATCTTCCTTGTTTTTATGATTTGGAGATTTGTATAACACAGAGTCAGGGGACAGGGGTGGTATTGAAGAGTCACCAAAGCAGCTGAAGCTGCAAGATTGACCAAAGGGACTCTCTGTCACTGGCCATCAGTCCACCCGGGCTTGTCATGGAGCTCTGCGGGGGTGGGGGGGAGGGTGGTCAGGATAAGTTTAGGCTGGAAGGTCAGGAAATGATAGGCAGAAGTTTGAGTTTATAATAAACAGTCATGCTCCTTCTCTTCTCCTCTTGGTTTTTAAATTTAGTATAAAAAGATAGGAGAGAATTTATTCAAAAACAGAGACCTTTTCCAACAATAAATGCTGCATTCCTTCTAGAGCAAGGAAATGCTCACAACTGTGCAAGTCCTGGTGGAGCCATGGGTCCTGTGTGCGCCTGCTTGTGGGGGGTGAGGTGTCGGCTGTGGGTGGGGATCATGCAGGGGGCTTCTTATTTCTTTTCCATTTGTCACTTTTAACTCCAGAGGTAATTTTACAGAAATCTTTGTCAGAGTTCTAAAATCCCCTAAATATTAACTTGGCTTTAACTCAACACGCCACGTTACAAGAGTCTCAGGTGATTTCCAGTCTGAACAATTTCTGTCTCTGTTGCCAAAGTAAAGTTTTTAAAAGCACCTCTAGGGATGCCCTGGGGGAGGCCTAATTACCTCCCTCTTGTGTGAGCAGGACTCCCCTCAGACATAAAGGGGCCCTTGGGCAGCTCATTGCTCTCACTAAGCTAGAAATAAGACTTGAGAGCTGGCAGAGGTGGAGAGATCAGCAGCTTTCTTCCTGGGTCCTTAAATCAAAGAAAAATAATATGAATTAACTTTTGATGAGCTTGGCTTCTGATCCCATGTGCAGGTATGTACTCGTGCAGAGCTTGTTAGAGGAGAAGCAGGAGACCATAGGGGTCAAATCCACGAGGAGTCCTAAATTCTCAGGGTGTCCTGTTCCTTACTCTTCAGTAGTTTCTTGGCTCATCAGTCATCATAAGAACAACAGAAATGATCTCCCAGCTCCACAGTGCTGTCATCTGTTTGGGGACTGCTGTGAGCAGTGCTGCTGGAACAGCTATACCCACACACGAAGGGAACCGTCAATGCTAAGTCTGGGTTCTAGGTACTCTCTTCTGCTTCTTACTTGCTCCATGGGCAAGAGAAGAGACCAGCGGATGCCCAGTTATAAAGATGTAGAACTTTGCTGCAATGAAATGACTCCATGGTTTATTTAATTCACAAAAGATTTTTTTTTAGGGGCTTCAAAAGGAGATGGTTGTGAGGAAAGGGACTAAACATGGCCTTCCAGTGAACATGGCCGTACATGGAAAGACCCAGGTCATCACTCCAATCTCCTGTTTACCAGTCATGTGGCAAATTTCTTTATTTGCCAGATTTTTGTCATCTAAGCCTCATTTTTGTCATCTAAAAACGAGATTAATGATACTGCATCACCAGATTACTGACAGCGTTACATAAGATGATGGACTTGACAGTGTAGCCCACCCAGAACGAGAATAAAAAAGTCAAATGATAAAACCCAGGTGGCCGCCTGCTGTGGACATTTGACACTGGAAGAAGGCAGCTTGTACGGGTGGTGCCAAACCTGGAAGATGAGGTTCTCCTGCTCAAAGCCAGGGAGAACTACACAATCCCTCCCACCACTGCGGCACCCTAAAGAGTGTGCACTACAGGAGAGTGGCCCTCCCTACTGTGTGACCTTACAAGCACTGGGAGATAGAAATGGTTGATTTAAAAAATCTCTGTACTTCAAGTATGAATTCTGAGCAATTGCAGACACAGAGAGAGAATTCTCTGCCATTAGAATAAAAGTTTAAAAGCCCTGATATGAGGAAGTGAGCACTCTCATGCAGATGCTCAGTCATTTAATGGGACATGGAAAAAGGATCAGCAAAAAAGCACAAAGCCCCTGCCGTTGCTACTCAACGTGGAGTCACTGGACAGCAGCATCAGCATCGCTGGGGGGTTGTTGGAGCTGCAGAATCCCAGGATCCGCCCCAGACCTACCAAATGACAATGTGCACTTTAACACAATCCCCAGGTGCCCCAGTGGCACATTCAAGTTTATGAAGCACTGGCCCAGACAATGAAAGAACAGAATCTGAAGCAGGCCAGGCAGAGGCATTCTCCCTGATCAAGCAAGGCTGCTTAGGGTTTTACCAATTCTAAAGCGAGGTGAGACTTAAAACGATCCATGCACTACTTGGAGTTAGTATGTGTAAACTGTATGCAGTTCCCTTCCATTCTATAGCTTTGTCATCCTCAAGCCTTTTCCGAGGTAAAGGTACCTGTTGAGTTTTTGCCACTGATAGATACTGGTTCAGATGGACCCCAAATCCTTAGTCAAGATTCCCAAGACTAGAATGGGCAGACGGGGAGAGCAGCAGCCTTAAGAGAAGGCTGCCAGATCCTAACGAATTGTCATCTGGATGTGACACAAGTTACAAAAGTGCTTTGTAAACTATAAAGGAGTATAAAATGCAAAGTACTAATGTCATCAGAGCACTTTGGATCAGGGGTGAGAACTATCAAGACAACATGCTCCTCTTTTTCTAGGCTAACTTTATTTTCTGGGAACCTGAGCAGGTAACAGGGTCTGGCAGTGAGGATGAAGATGAGGCTATCCGCCATGAAAATGCAACCACTTGGCCTGGAGAGGAAAAAGTTACAACGTCGTCACTCTCCAGCATTTGACACTGGAGGGGCAGGAAAATGGTTAAGTTTTCCTTTTTGATACATCCTCTCATAGTCTCCACCCCAATATGACATCTTATCTCATTTTTAAACTTTTTTTTCTTTTTTAATTATTTTTGTGAGGAAGACTAGCCCTGAGCTAACATCTATTGCCAATCTTCCTCCTCCTTTTTTTTTTCCCCCTTTTTCTCCCCAAAGCCCCAGGAGATAGTTGTATGTCATAGTTGCACATCCTTCTAGTTGCTGTATGTGGGATGCCGCCACAGCATGGCTGGAGAAGTGGTGCGTTGGTGTGCGCCCGGGAGCCAAACCCGGGCCGCCAGCAGCGGAGCGCGCGCACTTAACTGCTAAGCCACGGGGCTGGCGCTTACCTCATTTTTAATAGGTAGAAACATAGCTACCCAGAAATGGAGGGGTATAGTTGGTCAGAACACACCAATGACTGAGCTGGGGATAGAACTCGACACAAAATCCTGCAATTCCATTCCTAGTCCACCTGGAATTCAGCCTTTCCCTATAGTAAAGTCTAGCTAACCATCTTCAGGTTGCCAACTAATAAAAAGTCCACCTTTTGCCTGATGGTAAATATGAATACCGTGAAGAACTCTTTTTCCCCAGCTAAGCCATCCCACAGAAGCTGTATCTTGATCATGGTTGAAGTGTCGTGTGTTCATTGCCTTTTAGTTATTCAGTCTCTTTCTTTAGGTCCCAAAGGAAAGTTTGGGAGCAAAATGTTAGTTACTAAAGAGAGTTCTGAGATTTGTCTGGGTTCAGCTGCATTGAAGATCTAAGGCAATGATTCTCAAACTACCTGTGGTAAAGAACCAGTTTTTTGGTTTTTTAATTTTCTTATGTCACAGACCAGTATTTTTGTAAAATATAATAAATATAAATTACCATAGAAATAATATGAATAAAACAAAGACATACAGGGTATAAGCCCACTGGTCATGCACTTGGATGTTGCAGCAATGTCAAATTGCTGTAAAAGTTCTCAACTCCTATTTTCAATCTCCATAATAACCTTGTCACAGGCTGGTAAGACACAGTTTATGAGCTACACTTCGAGTAACTCTGGTCTAACAGACATGCTAAATGAAATCACCTACTATAATGCCCACCTGGAAGAGAGTACTAATGCTAACAGGTAACATGTACTAAGAGCTTTCTACGCGGGAGGCACTCATAGTCCACTGCATGTATTGCTTCTTACGTAATCCGGTGCAGAAGGCCCTATGACCATCTCCATTTATAGATGGAGTGGCTGAGGCGCGGAGATGCTGAGTAACTTACTGTAGGTCAACTAGCAACCCCAGCCTTAAACACAAGTGTCTGCCTCCAGAGCTCACCTACCCCATACCCCTCCCCCACTGCCACTCAGAGGTGTTTGGTTCAGGTTGCATCTGAAACTACCCCAGGAAAAAGCAATGCATATTATGGGATTGGTAACAGTGCAGTAACCAACAAATATTACTGTATACTAATATCTCTGAGTAACATCCTGTGGGAACAGACACCAGCACTGAGGTGACATACAATCATTGAGCAACACTTTGCAGTGATCTGAAAAAAAATTTTGGCATCCACTTCAACAAAAACTGAAAAGGTGTTCAAAACTCAGGGAATGTCATGCAAATAGCAACTTCAGAGTTCAATTATGATGGATACCAGAAAGGAACAGGGAGCTTCTGGGGAACCAGAAGAGCAAATAGCCAGGCCATCAGGGTCAAGTAGAACTGTTTTGGCCTCAGCTATCACCCTTCCCACAGGGACTGTACAGGGTCTGCCCCTCTCACCTCTTCTCCCACAGCACAGTTGTCCTTGCCTCCAGGCTACAGCTCTGTTGTTCCCTGTCTTGTTTGAAATTGAAGCCAAGCCATAGGAGCTTGACACAAAGCTATCTTCCTTTTCGGTGTGTCCTGTGTTTTGAAGACTGCTGCGTTACAGGAGAGGGGCCTGGTCCCCCGGTGAAGCTGTAAGTGCATTGCTCACTCTCCTTGGCAGGGCTGCCCTGCCCCCGCCCCCCTTTGTCCATACTCGCAGAGCCAGCTGCTCTGGGGCCTCTCACTCCTGGACCTGCTTCAGGGTCTCCAAAGCTGATAATGATGCCTCCCACCTCCATCTCTTGCTGATAAATGAATTCCTGACATACCTTCACAGACCTTCACGTCGCCATAAAGCTGCTTTAAGGATGGACAAATGGTGGAGTAAATGAACAACAGATGGAAGATAAATGGTACCACATGTCAGACTTAACCTCTTCAGTAAAAAGAGGGGCAAAAACCTGAAGCGCTTCCTTCCTTTCCTACGCATGGAGAAGTAACAACAGCCACAGCTACTGCCACAAATGTCTGTTAACGATGTTCTTTTATACAAGGGACCAGCGTAGACCTCTCTAGATTGAAAAGACATGCTTGTTTCTTATTAAAACTCTGGTTACCTTGGTGGGTTGAAATTGCACTCAGCTTTTCCTAAGCAGGGGGCAATGCTGACCGGAACATCACATGTTTTTAATTATGGTCTTGAACCTCCTCATGTGCATTCCCTGAGCCAACAGTCGCTCTCAAAGAATCAATTTCTTTTTGTATAAACATGTCTTGCCTAAAAAAAGTGGGAGTTCTTGTAAGCACTTTTAAGACTCTACTTCCCTTCCATAGAGCATAGGCTCTGAATATTAGCTTTCTCAAGACTGGGGGAGATGAGAAGGGCACACAGAAAGATACCTAACACTTCAGGCAGGCCTATGGGTCCGGGGGAGTGGAGAGGCAGTGTGAGCCGTGGTGGCTCAGAAGAGAGAAGGTCACCACGGGCAGGGGTGGGTGGGGAAGACCTCATGGAGAAGTGGTACCAAACAGGAGTCTTGGAGAAGGGCAGCCTTTGATGGGAAGAGAGGCACGAAGAGGGCATTCTAGAAGGTAATGATAAAGGTTAGTGGAGTACCACTTTTGGGAGGAATAGGCAAAAGTTACCCACGACCTTCCTTTAAAATTCCTTTGAATTATCCATGAAGTACCGTGAACACTGTAAATCGCATCCACACTAAGATTTGAGATTCATTGGACTAGACTTAAGGAAGAAATGAAAGGAAACTCGATGAGCCAATGTCCGGGCATTTGTGCTGTTGCCCCTCCAAGAACTACCATGGACCTCGAGGGGAGTTGGGATTGGGTACAGAATTTTACTTTGTTCTTGCCTGTCTGCAAAGTTTACTCCATTATGCTTTAGTATGGAGCCCCTGTAAGCCTAACATATACTAGAAGACTTGGTTCTTGTGAGGATTAAACAATAGAACAGTAAAAGCTCCTAGCACAGAATCTGACGTGGTAGGAGCTAGTTAAAAGCTTGATCAGACCTACAGACACAGCCTTTGCAAAGTTGAGGAGGAGGACTTGGCTTCCTGCTCTCCGCAATTTCTGTTGTAGACTCGGCAAAGAGCCATCACTCTCAAGCTCCTGGGCAATGCCTTCAGGGACTGTGTATTACACCAGAGGCAGGTTCTGATGTGACTCCCAGGATGTCAAGATGGGAACTCTGGAAGGACAGTTTGCAAATGGTCTCATGGTGTGAAACAGTCTTTGCAGACCATGTTGCTCAGCTGCACATTAGGGCCACACATTGAATCACATCCCTGGCTCTCCCTTGTAATCCATTTCTTTGATGTTCATTGCATGCAATTTAGGATAAACCAAAACTCTGGGGCCACCCCAAGGAGGGCAGATATCCTGGGGTCATTCTCCTCTGAATATAATCTCTTTATTCTATTTTCCCTTCATTCTCCCCCACACGGTGTTGTTTTATTTCCTTCCCTCCATTGTGTCATCTCTTTCTGTGTATACCAAATCAGATTTACACCTACTCAATTGGTTTTGACTATAATTTACCTTTCGTTCTCTTTTTTTTTTTTCAGGCCTGATTTTCAAAAACAAAGAATAAACACAAAGTCTCACCACCACTACCACCATCACCACCAAAACAACAGAAGAGCATACCACCCATTTAACCAAGCTAGCGGTTTGGGAAAGCTTTAATCACAAGCTGTGTGTTAAAACTTTTCTTAAAAGCAACTTTTTCCCCCCTGACTTTGATGGCTTTGGCTAAGGTTCAAAAGCTGGATCTGAGGGAACTGTACCCGCCCATGTGCCCCCCACAGACTTCTTCTAAGACTACCTGTGACAAATTGTCCCCAATTCTGACAGTGCCTGATGAGAGCAGCCTCCCTGGCACCATGTTCATTTGGCAAAGGCGTCTTCCAGTCGAATGATGGCCGACTGCTCAGCCAGCACAGTCCCCAGGAGTGACCCCTCCTTCCCCAGCTTCCCCTGTGTCCTGGCAGGCCAACGGTTCAAAGGTCAGCAGCTGCTCAGAAGGATCCTTAGGGCTCACACTGTTTGGAAAGGTATAGACGGTCTCCCCAATCTTGACACCTCGTTTTTCAATCCACATGTGCTGTTATTCCCTTTTGGGTCTCCAGAATTAATTTCAAAATCTAAATGCTTTGCTTGGCTGTCCTGTTATTCAGCCTCTGTGGGTTTATTATTTGGATATGAACATCCTCTCTAAAACACAGGAGCAAGAAAAGTGCAGGTGTGCTTACTCGGCGCACCTAAAAGAGCTCACTCAATTAATTCAGAGTCATTTGGTGCAAGGATGGCTCTCGTCCGCTTCAGTTTTTCATTCTCTCTAGGATGCTAATTGTTTTTCTTTTGATAATCTTGTAGTTTTGGCCTGAAGTCTAAAATCTGGCCTGCTGGGCTATGTGTCAGATTTGTAAATTAGATGACATCTGTTTTGAATTTTATCATCTTCAATTTTCTTTCAAGCTCTCTTCACTTCCTCATCTCCCCTTTAATTGTAAGGATCAGACTTTGCTGGATGCTTTAGACAGGAGTATAGACCTTTCTGCTTTGGGAGGCACAGATTAAGATTACTGAGGCTAAACAGTCACAATGAAGGCTATTCAGGGAAAAGACATTGGGAGAGAAGCCTTAGCAGCCACCCCAGAGAGGATGAGCAGCTAATAGAAAAACTGGCTATCAAACACCAGCATTTTGAAGTTCCCACCGAATAATTACAATCGATTAGAAGGAGACTGACAGTGAGGGTTGAAGTATTTGGGATTGAGAGAGGTCAAGGTGGTGGCGATGGTGGTGATGGTGGTATGTGAGGTGAGGGGTGACCTTTTCATCACTTCACATTTAATTTTTCTCTTTGTTTTTTTTCTCAGAAAAATAATAAAAGGAGGAGAAACTTAAATGTGTTCTCAGACACACAGACTCATATTTTGATAGTGATACCTTATTTTTTTCTCCTCTACATATCTCCTAAATTCTTCTTTTCACAGGAAAGTTGTTTATTGCTAATTGGGTTGGGCCTGGATCAGTTTTTCTGTTAGAATGCCTAATGCAAACCCCTCGTATCACATGTGTTTTCTTTATAGAAACGTATTTTGCACATATAACCTCATAGATGCCAATCGGCCTCTTGTAACTTTGCATTGGTAGAGCCATAGCAGAGAATGGATGGATCGCTGGCCAGAAGATGTGCCTAAGCTTTCACATCTGATGCACATGTCAGTCATCCCTGGAAGAAGAAATAAGCAGGCCGGCTGTGTGCAGAATACAAAATGATTCCCCCAACCCCAGCTGTAGAGCTCTAAACCAAATTTCTGAGATGGTATCATGAAAACTGGCCACCAGTGACTTTGTGCTTGCATACAAATGACAAATCATCCCTTCTTGGATGCTGCCGTGTTTAGGCTGTTGCTAGGCAGGTCACGGGTCTGTGAAAATGCTGTTTTTGAATGGAATATGTATATAGCAGTGGTTCTGAACTGGGGCGATTTTTGTCTCTGAGGGGACATTTAGCAATGTCTGGAGACATTTTTGGTTGTCACAACTGAGGGGGAGGGCTGCTACTAGCATCTAGTGGGTAGAGGCCAGGAATGCTGGTAAATATTCTATAACGCAGAGGACAGCCCCACAACTAAGCATTATGTAGCTCAAATTTCGATAGCACCAAAATTAGAAACCCAGGTTTATAGGCATTTATACACTGAACTGGGCAGCAACTGCAATCAGTCTTCCTTGAATGAACAGTTACTGTTGATTTTGATGAGCATATTGACCTGATAATATTCTCTGTGTATAGTGGGTAAGAGACCCTCCAGATGGGCTCCCCTCCTGCTGCCTCTTTTCCTGATCACTAGCATCATTTTCCACGTGTATGCAGTCACTCAAGCTAGATATCTCTGGGTTTTCATTCACTCTCCTCCCTTCTCCTCACCCCACCTTCCATTGGTGATCAATTCCTCACAATTCTGCATCCTCTCACTATAATCATCTGTCCTGACTTCCTCGTTTCCACCACTGACTTAGTCCAGGCCTCCCTCACAAGTGAAGGAGACTGTTGTTAAGGTCCCAGCCATAGCATCCTGGCCACTCTCTCTCTTGCCATCGTGCTGCTCCAGCCAAATCCATTCAGTATATCCTGCCATATACCAAACTCCACAATGACTCCTCATAGGCCACAGAGTAAAATTCAAACTCCTTAGGAAGGTATGTCAGGCCTACCCTCATCTGATAGGATCATCTGGTCCTTGCCTGCCACTTCATTGGCATTACCTAATGTTGCCTTCCTTGTAACACACGCCCTAGCCATACAAAACAACTTCTGTTTCTAGAAAGTGCTGTGGTCTTTCACATGTTGCCCAAAAGACAGCCTGAGGCAATATGGTCATCTTTTAAGCCTTGGTTCAAAATATCACCTCTTCTGAGAAACCTTCCCCGATCTCAGCTTCCCATTCCTCTGCATTCCATGCAAAAGTAGATACCCCCATCTCTGTGTCCTCTCCACTCCTTGACCTCATCGTGATTAGCATAACCTTTCCCCTCTTCTCTAATTACCTACTTAAATATTTATCTCTTCTACTAGACAGTGAGCTCTTTGGGTACGAGGAACATGTTTTATCTCTCTGTATATCTCTAGCTTCTGGCAGAGTTCCTAGTACAGAGTAAGCAATTGCTAAACGCTTGCTGACTAAATAAATGAGTGATATAAACATTATTATTCGTACTACATTCTTATCCTTTTACCACATTTTGTGCACTTTTTAGAAATTTTTTTGTTACGTTCTGGGTTTCACAGATTTAGAAAAAATTCTTGCAAATGCGATAATTTATTCAGAAGACACTGTGTGTTGAGATAGGGGGGTTGGCTTTCTTTTGGAAGTTTCACACCTGCAAAAGAAAGCATTGCTGTCTGTGCTATACCTGCATGGATTCATGACAGACCCCTGAGGTCCACAGGAATTGCTGCTCACCTGCCACTTCTGGCCTTAGCAGTCTCCAGCTGTCGGGTAAGGAGCTTGGCAATGGCGGTGAAGCTGTTGCTCATGCGAAAGATGTCTCTGCTCTGAGGGCCCAGGATGGAGGAGAAAGCATCAGTGATGCTCTTAATCTCCAGCAGGAGAATATGATGAAACGAATGCTCCATGCTGGTCAGCTGACTCACCAGGAATGGCAGACAGCTCATGGCTCTCTCCTGCCAAGAAGAACAAAGAACAGGGTACAACTGTTGGTGGGAACGTAAATTGGTGCAGCCGCAACGGAAAACAGTGTATAGATTCCTCAAGAAGGGAACAATAGAACTTCCATATGATCCATCAATCCCACTGCTGGGTATACATCCAAAGGAAATGAAATCATTATCTTGAAGAGATATCTGCACTCCCATGTTCGCTGCAGCATTATTCACAATAGCCAAGACATGGAAACCACCTCAATGTCCATTGATGGATGAGTGGATAAAGCAAATGTGGTATATATATGCACAATGGAATATTATTCAACCATAATCATGTCATAAAAAAGAACAAAATCTTGCCTTTGCTACAACATGGATGAACCTGGAGGGCATTATGCTAAGTAAAATAAGCCAGACAGAGAAAGACAAATACCATATGGTGTCGCCTATATGTAGAATCTAAAACAAAGAAACAAACAAAGCTGGACTCATAGAAACAGGGGCTGGGTAGGGGGAGAAATGGGGAGAGGTTGGTACAAACTTTCAGCTATAAGATGAAGAAGGTCTGAGGATCTAATGTGTAGCATGGTGACTATAGTTGGTAACATGTACTGCATAATTGACATTTGCCAAGAAAGCAGAACTTAAATGTTCTCACTAAAAAAAAAAAAGGTAAATATGTGAGGAGATAGATGTGTTAATTAACTTGATGGGGGAATCCTCTCACAATGTACACATATATCAAATCATCACGTTGTACACTTTAAATATCTTACAGTTTTACTTGTCAATTACACCTCAGTAAAGCTAGAAAAAAAAGAACAATGAAGAACAAAGGTCTTTATTTTAAAAGAAAATCAGAGTCTCATGACCAGCAGATGACAATTCAATGGGGAGTTTAGAGAGCTAGCTGAAGCTAAATAATGTTTCATTCATAGTGCCTGTGAAACGGTTTCTTTGAGGTTTCAATTTTTTCCCTGATTTCCAGGACAAACTTTTATTTATTTATTTATTTAATTTATTTATTTATTTATTGGTGAGGAAGATTGGCCCTGAGCTAACATCTGGGCCAATCTTCCTCTACTTTGTTTGTGGGACGCTTGCCACAGCATGGCTGATAAGTGGTGTGTATGTCCATGCCTGGGATCTGAACCTGTGAACCCTGGGCCTCTGAAGTAGAGCACACAAACTTAACCACTACGCCACCAGGCCTGTCCCCAGGACAAACTTTTTTTAAATAAAACTTTTTTTCTGTTAGTCTTTTCCTAAAAATATGTAAATAGTCTCATTTGCCTATCTTGCCCAAACCTCTCAACCACTATTAATGACCTGACCCCACACATCCACTCTTCTCAACTTTGTGTCCTCCTTAGGCCAGTCTCCACACCTGTGACTCAATAACTCCACCTACATGGGGGCAGTGTAGTCAATGGCACCCTCAATCCATCCATCTGTCAGATGACACCATGTATCACACCGATGTGCAAGGCTTACCTCCTCTCTACAGGGCATTCTCACTCATCTATTCACTGTAAGCATCTTTCATCATGTTACAGACTTGATGTGTCCGGTTGAGTGAGTAGATTGTGTTATCTAGCTTTAATCAAGTTAGCTCTCACAAGTGACTTAGCTTCCTTCAAGGAAATGGAAAATGAAGGACTATATGAATAATGCAGGCATGAGTAAATAACAAGAAAATGGCTTAGCGGACATGTCTCCTATCCTATTAAAACTCCTCATCAGCCATATTATGAAGTAACATGATTTAATCCAACATGACTAGAAGTTAGCCAAAAAAATTCAAAATTATCAAGGAGGTTTTTTAAAACGTAGATTTGTACCCAATATAAATAATGATATGCCATTATAAATAAATAAAGATAATTTAAAATATGACATTTCATCTTTAACTCAACTTTTAAAATCTTATTTTTTTAAGTATTTAAAAATTGTTCATAGTGTTAGTGTAGTATAACATGTATAATTATAAATAAATGTATACTGGAAGTTGATGCTCAAAATCCTTTTAACTGATAGCTGTACAGGCCTAAATTACTTTTCTAGCTAGGAATTCCCTTTTACCTTTTGTTCTAGAATTTGAAGTCTTAATTTCTTTCAAGATATAGCTCCTGTCCTGTCTCCTCCATGAAGTTATTCCCAGTGACCTCTTCCATCTGAAATTTCACCATATTATAGACTCATTTTAAAAGTCATATTAGTACTTCATTGAATTTGATTCTTTGTTTACTCATGCTTTTAAAGATTTTATTTATTTTATTTTTTCCCCCCAAAGCCCCAGTGGGTAGTTGTACGTCGTAGCTGCACATCCTTCTAGTTGCTGTATACTCATGCTTTTATTCAGTCACCAAATAGATATTGCCCAGCTATAGTATGCCTGTGCTAGATGCTAGTCAACAAAGGTGACTGAGAGGTAGTCTCTGCCTAAGGGACATGCAGTCCTCCCTTTCATTTATAGTTCCTTGATGGTTACATGTACCAGTCAAGTCTCCTAAAGGGGCTACTTCTCATACGTCTGTCATCCGCCTGGCACAGAATTGAGCCTGTAGAGTCTACACCCTGTGTGCATGTCTCGATTCACTGATTTAAGCAAACCTTATATGCCAAAATAGGACCTTACATATAAAGTATGTAGTTGCAAAGGAATTCTGTGCTTTACAAGAAATATTTATTACTGAACAGATTTAAGTGGTGAAGTTCCATAGTCTTAATACTTAACTTGATTTTCAAAGATTCCGTGTACAATTGCACCGGAACACATCTCTTGGGGAAGTGGGGTACCTCTGCCAATCCATCCCTTAATCATTGTTTGTTAGGACTCACTAGGGCACAGTGCTCTGTCTGGGTGTGTGAGACACGCTTCCGTGAACTGGCAGCTAAGTGAAGAGATATTGATTCATTAAAGGATAACAACATTAGATGAATGAAAAATAAAGAGCACTGGAACATATTTCTGACAGCCCATTTCATATTTCGGCTCAACCTATTGCCAGGTTGCAGAAGGACACTTAATTGCTCTTGAGCCTAAAATTTTTTAGCAACATAGATGTTTTCATTCATGCAAGGGCTCCGTATGTGAATTCACGATATGCAATGCACCACAGGGGCATTTTCCATTCCTCATTTAAAGGCAAAAGCTGGATGTGGGGGTTCCTACCATGCGTCAGGCACTGTTTTAGAAGGTAGGAACACAGCACTGAAGAAAAAGGATAAAAATCCCTGCCATGATAATGAGGCAGACGGACAATAAACAAAATACATATGTAAAATAGATAGTGTGTTGGATGGAGAGATGTGCCTCAAAGAAACATGAAGCAGGATGCGGAATGTCAGGGAGTCCAGGCTCGAGCGTGCAGTCAGGTCAGAACAACAAAGTTCTAGAATCTAAAAACATTCTCAGTAACCATAGAAAACAGTTACAGTGCAATTGTGTGGCCTGATACAGAGAGGTCAGGAGACACAAGAACTGGGACACAGGAGGCGTGGCACTTTCAAGTCACTTCCTCAACTTCAGATTCCGATGCTTCTTCAGCAACTTGTTTAAGCCATGCCACAAATATTTCATTTGCTTATGTCAGAAGGGTCCCTATTGTTTCATTAAGAATTCTTCTCACTGTAAGAATTAGCAAGCCCTTTCTTTAAAGCACTTGTCTTCCTCAAGATGGAGGTGACTGAGTGGGTAGTCCCTAAAATCAAGATAATTCTGGGTGACCCTCAGGCAGCCAAACTGAGCTGAAGGGAAAATTAATCACAGTGTGGGAACAAGAAAATCTATAACTGCTCTGGAACTCACACATGATAGCAAGCCAACCGCACACGGTTTGTTCTGACACCTTGGAGCACGTCCATGTACCTCACAGGGGTACCAGATGTGACTTTGGATTAGAAAGTGTGATGTTGGGTAAGAAGAGGTGAGGAGATTCTGAGTTCCCTCTCTGCTCCATGATATTCTGTCTCTGGGGGGCCAGTGACTGCGTTTTTCTGCTTTCAGTTATCCCACTGTGGGGACAGGGGCAGCAGCACCTGTCTGCTTTCCTTGCAGGCCTAACCTCATCTCTCCTGACATAAATTGATCATTTCTTAGTAAAATAACAATAGCTGACCCACAGACAGCACTCAACCTAAGTGCCAATTCTATTCTACATGCTTTTTATGTGTTTATTCATGTAATCCTCCCAATAACACTATGAGCTATGTACTGTGATCACTGCCATTTCACAAAGAAGAAACTGAGGCATAGAGAGAAGACCCACTTGCTCAAGGTTGCGTTGCCTTCTGCCTCTAAAGCTGTGTCCTCACTGGCTATACCCCAGCCCTCCGTCAAAGGTCCCCCACCCACCCATGCACATATTTTTCCACTCCTTTTTCCTTCCTTCCTTCCTCCCTCCCTCCCTCCCTTCCTTCCTTCCTTCCTTCTGAGGAAGATTATCCCTGAGCTAACATCCAACGCCGATCCTCCTCTACTTTATATGGGACGCCACCACAGCATGGCTTGACAAGCGGTGCATCCGTGCGCCCCCGAGATCCGAACCTGCGATCCCTGGGCCGCCAAAGCGGAGCACGCGCACTTAACAGCTATGCCACCAGGCCGGCCCCTGCACTCCTTTTTTCTGTATCTTGTTTATCATCAGTTATGTGGTCCTTTTCATTTAATTATTTTTGATTTCATAATATAAACATCATAAATACTCTGTAAATACAAAATAGACCACGGGGCCGGCCAGGTGGCATAGTGGTTAAGTTCGCCTGTTCCGCTTTGGTGGCCTGGGGTTGGCTGGTTCAGATCCCGGGCACAGACCTACTAACCGCCCATCAGGCCATGCTGATGGGGCATCCCACACGGAAGAGCTACAACTCTACAACTATGACACACAACTATGCACTGGGGCTTTGGGGAGAAAAAAGAAAAAGAAGAAGATTGGCAACAGATGTTAGTGCAGGGCCAATCTTCCTCAAAAAATCCCAAAAAACAAAAAACAAAATGGACCACCAGGTCTCGAACTTTGGTCTCAGGACCCCTTTCCTCTCTTAAAACTTATAGAAGACCCCAAAGAGTTTTTGATTATCTGAGTTGTATCTATTGATATTTACTATAGATTAAGTTAAAACTGAGAAATTAAAAAAATCTCTAGACATGTTTAGTTGTCACAGCTGGGGATGGGAGGAAGGGCGGGTAGTAGCTAGTGGGCAGAGGCCAGAGATGCTGCCCAACATCCCACAATGCACAAGAACAGCCCCCCACAACAAAGAATTATCTGGCTCAAAGTGTCAACAGTGCCAAGGCTGAGAAACCTCGAGTTAAGTGAAACTGGCTCTTGTTTGTTTCTTCCTGCGAGTGTGTGGTGGTGAAGAAGACAACTGTAAAGACACTTTGGTGCTGCTGTCTTGATTTGTGCTAAGCCCCTAGCAGTTTTACTCACCACTGCTTTTGTCCTTTCAGTGCAAATGCCAACACAGTGAAAAAGGTCAATGATGTATGAGCATTCTTGTGAAAACAGCTGTGACCTCACAGATCACCTGAAGGTCTCAGGGGGCCCTGGACCACACTGAGACTGGATGAACTAGAATCAAGGGTCAGCAAATTTTTCTGTAAAGGACAATAGGAAATATTTTTAGCTTTATGGGCCATATGGTCTCCGTTGTGGGAAAACAGCTCCAGACAATAGGTAAGTGAATGGGTGTGGCTGGATTGGACACACAGGCAGTAATTTGCTGACCCTGAACTAGATTATATGCCTGCAAAATTGCCTTGGCCGTACCACTTATTTTTATTAGTGTTATTCATTTTGTTTTAAAATACTGCTACTCCTATCTCATAAAGCTCCTCTGTTATTGTCAGGATAACAGAATGTAACTGAGAAAGTGGCCAAAAATGACAAGGTGGTGCTTGGCTATGATGATGATGGTTTCCCTTTATTAAGCATCTCTGTGTGCCAGGTACTTGGCATCTGCTTCCTCACTTAATCCTCACAGCAACCTTGCAAAGTGGGTATCAGGATGAGGATACTGATGATAAGAGGGCCAATCACTTGACCAAGGTTACACATGTCATGGAGTCATTGCGGCAGAGCCAAGATTGATCAAGATCTGCCCAATTTCAGAGTTTGAATGTCCCGCTTTGCAGGGGCTAAGACTGTTTAGTGCAGCTTTGTATGCTGCAACCCTCCTCTCTCCTCCACCCACAGCAGACATCACTAATTGATGATAGCGTTCTTCTCTACTGAACCCTCCTGAGACCCTTTCTCAACATTATCCTCCTTATGAGTGTTTCTCAACCCTGGCTGCACATTAGAATGACCTGGGAAGTTTCTAGAACAATTCTAATACCCAGTAACAACCCTCCCCCCATTCCTATTTAATTTCATTGTAATGGGTGGGATCCAGGCATAGGAATTTTTTAAACCTCTCAGAGAATTCTAATGTGTAGCCAGGGCTGAGAGTCACCCCCCTTTTCTTCCTTGTACACTCCTATACGTGTCTTTAAACCAATTCAAATGTCACCTCTTCTGTGAAAGCCTCCCTGACTCTCCCAGCCAAAGTTGGTTGCTCCACCTCAGTGCTCCTTGGACCTCTGGCCATATCTTCACAAGAGCCCTCACATCCTTGCCTACAATTTATGTGTCAAGTTGTCTCCCTCTCCCCAGTGTGCCCCTCAAAGGCTGGACATGTCATGTTCATCTTTGTACCTCCAGTGCTTAACGTGTTCCCTGGCATAGAGTAATATTAATTAATTAATTAATTAATTAAACTACTTTCCTCTTTCCAGGATACGGTAATGCCTTTTTCTTTTTCTTTTTTTTTTTTGCAGGGAAAGATTTGCCCTGAGCTAACATCTGTTGCCAATCTTCCTCTTTTTTTTTTTTTTTTTTTCCCCTCCCCAAAGCCCCAGTACATAGTTGTATATTCTAGCTGTAAGCCCTTCTGGGTCTTCGATGTGAGCCACCGCCACAGCCTAGTTACCGACAGACGAGTGGTGTGGTTCCATGCCCGGGAACCAAACCTGGGCCACCGAAGTGGAGAGCTCTGAACTTAACCACTAGGCCATCAGGGCTGGCTCTAGAGTAACAGTTATTGTTGAAAATCACTACCAACACCCCACCACTCCTGGACACAACTCTGGCACCATGAGGTGGGGACACCTAATGCCTTTCAGTAAAATAGGACTTTTTATCTTCCTACCTCCTTTTGGGGAATGGTTGTACCTACAGATTTTTTTGTATGGCAGGATTTATACTGAGAAAAACTTGGGATGATTTCTGGCTTGGTGTCTTTATTAGTGTATAACGTTGAACATCTTATTTAAGCACTTTGAGTCTCAGTTCCTTCATCCGTAAATTAGAGCCAGCCGTTCCGTGGCAGATAATTTTGATTGCCTATCAATACTCGAATCTCACTCTATCACCTTCTTTCTTATTGGTAGAACCTCCAATCTGCCATAAAGTGAAAGTGGTTGCTATTCAGTTCCTTAGCCTTCTTTGTAACTAGGGAATGGGTATACGAATTTATTCTGGGCATTTGGACCTGCGAGAAGGTTTTCTGGGGTGGAAGACTGATGAAAAACATTTTCCTCCCAAATAAAAAGAGATATGTGGAAGGACACATGCCTTTTCTTCAACTAGACATTGCTGTATCTATGACATGTACTGCCTGGATCTGTGGCAGCCATTGCAAGCATGAGGGGGCATGCTTATGAGGCCAAGTCAATATACTGAGGACCGTGGAGAGAGGATGGAAAGAGCTTTGTCCTCAAAGACCCTTGATGACATTGTGGAACATTTGAATACACCTTAGGCCCACCATGTCTTCCAGACTTCCCGTTACATGAGATAATAAATATTCTTGTTATTGAAGCCAGCTTTAGTTGGGTATGCTATTACCAAACTCAGCTGACACAAATACTTTACGACATTACTCTGGGGAATAATGAAATAATACCTATAAAGGGCCTGGCATAGAGCAAATGATAAAAAAAAAATGGTAGCAGTCAATTGTCATCACAAGTATGATTTTTAATAAGATCTGATGATACCAGAAATATCAATGAACTAAAAAATAAGCCACTTGGTAAAGCCCTAGTGTTTTATTATAAATATTATTGCTTTCAATGCCAGGCATACTATTTGGCACATAGTAAACATTTAATTATTTTTTGACATTATTGTATATATGCTAGAAATGAAAGAATATATATAAATATAACTAAGTAATGAACCAGAACCTTAGCAGTCGCACTGAGGACGTCCGTGTGCCCCTCCTCTGTGTTTCTCCCTTCCTCTCTCCGAATACCTTCTCTGCAGAGAAACCAACATCAGGTTTGGAAAGCTATTTTTAATCAGTGGGAATATCTGGAACAGCCAACGTTCTACTTAACTGGTGATGTCCCAGTCTTTGTTCTATTATACTGGAAGGATTTTGGTACTCCTATTCTGCTATTTGGCATTTAACCTTTAAAATACAATTTCAAATATTCTATTGACTGAGGAGGTTATAGTCACCCTTTCTAGAAAATTAACGATGACAGAGTCAGTCATTAGAGACCTGTGCCACTGCTTTGCTGCTGGATTCCACTGGTCTGTCTGAGCACTGTGTTCACTTTCTCCCTCTCAGCCCCTGCTCAGACCCATCCTGGAGATTTACAGCTCTTTCGGAGACACCTTCCAGTAACAACCTAAACTCTTTCACTGCCTAAAATCTCCACTGGAAAAAGGGCTGATGAAGCATTCGGCTTTCCTGGGGCTTTCTTTACTGCATGCAAAGTAGAATTGGCAAGTAAGAGACTAGCAGGGTGAATAAGAGTATTGGCTGTGGAAATTGTCAGTAAACGTGCAAGATTCTTTTTGGATAAATATTCACAGAGAAAATCCCAGCCTCAGAGAGCAGAAAGGAGGTGGCACTGCGTGAAGCCCTCCAGGCTGGGCCTCGTCATCTTGGCCGCGGGGGTGGTGGTGTGCTGTCGCAGATCCGACCTGGGAGCGCCTTCCTGAGTTTGAACCCTGGTGCTGCGATGGCCTGTCGTGGACCTTGGGCAAGTTACTTAACTTTCCATGGCTCAATTTATAAAACGGGTTAATGGCAGTGCCTACCTCATAGCGTGGCTGTGAGGATTCAGTGAGTTAAAAACAACACATTTAGAACAATGCCTGGCACAAGGAAATGCTAGATAAGTGTTGGCTACTATTGCTTGAGTGTCAAAAATCCTACATGCAAACTCAGGCATACATGAATTATCACAAAAACTAAGACAAGCTGTCTCAGAAGCAATATATCCCCTTAATTTTTCCCTGTTAACTTACCTCGTGAATTGATAAAGGTTTGGAAGTTCTAGAAATGTCCCAAACCCCAATACCAGCTCAGTATAAGTAAATATGGACCAGTGTTTTGGTAACCTGCAAAAGAGTTTACTTAGAAGTGAAATATGCTCAACATTTTACTGACAAAGCCTGTTTCCCGTTTTAAAAATATTTCACGATTAAGTCAAAACAGTACACAACTTAAGATTTTCTTAGTGACCTGAACCCACTTTTAGCTCATAATCTATAGACAGCTAGATCTTTTTCTCTTTGCAACTATTTCCCAGTCTTTTTCAATCTTTTTCTGTGTCTGAAGTAAAAATATTCTACTATTGTAACATTTTCAATCCAGCAAAAAGTTGCTGTCATTGAAGGAGGCAAGGCAGTAATGGTCAAGCTATTCAGCAATCTATAAATTCCAAGATAATCAATTAATAAATTTCATTCTTTAAAAATTATGCTACCTAGACAAGGATATGCTCTTCTTAGCCTTAAAATATTAGCATAAAAATATAGACAAAATGCTTGCACAGTAAGTAGGCATCAAATGTTGTTAGTTTATCATGTTCAAAAGTTAAGATTCAATAATTTTTTTAACAGAACATTGAGAAGGCATGCTCCCTGAAGTCCTTTTTTGTAGAACAGTGTATAGAATAAATAAACAAAAACATTGTTAATGTCTCTTTTAGGCAGATAATCCTCCAATTTTGAGCTGATTTTTAAAATAGCATTCCAAAAAGTCACATTCCTCAATTCTTTCTTTTATCCTCTGACCATGCCTCAATTTTTCTGTCTATCAGCGTGGAGTAATTGAACATATTTTTCTTCCCATTGATAAACAAAAACTCTATTAGAATTTAAACACATTTACATATTCTAAATGGTCATTTAATCCAATGTAAATGGAATAAGTTCTCATACTTTCCTTATTATTTTTGATTCAGTTTGCATGATTTCAGGAACACAGTTTCTGTGGGCACATGGGAGAGTAATAAATCATGTCTAGTAAAACAATACTGTCTAGGCAAAACAATTTTTAAAAATAAGTCCCAGTAATAAAAGAAACAGCTGATGAAAACAGATGTATCCTTTGTTTTGAATGAGCCTCAAATTTTGTAACATGGCAAAATTAAGGATCAATTGGACTCAGTTCAACTCTATCCATCTGGCACAAAATACTAAAGTAAACCCCGCCTTTATAAAAAAACACAGGTATAATTTTTTGTATTTATAAAGCAATTATGGCTTTTATTTAAATACGGAGCTTACTGTGTCTTCCTCAAAAAAGATATTTGAATGAAATTGACTTAGGATTTCAAATAGAAATCAGAGAAAGTGCAAGGTAGCTTACCCTTTGCCTTACCATGTGATATAACAATGTAACCGTATAAATTATGTTTTTAGTAGGACTGATTTTTTTAAAGGACAGAAAACTGAACATGGTCTGTATAAATTATGTTTTTAGTAGGACTGATTTTTTTAAAGGACAGAAAAGTGAACATGGTCTGCTGTCAAATAAATTTTTCCAATTTAAGATTATTTTTCCCAAAATAGCATTCAGTGCGGCCACATTTATATTTGAAAACCCAAATCTCTCTCCATTTGTGCTGAGAATTTATTTTCCAGCATCTTTTCTTTGAATTGACCTCCAAATACTTACAGACGTTAAAGCTTGGAGAAGTCCATCTAATTGGAACTTTGAACATGGTGTTATTTTGTGGGCTGATAAAGGATTTAGAGGTTCTATAGTTCGGATTTACTCTCTAAAAACTGGGGGCTTGGGAACTTAGCCTCTTAAAGGTAAGTCTTTTGTGTGGGCTCAAGGGACCCAGAATGAATTACACTGAGCCAGAATTTCTTCTCCCACCACAACATGGTCCCCTCATGTAAATGACCTCTCATTGATTATCCTGAACAATGGTTCCACTATTTCTTTTGCTTCAATTAAGCAAACTTTTTGAAACACTGTTGGGGACTTGAGCATTGAAACATTTCTGGAGAACTGAGAGCAGCAGCCCATCTTTAATTACACAGTATCTGTTTGGCAAATGTGGTGTAATCACAGAATGACAGAAAAATGTAGTAACCACAGACCTTCTGGCCCAATCATGGAAACCATTTTGAAGAAACATACTTATTATGGGTCCAAAAAGAAAGACAAGAAATAGAAAAAAAAGAAAAAGAAAAAAAAAAAGGAAGAAAGAGAAATTGTGTTTGAGCCTTTTGCCAGGAAAAAAAAAAGTGCTTTGTGCTCGTTAGAAAAGGAACGGTATGGTAAGATTTAACTCAGTTGAGCTAGAATTAGCTCCAATTGAACTTTCCATAATTGACTCATTATGTAGTTAAATACAAGATGCCTATCTTTATTTGCACCTACTTATTTTCGTAAGAAATAGCCAGGATGTTTTATTTGTGGTAGCTGAGATGCAACTCCCCAAATATAGGTTAGACAGAAATATTTGGGTATTATTTCACTAAAGGGGAGAATGAAATGGAAAAATGCAGTTTGCAAAAATGTAAAACTCGCCTGAGACCGGTGATTTCCTTAGCTGGGAGACTTTGATCTAGTTTTTCTGGTCCCTTGCCTCTCAATCCCTCCAGTGCTCCCTTTTTTAGTTCCTAGATTTTGCGTGGATTAATTATTTTTGGTTTCATAGCAGCTATATTTTCATTGTAAACTGCCTTAACTTGCTGGAAGTAAGCAGGGCATAAATAAACAAGTAAATAAAAATGTGCAAACAAATTGCAGCTGATAGGATGGGGTTTTGAAGGTACATCTGGCCGGGGGTACTCAAAAGAAAAAGTGTGAAATATACTAGCCTGGAGAAAACAATTCCTTTCCAAATTGCTTTCTACTCATTTGTGAGCTCACCTTTATGTAAAAAACAGTGGAAATAGAGTAAAATAGGCTTGTAGGATTTTTAGATAGGGTTGCTTTGAGATCTTGAATGGACTCATGGTTTGTCTTAATCCATTCGGGCTGCTGTAACTGGGTGGTTTATAAACAACAAACATTTATTTCTCACCGTTCTGGAGGCTGGGAAGTCCAAGATCATGGTGCTGGTAGATTTAGCGTTTGGTTCCGTGGAGGAAGGGGGAAGGGGAGCTCTCACAGGCATCTTTTATATGGGCACTAATCCCATTATGAGGGCTCCACCTGAAACCGGCAAACAGCCATTGATGATTGAACAGCTAGTAACTACGGGGGATTGGAATTTGCCAACTCAAAATATGTCTCTGCCTGAAGGACATTTTGACCCCCACCCCCCTTAACTGACCAAAGGAGTTTGGGATGGGAGGCCTGACCCCAGAAAAGGCCATTACTATAGACATCTCCGGGTACCTGGGTGGGTCGTGCTAAATCCATTCTTAGTTCTAGT
The DNA here is from genome assembly GCF_057802395.1 of Ceratotherium simum simum. Classification (NCBI taxonomy): domain Eukaryota; kingdom Metazoa; phylum Chordata; class Mammalia; order Perissodactyla; family Rhinocerotidae; genus Ceratotherium; species Ceratotherium simum. Next base: position 60,672,912 of record NC_141914.1, read on the forward strand.
TACCCTTTATGAGAGACATTTACATTTGTAAAGAAAATCTCCATTTGCAAAAGTATCTTCTTCCTTGCACCAGGAAGAAGGGGGGATGGCCTTACCTAGAAACTTATCAGAATGGAAGGCAGGACTTAAATCTGCATGACAAACTTACTCAGTTGTTAACTGTGCTGTTTGGACAATATGCTATCTGACTCCCACTAGGTTCCTGTAGATGACGTCTCCCTGGAGCGTGGGTTACTATGGTAATGGGTGTTTGAACTATTTTTTTTCAGGAACTGAGCCCCTCGTCCACTTCACGCCAGACTGAGACCACCAACCCATCAACTGGGTCCTTTTGATGGCAAGAGGTTGGAACTCCACCCTCAGGGTTTGCTAATGCTGCCATTCTGTGAAGTTGTGTCCTACAAAGAAACATGAAGCCTGACTACGCTTGAGCAGATCATCAATTACCTCATCTCTCCTCACCTCCGATCATTTCAGACCACCTTGCCCCCTTCCCCATAAATACTCCTGAGTCCTTATTTTCGGGGAGGCGGATCTGAGACTTGTTCTCCGTTTTCCTCACTTGGCTGCCTTGTGATTAAACCCTCTCTCTCTGTAATCCCGTCATCTTGGTGATTGGTGACATAATCACCTCCCAAAGGCTCCATCTCCTCATACCATCACCTTAGGGGTTAGGTTTCAACATATGAATTGGAAGGGGGGCATTCAGACCATAGCATGGTTTAATCTTGCCATTTCTTGACAGGAGAACAGAACAGTCACGTTACTATATCTACTGTTTCCATTAAACTACTGTATGAGATACTAAAATCTATGCATCTTGCCTTCAAGGTCATTCTCACTTTCGAAGGGGGAGGAAGGTAGAATATTTCCTTTAGGAAATCTTTGTAAACTTCTACTGTTTCCTCTCATCACTCTCCTTCCCTGCCAATTTAATTTGTCCCTACCAGTCATGAAGGAGGAGTTGGTAACCAAATAGTGATCCAGGAATGTGGAGCTGACATAGAGAAGGTGGGCTCTGGGAAGTGTGAAGGAAGTAAAACTTGTATTAAAAATTAAAAAGTTACTACCTTAGAGACAGGCACCTCCACGCCCTAAGGATTCCTGGTATAGGGGGGAACGTTTATCGATCCTGACTGACTCTATTCATGAAAGACCCACCCTAAACTGTTCGGGGAAGAATTGAGAACAAGAGAGTGCTCCAGAGGGATAAGTTTGGGAGGGTCGGGGTGGAGGGGGTCCAGATGGGGACGCGTGTGTGTAACCTGATAATCGCTTCGCGCCGTAGCAATTCGCGCCATAAAATGTAACTGTTTAAATGTTTTAAATTAGCCAATCATGTAAGACCGCGCCAACCTTTTCCCGCTTTGTGCTTCCAAACCCTATATAAGAATTTGCCCTTTAAGGTCCGGGGTCGACTCCTCTGTCTCCTGCGAGAGACACGTGTCGACCCGGAGCTCCGCTTAATAAACCTCTTGCGTTTGCATCAAGCTCGGTCTTCTGTGTCTGTGGGTCCGCGCCTTCCCGAGACTGGAGTTGGGGTTTCCTTTTTGGGATCCTACAAGTGATTTGAAGGAAGAAAGGGACTTTTGAATGAGATAGGGAGCATCGTCACAGAGAATGCTACCTACAGCTGAAGGAAGCTTGCCCTCCAAAGCAGAAAGCAGTAGAAGGTGGAGCCGGAGAGAATGGGGAGAGCAGGAGGAGCTCAGTGTAATCCAGGGACTTCTAAAATCACCCATTCTGTGTAAATAAAGATTTCAATGATGTGAAATAGGAAAGTTTGTTTTCTATTTTTCTGGGTGAACTGCCAGATATTTGAAACTCTATGGGATCTCCATAGCACTGAAGGTTGGGAAATATTACCTAGATCATGTCCATTTACTTATGTTCTGGGAACGTTTATTTTCCAGTCAACTCAAATTTATTAATCTTACATAGCAACAACTATTTCCTTATCTACTTTAGATTTATTTATTACTTAACAAGAAATAAACTGATGTCAAGATGCCCTTCTCAGTGTAATTTCTTATGTGAATTTACATGAATCTACATGAATACATGTAGATAACAAGAATCATTCTGGTTAACGCTAAAAACCATAACATGAATATTTCAGTGCAACAGTCCATTGCTGATCAGCCACCTGTCAGATATATCTTTTCTGAGGGGCTTTAGCTTGGTCCATGCAAACCAGTACAAAATTCGCAACTCCTACTCACTGCAAAATAAATCTAGGCTTAAATTTTTTGATAAATAAATCCCTGGAGGATACTACAGCAGATAAACCCCACAGGGGCTGGATCCTTGAGACCAGTGCCTCTTACACTTGCATGAGCATACACATCACCTGGGGATCTTGTTAAACTGTAGATTCTGATTCCACTTCCCAGCTAATGCCCAATACTGCTGGTCTGGGGACCACACTTTGGCCCCCACACTGGAAGCAGACTGACAGATCCTGAAAACCAGTAGCCAACGCATATGACTGGAACCCAATATCTATGGTTTTCCTGGCCATCCACAAACACAACCTGCCCTGTCATCAGCTGCCACTTACTAGTACAAGGCACTGATGCTCAGTCATGTTCCAGTCTCCACAGAACAGTCAGCAAGCATCTGTGGGCCACCTGCTATGAGCCCATTACTGGGATGGGTAGTGCAGGGGGCACAAGGAAGTGTAAGGTATGGTTCCTTCCTTCAGAGTGCTTAGAGTGTTGGGAGAGTGTGTATTCACACACTAAGTGAACAGAAAGCACATGCAACCAGAAGATGCTCCCATGTTACAGATGTACACTCTCAAGTGTTCAGAGCACAGGGAGATCGCAATGGCCTGGGGAGGTGTGGATATGCCTTTTCCTTGGATTCGGCTCCCCCAAAGCAGACAGACCCTGAGATGATTTAAGTCAAATCATCTCTCTGGAAACTGTAGGAGACCAGCAGGGGAGTAGAAGAGTGAGACAGAGAAGGGAAGTAGCTCAGAAAGGGTGGCTGGAATTCTGGGGAAAGTTTGTCTCCTTTGGGGAGTGAACCCCAAGGCCTATCATTGGTGGAGGGCTGCTGGGGTAGCATTAATTCCTCGCATGTCTACCCTACCCTGCGTGTTAGCAGAGTGGCTTGTGAAGGTGGGGAAAGCCACAGGCAAAGAAATGCAGGTGCTGACAGTTGGAAGTAGCTGGTTAAGCTGAAGTGATTTCAGTCTGAGGGCTAGGGCCGGGAAAGGACTGCTGCAGTCTAAAAAGGGCAGCAGGGCTGGAGCTGGAATCAGCAAGTGCTTCATCCTCTCAATCCGCTTGCTGCCAATGCCCAGTTGTCCTTTCGTGTGAATCCAGGATTTATCCACTCTTGAGCTCAAGGCTGGAAGGGGCAGTCACTCAGTGGAAGCTTTCTGCTTTTCTTCGGGCAAACACACTAGCCTCCTTCCTCATAGATCCTAGTGTGTTAAGAGAGTCAGATGGTCCCCCTCTGAAGGGAGGAGATCAGATCTGTGTGGACCAAGCTCACCGTCTTGGGACTCAATCCTGAGGGGAGACTGGTCAGGCAGAGGCCTCTTCTAGGCTCTCCTGCCGCATCGCAGGGTTTGCCAAGCTGCCCTGCTCACAGAGCAAATGAGGGCCCTCTGTGGATTTTGTTCGATTGGCCTAAATTACAGTTGAATAATTACAAGACATTGTTGAAAACTGTTGCAACATGTAACTTTTGTAACTATTATTTACTACTCTATGCTTGCAACCATTTGTGGGCACTGTTTGTCCTTTTACCAGGCTCTTTGGTTTCTTGGGAACTCTGAGGTACACGGTATTCCTTTACTTGTCTGTAAGATGAAGGGAAACCAAATATCATCCCAAGGACACCTGTGCATGGGTGATGACTAAGTTTGGAGAGAGAAGGTAGAAGACAGGAATATCAGCTAATCATTGAGGGGTTTTCACAATCTGGCCCCAGTCTACCATCCAGCCTCGTGTCTCTCCCGCTCCTCCATTGTTCATTCAATGCTCCAGGCACTTGAAACACTTCAGGGTTTCCAGGAGACTCAAGGTCTTTGCCTAGCTGCTTGCTATTGCACGTGCTGTGTCCTCTGGGGGACACCTTCCTCCTCCTCCACTGACATAATCCTGTCACCCGAAAAGCCAAGCTTATAACACTCTCTCAAACTTCCCCGTGCAAAGTTAGCTGCTTCCTTCTTGATCTGGTTCAGAATTCAGTAGTAACAGGCACCAAATTAAACTCGAATCATCTGTTTGTACGTCTCCTTCACCCCCACTCACTGTGAGCCCCTCTAGGGCAGAGAGCATGTCTTTCTCTCCATGTCTCCATCACCCGCACCGGCTCTTGCACTCAGAAAGAATCAGCAGCTCAACTCTGTATCATTGAGGGAGGGAGGAGATGGAAGATCAGCACTGTTATTTGAAAGCATATTTTGAATATGCTCCAAGTTTTTTTGTTTTTGTTTTCTTTACACTCTGCAAGAGGTTTATTGTTAATATTATTTACAATTAGCATGTAACATTTTTAAAATACAAAAAACAATAAAGCTATTTTCATTTTAGAAAAAGAAATCTTCCCTAATTGACGACAATTCTGTAGTACGAAGTAGCAGCCCGCTGGCACAAACCAAGGCTTGAGAAAACCAGTCCCTGAAGTCACTGAGTCCACCAAAGCTTGAACTCACTTCACCATCGTTGGGAAATTGTGGTTTTTAAGTCACAGGTCCTTCCTCTTGTAGAATGGCCCCAGATCCTTTGGTCTTGATTTGCAAGTTAAAGGCGCAAATCGTCCATCCAGTTCCTATTTCACAGGATGTTTTTCCAGTCAGGGTGAGGACAGGAATGTGTTCTCAGTTGCCTTTGTCATTCTTTTCCTTTTCCTCCTGAAAGTGTTTTTGTGGAAGGCCTGCCGCATGTCACAGAAACGCGACCTGGGCAAGATGGGTGTCGTTTCTTTACTTGAAAAGTATCCAGGACTCTGAGCCCAGAGAGGATGCAATAAACACGCCCTGGTGCTTGGCGAGCATATTCCAGCCGGTGAGAAAAACAAGGCAGAGGGCACAGGATTTAACACCCACTGTGGCAGCGGCTGCGCTGGAGGGCACGCCATGTGGCTCTCCACAGGTGCAGATTGTTGGTCTCCAGCTAAGGAAAACAACTGCCATAGCATCCTTCCACGGGCAATGAGACTTCTGCAAATGGCATTTAAAGCATCTCATCTCTGTTTCCACCACATGGGTCTCCTGCCTTGTAGGTCTGGCATGGGGGAAACACGGCTGTGGATTGTGTGCTGCGTACCAGTGCCTTCTAATAAGGCTAGATCCTAATGAGGATCTGACTATTAAACTAAAATTGTTTCAGTCCATATATTTGAGACTTAAGTAGATGGACAGATGAATTCAATTTGGCCTCTCAAAAAAATCAAAGCTATTCCTGAAGGAGTCTCTCTTCCATGTTGACTCATGTTAGCAAAGACGGCTATAATAACCCCGATACCCAGTCACGTGGGCTGAGACCACTTGCATGGCCGAGAGAATCTAGTGAGTAAAGAAAATGAAAGAAAGAAAAGAGTCTGGAATTGAAACATTCTATTTCGGTTCTCCATGGACAAGAAGAGTCAATCTAGCCTGGGTTTAATTTAAACCACTTCAGATTTAGTTAATGAGAGCATATAAAGAAATTGCTGCAAACTTATCTGAGCTGTTTCTATAGGTGGGGAGCTGGGGACCACCTGCTCTTTATGGAAAGCAATGCACTTCCAGTGGCCCCAAGGAAACAAGGCCTATTTTAAATTATAAAATGTTTACAAAATGTGGCTTTATTATTGTTTTTGTTACTCTTATTCCCCTCAGCAATAATGGTCTGCAATATAAATATAAAGCAGATAGACATTCCACTCTGAGAAAAAAATCTACATATACCAGTTATTTCCCAAAAAGAAAAAAGAGATAGCCAGTCTGCTTTACCCCTTTACTGAAGCATGCCGTCATCTATGGTACCTCATTCCCTTTCTGTCTGTCCTTATTTTGACTTGTCGCACGCATATCCATCTATTCATTCATCCATGCCCCCTCCTCTTTCCTCAGAGAAGCAGGGAAGAGGCGAGCCATTTACCTGGTTGCTGTCCTCCCTAATTTCAGTCTGTTTAGGCTTAAGATTCAGTTTCTGTCCAAATAAATGCAATGAGAAAGCCTTGGGCAACACTGAGGGAGTAATACATTAAAGTGCTGACATATATTGAACGTTTACCATTTGCCGGACACTGTTCTACATGGTTTAACTCATTAAATCCTCACAACAAACCTATGTGAATAATATTGCTATTCCCACTTTACAGATGAGGAAACAGAGTCAAAGAGGTGATGTAACTTGCCCAAGGCCGCACATCTGGTAAGTGGCTGAGTCAAGATTCACACCAGGGCAGTCTGACTCTTGAGCCCACCCTCTTAGTCGCCATGTTGTACTGTATGGATGTCCCCACGGTGAGCACAATCATTCACGTGGTGGATCTTTACACAGACATATCCCGGGCGGTCACCACTGCTCGGTATAGGTGGTGAATGATGCTCTGTGGAGCTGCCCTTGAACCAGTTTGCTGCCTGCTGAGCCCTCATATATGAAAACCTCTTTTCATGATCCGCTCAGTGTCATCTTTCTCTTAAGTCACCTACCAAGGAGCCAAGATCTTTTGGAATCATAGATGGATATGTCCCATCACATACTTTCTGGTTATTGACCCCATGTCTCCTGTCAAACTTATCCTTATCTTTCATCTGTTAGATATCAGAGATAAATTGTGTAGGCTCTGAAGTATCAACAGCCCTCTCTCTCTTAATATTTTCTTCTCCTTTCTCTTAAGTTATTATTATGTTACCTAGAAGAATTAGACAGAGACTTGATTGAATGAAAGTGGCTAGTGAGAATCCAACCTTCAAATTTTTAATTAACAGTACTCTCAAGTATTCATTCACTCTTCTGGCCACAGGTGAATTCGGATGGATAAGGTATGATTCCTTTCCTCCGGGAGTTCAGAGACTTATGGAGAAGAAATTGACATGGACAGGCAAATTACAACATGGCAAGTCGGTATGACATTTGAGATAGAACCAAAATGCAGGGAAAGTCTAGAGGGAGGTGACCAACTGCCTAAGGGAACTGGGAAGTCTTACACAGGAGGCGACACAGGAGGAAAGATAAGTAGGAGAAGGGGTAGGGACTATCCAGGCAAAAGAATAGGCTGAAGATCATGATGTAGGTCAGAGCAGGTGTGCTCAGGGAAGGGTGTAAAATGCTAGTAGACAGAATGTAGAGGGACGGAATAGCCTGGACAGGTAAGAGTTAAGGCTAGAGAGGAGGCTGAGGCCAAGCCAAGGAGTTTAGATGGTTCTCTGTGGGCAATAGATGAGCCAGCAGAAGATGTGTGCAAGGAAGAAGCATCACACATATACTTTTAGGAAGAAAACTGGTAACTATAAGAGATGCATTAGAGGGGAAAGAAGCACATTCCTCTCTCATTAGCCTTCTCCAGCTATGCAGGTTTTTATTATATTGCTGCTGCTGCTGCTGCTGTTGTTGTTATTATTATTAGTTGAAATGCCTCAAGCACTTACTATATGCCAGGCACTGTGCTAAGGGCTTTATATGAATGATCTTGTTGTATATTTGCGGATGGACCCTTCATTAGGAGCTACTAAGATGTCATTTCTGCTGTTGTCTGCAATCTTCTCATGTGAGAAAGACAAAAGGGCCTGTGTCTTTTTGCCACGTTGAGGACATTTCTTTTTTTTTTTTTAATTTTTATTTATTTATTTTTTTCCCTCCAAAGCCCCAGCGGATAGTTGTATGTCACAGCTGCACATCCTTCTAGTTGCTGTATGTGGGACACGGCCTCAGCATGGCCGGAGAAGCGGTGCGTTGGTGCGCGCCCGGGATCCGAACCCTGGCCGCCAGCAGCGGAGCGCGCGCACTTAACCGCTAAGCCATGGGGCCGGCCCGGGACATTTCTAATAAAATAATATTTCTCATTTATGCATGTGCTTCCACTAAGCATACCACAGAAGTGGGGTGAATCCCGATGAAGAACCAGCTGCGTCTTTCACTGGACAGTGCCAGGGAAGGCGTCCTCAGGGACAACAACTCATCAGGTGCCCCAGAAGGCGTTTCTCCACCCTTTGGTCCTCCCAGTTTCACTCTCCATCCAATGGATGTGGTTTGGATGCCAGTACACGCCTGAAAATGGCTTGCAAGTCACTGTATAGCCTCCTATAGTCACACAGCACTATGAGGCCATTAAGCATGGTTTCATTTAAATTTGGGCAAAAAAAGATCCCTAAGATAATATGGGAGATAGAGAAAATAAGAATCTGAAGGTTTTATTTTTTGTTTTATATATACAACTCTCCTCTGCTGGGTCCATGCAGACCCAGGAAGAATTCTGATGCTCCTGTTAAGCTGTTGAAAACAGTTGGCCCATCCAGATGGGCCCTGATTTGAAAGACAGGCGCACCTGATCTGGATCCCCGTAGCCAGTCCTGCAGTTCTTACACCTGGCTGCAAGCAAGCACGGAAGGTGAGGCATAAGTCGATTAACAACTTGTGCAATTGATTCTGGGCTAATGCTACCCCGGAGGCTGTCCCGGGCCTGAGGACTGCCTACCTCCAGAAGACTCCTCTCTTCCTCCTAAGGATCAAACAGTGCGGTTTGCCAGAAGCCAGGCAACAAGGGAAGGATGGAACAGTAGGCTCCAATTAGTTCCAGACTGTGCATTTCAAAAAGTTGGAGCAAGATACTCAAAGTTGAATTGGCTTTTCGGCATTTCCCAAATCTCTTAAATCCTAGCAACGAAATCATCTGATACTTGGAACTCCTGAATACGTCTGAAAATTTTACTTTAGTGTCAAAATAAAATGTTTAAATTAAGTCATTTTTTAAATGAGACCAGGATAGTTTGAGAGAGAAGATCCTAGGGCCTGAGGTCACTAGGGTCCTGTGGCTGCCTTATCATCAACACCCTAAGCATTTCCATGTCTCATATAGTCCCATGTCCCTTTATCTCCCCACGGACCAAGCTTTCCACACACAGAGCACTGGGGCCTTTCCAGGGCAAAGTTCCTGTTGCTCCCTCTGTATAGCAATTTCCTCTCCTGTAGGTGCCCAGGACCCCACACTCCATTTCTGCCCTCATACCCACCTCACAATGTACATCAGTAATGTCCTGTTTCCTTTTGGAAAGAGGCTGAGTAGAAATTTATCTTGCCTGTTGGTTTGATCTTTAGGAATATGGCTTCACAAGATTTTTTAGCAAATTGAACAGGTTCACTCAAATTAAGCAGTTAATAGCTGCTTAGACTACTATGCTTTTTCGTGGGACATCTGAGCTTCAGCATTCTTTAAAGCTAAAAGAAGGCATTAGAAACAACAAGAAGGGGCATTATTTCTGAGTAAAGGAGCCTGACTGACATAGGTAATTTTGTTAGGCTGATCCTCAGTGAAATGGAATAATGGAATCAAAGAAGATCAGAGCCAGAAGGGAGGTAATCCAGTGCAAAGGTGTTATTTTTGAGGAGAGAAAACAGACCCAGAGAACTGAAATGACTTGATGAACTGCAACAAAGACATTGTTTGTCCTCCGTCATTCTTTCTGCCTCTCTCTCTTGATTAGCTGGGTATGTGGCCACCGGAATCCAGATTACAGGTTCCAGCCTCCGTAGCAGCTAGGTATAGTCATATACAGCTTTGTTCAACGGGATATAAACAATAGGTTGTGTTTGACTATCTAGAAGAGTCCTCCTCCCCTTTCCCCTTCCTGTTGGCTGAAATACTGACTTGATGGGTGGAGATGAGTAGCCATCTTGGCCCATGAGATGGAAGCCATGTGCTCTCTGATGTGCTCAAGGATGGTAGAGCAACAAAGTAGAAGGAGCCTGGGTTTCTGCAACGTGGAGTTCTCGACTGACTGCCTTCTAGACTTCTTTGTGTGTGAGAGAGATGTATATCCTTGTTTAAGCCACTGTTGCTTTGAATTTTTGTGTTACACTCAACCACACCTAATCGAAACTGCTATATCAGCAATCTGGAAAAGTTTTAATTGATTACCAATGACTTGATGGAGGAAGGCAGGATGGGTGATGAACAAGGCCTGATTCTAAGTCTAAGAGAGAAAATGCTTTAAATATATATAGGGATCTCAAATACTGATCTACAAACAGCTGCAGCAGAATTACTCTGGCAGAGGGTCCCATAAATCCAGATTCCTGGGTCCCTTTCTTAGAGATTTTGATTTAGTAGGTATTCTATGGGAACTAAGAACTTATATTATTAATAAAGCTCCCCATGTAATCCTGATATGCAGATACATTTGGAAAGTATTTGATCTAAAATTGTTCTCTGCTGAGCAGGTGAATCAGAAGCACCAGAAAAAATTTTTTCTCCCCCAAACATAGATGCCTCCATGGGCACATGAGAATGAGCGATTGAGAGAGAGGGAATCTTTTGACGTTCTTAATTCTGAAAAAAGTGATTCCTCAGGCTAGTTGGATGCCCTCTCCTTCTCCCTGCACCCACCTGGAGTCACACAAATGTCACCTAATAGACCATTCTCTCTCAGGTTAACCTTAGTTCAGACAAACCTATAGTGACATAATTGCATGTGGCTAGTGGTTTTTTTTTACAGATTACATTTTCTTTGGGACATTTGACTAAATACACTTCCAATGTGCATTACTACACATTAGTGAATCATAAATGTATTTGTGAGCAAAAGAAGTACCATTAAAGTGCAGGAAGAGTGCACTTTTTAAAGATTCCAGGGCCTTGCACATCAGAGGTTGCATTTTCTGGTCCATTCAAAACCTGCAAGGTCAGCAGATTCGGTCAACCAGCTGTCAGCAGAAGTTGGCCTGAAAGCACTTGGGCTCACTAGCAGGTTCTCCTGGCAGCAGAGGTGACAGCAAGGGAAAGCGTGACCAGAGGCAGATCATGGCAGGGAGGCGTGACATTCCCAACAGCAGTGGATAGAAAGGGATTCTAGTAAGCAGCAGTCTGTACTAAAGCAATCCTCTTACAGGATCCACCCTGTCGTTGATGTGTGCAGGCTGCCTGGGAGCTCAGCTCTCCCACCTGCTTCTGGGAGCTGGAGGAGAAAGGCCCTCCACCACGAGGAAGCCGGGACTCAGGGGGCTCTCCACAACTCTCAGCAGAAACAAAATAAAACAAAACCAAAGACCCATTTTAAGACAAAATTTGAAAAGAGTGCCACGGATACCAAAGATCTAATTCCAACTGCGTCACCAGCTAACCCAGCCTGAGTCTGGATAAGTCACTTAACCTTTTCAGTTTTCTCCTGTGTGGAATCAGGGGTTGAACTTGAATTATGAAATCCCTTTTAAGAGTTGTACAATTTCATATTTATCTTATAGCTAATTATATTAAATGTAAGTGGGTGAAAGTAAAACGTTCCCTCTCTCAATGATAGATTTGCTTTTATTTTAAAAAAACAAAAATCCCAAATCTCAACATAAAATCATCAGACAGACACGCACGTGTGTGTGCACGTGCACACACCTTTCAAAACTGAATTTCTGGAAAATCTTTCTTAGTCACCTAATCCTCACAAACTCTGATAGTATCCTGTTGTCTTGTTGAAAGATTCCATTATGCAAATATTTAGGCTAGAACTTGTATACATGCACAAAGGTTCATTTCACTCTCTCAACTAACATCATCCAGAGGGCTCAAAACATCCCAAGTGCAGGCGCTTATCAACAGGCCAGCCATGGGCTCCTGTTACTAGGTAGTCTCTGAGACCTCATTCCGTGCTGGCTAATGGTCTCCTGGGTTAAGCAGAGCTGTTCCCAGAAATGAGATGAAACTCTTTTATTGATTGTTGTTATTACAAAGCAATCTTGAATATGTCATAGTGCTCTCTCCATGTTAACCCTTCCCCTTCCTTAGGTGACACTCCTAAGGAAGTAACGAAATCCTCTCTTCCTGAACCTTCCATGTAACCCTGCTGCAATGTGCCCTTGACCCAGAGGTTACTGTCCATGCAAAAGGTTTGGAAGAGAAATAGGAGTTCTCAGAAGTCCCAGGACAAATCTGTAGGTCCTAGAGCTCCAGCGGATTAAGTGCAATGGAATTTAGGGAAATGGAGAAGAAAAAGTGCAACTTACTTCATCTACATGCCCAACGGCTCCATAGATTCTCGCCATTTGTCCAATGAGATAGGGGAATCTCTCACCAGTCTCTTTCAGCACTGGAAGAAAACTGTTCAAAGCCTCTGGTTCATAGCCTGCTATCTCTATGAGGATGTTTAAGATGACATCATTATGGGTTGAATCCTTCAAATGCCCAATTAGAAAAGGAATACACTTCTTAACCACCTATAAAAAGAAAGGTGAGGAGGAGGTAAGAGAGAGAAACAAAGAGAAAATTTAATTGAATCAGAATCAATCTAATGTTTTTGATTAAATTAAATCTGAACTCAACACATTCTGGGATTATTACCCTCATTGAAACTCAAGTAAATCTCTTATATATGATATAAATGAAAGTTAAGAGAGTAAATCCTAAGAGTTCTCATCACAAGCAAAAAAATTTTTTTCTTTTTTTTGTCGTATCTATATGAGAGGATGGATGCTAACTAAACTTATTGGGGTATTCATTTCACAATATATGTAAGTCAAACCATGACGCTATACACCTTAAACTTATACAGCGATATATGCCAATTATATCTCAATAAAACTGGAAAATAAATCTCCCAAGTTTGGAATTTAAAATTTACAATAAAATTTCAGAGGCTTCAGTTTCTTTTCTTTTTCTTTTTTTTGTGTGTGGGGGAGATTAGCCCTGAGCTAACATCCAATGCCAATCCTCCTCTTTTTTCTGAGCAAGATTGGCCCTGGGCTAACATCCGTGCCCATCCTCCTCTACTTTATATGGGATGCCGCCACACCATGGCTTGACAAGCGATGCGTCGGTGCGCGCCCGGGATCCCAACCTCCGAACCCTGGGCCGCTGAAGCAGAGCACACACTTACCTGCTGCGCCACAGGGCAGGCCCTTCTTTTTCTTTTTTTAATCTGGACTTTGCTATTTATCAAAGAGTAAAGTTTACAAAACGCTCAGATGCTCCTATTTATATATCAAGTTTTGACCTCTTATGGCCTCATCAGGAATGTTACATTTCCTCCGAACCACCTTAAGAGCTACAATTTAAAGGTCAACATAAGTATGTGAGAGATCCTTGTTGATTTTAATCAAAGTCTTTAAAGTAGACAAATATGATTTGGAAATATTTAATAATAAAAATAAGAAATCAGGAAAGAGCTCTCAAATTTTCAATTTTCCGTTTTAAACACAAAAATGCAATAACATGAAAATTATTAAAGTAAAATAATTTTCCACCATGTTCCTACTACCTTAATATTTCTTTCTTGATTTTTAATGCTTTTATGAATATAAGGGTATAATAATTTATATTAAAGAAAATGTGACTTTTTTGTGGAAAAAGTCACTATGTTAGTACACCGACATGTTGCATATTGACATTTTAATGATTTGTTTTGTCTGCTAAAATGAAAGAATTAGAAAGGGTAATCTGTGGAAAACTGAACAATAAAAGTAAAAACTATTTGCCCATTCATATTTCTACCATGCTTATTTCTTTTGTTTGTTGTTGGTTTGCTTTTTGATTTGTTACTTTTTTGGTAAGATTGACTTGAAATGTAGCTTCTAGTATTAAAACCGAATCGGATGCACAGCTCAACCTGCTGAACTCATAATCCATCCCCTGCCAAAAATCTGCTTCTCCCACCACCTTCCCTGGCCCTGAGTGTCTCCTTTCTTCATAAATGATGCCATTATCTGCCTGGCTACTCAAGCCAGAAATCTGGGAATCATCCTTGACTACTGTATTTCCCTTCTCAGCAGCCTCATCTGAGCAAGCACCAAGTCCTATTGATTCCACCTCCCAAGTATCCCACAGATCCGTAGACTTTCCTCCATTTCCATTCTTCTATCCATTCACTCTTTCACAAATAGTTATTGAGTCCTCCCCATCAGCAAGCTATTGTTCTACGTACTGGTGTTACAGCTGCTAACAAGTCTGACAGGTTCCTGCCTTCATGGAATAATTAATTCACTGTTTAGTAAAGGAGACGTTCAGTAAAACAAATAATCACGACAGAAATGCATAATTATAAATGATAATAAATGCCATGTAGGGAAAATACTGGGTGCTGTGAGAGACCATCCCAGGGCCTAATTTAGGCTGGGGGTCAGGGAAGTCCTCTCTCAGTGGGAACATTCAAGCTGATGCCACTGATCCAATCATCCTGCGCTTGGGTAATTCCAACAGCCTCCTAACTGTTGTCCCTGCCTTCAGTCTTGCTCAGCCAGTCCCTTCTCCACCCTATGGCCACAATGGTCACCATTTCCAGCTTAGAATACTTCACCAATTTGCCAGTGCTCTCAAGATAGAGGCTTAACATACCTCTTCTGAACTGACTCCTATCCATCTTTCTAGACTTATCTCTTCACCCACTTAGTCTACTCTCCCTCTATCCAAATTCTATTGCACGTCACACGTTAACCGTGTTGAATTTTTAGAAAATTTTCTTGACCTGCTAAATTTTCTCTTGTGCCTGGGATTTTACTCTGATTCTCTCTTGCTGGAATTCTTGTCCCTATTTTGCTGGACTAATTAACTCCCAATCATTGTGAGGTCTCAGATTAGCTGTTACTTCCTTTAAAAGCCTTCCTTAACCAGCGCCCCTCCTCCCTTTCCCTCTCAGTCCAGGGCCCTGCTGAAGTGCCCATCAGACCCTAAATGGCTCTGAGCAGGTCCTTGTCAGGCTTCCTTTTTACTTCTGGTCTAGACATCTGTCGTGCAGGCTGGATGGGAAGCTCTATAGGGTCAAATATCAATTCTAATTTGTACCCTACTGTATACCCAGTGTCTAGCACAGAGCCTGGCCAGAAGGTGAGTCAAGAAATATTTGAGGAACAAATCAAGAGAAGGCAAATCTAAATGATTTTACAGGGGAGCAAATCTGATTTTACAGGCAGCACTGCACCGCAGAGTTGTTGAATGGTTGTACATAATGTTTAAACATATATATTGCATGTGTCATATACAGCATAACAGGGACATAAGAGAAGACAATTTTGAGATAACTACAATTATCCTACACATAAATGTAAACTTCATATTCATATCCAGTACTGGTGGAGGAAATGATAGCGCTACTTTCTGGTACTGGCGTATATGAACGAACAGTTTGATACATGCTTCCCGTCACAGGGGCGGCTGTCTGTCCTTCGGGGGAAACCAGGAGACCCCTGGCACATATGGCAGAAGTGTCAGCCAGCTTCTCCAGGCTGGGACAGCACACCTAACTTGAGGCTTTTAGAAATGGAAAGTGCTTACACATTTCCTACCCCATTCTATAAAATTCCATTTCCTGGTCCTTACTCTTCATGTCCTATTTCCGGAACACCAAGGTCTCTGTGACATGTGCTTATAGTCATGCCAATTTTATTTTTTTATTTAAACTCCAGCCATACATCCCAAGCCGCACAAGAGTGTGTTGTATTTGTTGCTTCACAAAGAAAAATAAGAAAGGGAAAGACAGAAAAGAAGAGAGAGAGAGGGCAGGAAGGAGTGAGGGAAGGAGGGAGGGAGAAGAAAAGAAAGAAAGAAAGAGAGAAAGAAAGAAAGCTAGCTAGCTCAAGGCAAATATATATGCCTGGGTACAGCTGAATCCACTGAGAGAACAAAGAGAAGAGAAGCCCTGAATAATGTAAGCAAAGTAATAACAATTTTACCAATTAAAAAAAAGTTGATTATTTTGCTGTGATTTTCTAATAACCCAAAGTTTATGATGATGGTGATAGAAAAGATAGATATTTCTTGAAGTTTATCCACATCATACACATGGAAGGGAAGTGGTGCTTTGGGCTTTAGATAGATCATTCTTGGATAAGGAGGAATTTTATTTTCCAAACATAAGGCATTTCCTTTGGCTGGTCTCTTCGGGGTACCTTACTGGAGCTGCTTCATGTCTCAGGGAAAGCCTTGTCTTTGCTGAGAGCAGAGTAGCCACCAAGACAACATAGCCGGCAGAGAACAAGCTGACACAGCTTTTGTTCAGGCCATAAGCCCCCTTCCACGGACCCCTGGAAAAGCTTCCAAACTGGCCTCCTGACCTCAAGACTCTCTCCTTTCTGTTCAGCCTCCTCACTGCCACCAGAGTCATTGTCCTAAAACACCAACTGATCACATCAAGCCTGTCTTACAGACCTTCAAAGATTTCCCACGGCCCATGGCCAGAATCCCAACGCCATGGCATTCCAGGGCCTTCATTGACAGGCTTGTCTGCTGCCTCTTCCCCCGTGAACCCTCTGACCCAGCAACATGCCACTGACCACCCATAGTGGCTTGAATGTGGAAAGGACTCTCATACTTTCAAAGTTGATCTCAAATATCTCTACTCTGGGAAGCCTTCCCTCCAGCCTACCCTAATGCATGCAGGACCTGGGGCTAGAGTACAAATGGAGGCCCCCAGACCACACACCCAAATATTTAGCAGCTATACAAAATGTTCTATCCTCCTACCTGACGTATACCTTTATAACAACCTGAGAGGCTTGATTTGAATTTAGAATTCTTGGCCTCTGTAGATGGAACAGAGAGAAATACCCTTAGCCCCCATTCTTTGCCCCTCCCTTCTCTTTCTACCCCTGGCTTTGCCCTGCAAGGAGTCTCATATGCATGTATGTGAATACCCCAGCCCACATATGCGAGCTCATCTAGGCCACCCCTCAGGCCTAGCGGGTCACACTGTTGACATGGCCTGTCCTTGGGAGAACAGATCCAGGGACCAGGCCTGTACAAGCCCTGGAAGCAGGATGAGGTATATAGGAAAAGGATTCCAAGATCCCAGTTATCTAGACTATGTTTAGTTAGCGAGGGAGTGCATGGGAACTGGGGGCACAGGTAGAGGAGGGCCAGATCAGAACCCTCTAAAGCAAGTAGCCCAGGGAAGGGTTCTATCCTGGGCTTCCCCGGTCCTTCCTAAGCAGAATTAATCACTGCCTTTTCTGTGGTCCCATAGCAGTCTGCTGACAGGTTTAGCATCGTGTCATTGAACTGAAGTTTTGTGGACACATCTCATCACTCCAGGCCACGGGCACTTGGAGGGTAGGGCCATCTGAAAGCACAGCATCATAACTTACTTGGCAGCGAATGACTTTTAAATTCTTATGTCTATAATAAAAGGTAGACCTATTGTGTGTGTGTGCGTGTATGTACCCGTGTGTGTGTGCACTCCCTCTTAAAATGGTCCTCAGGCCTATTTTATCTTTCAGTGAATTTGGCTAGCATTAACAATCCGTATTAATCCCCGGAAATCTATAAAATAACTACCACTCTTTTCGTCTACTATTTACTCCCATCATACTGACAAAGTATATATTCTGAAAACCATGGTTCTGCTCCAAAGACTGTTTTAGAACAGTCTATATATTCCATCACTCCGTATTCTTAACGTTCTGCAAATGGCTTCTTATTTTAAACAAATACCAAAAGTGACCTCTGAGTATTGTCAGCCTGGTGATGCTGTGTTAGATGCTGTAAGATTAGGTATGTGAATAGGAATGCTCTACACTACTGAGAGAAAATCCTAGAAAATGACTCTCTTCTCTAGGGACTAGACCACAAAAGCAGTTCTTCTGGGTCTGGACATTAATCAACAGAGGGCTGAACTTGCCACTTTCTGCCACTCATCTCTGTATGGTCAGGACTAGAAGCCCATGTCCTGGGGATAATGACAGATGTGCTCACATGTGTTACTAAATTCTGTTCCTTTCGTTGGCTAGAATACAGCATGGTTTATTGCAGCCAAGAATACAGACTTGGCCACAGAAGGCCACTTGGAAAATTGACCACCCAGTCTTTTCCTATAAACGGACCTTGAGGATTCTCTGGAGGTTCCAACCATGAATCACTAGCCAAGAACTGCCTCTCTCCATCTAGGAAGGATAGTTTCCTGAGAGAGGGACACCCAGAGGGCAATGATGGAGAAAGAGGACCCACCTGCCTGACCAGCCACATCTGAAGGTCACAGATGTATGGATGTTGAAGCTATGCCATCTTTGCAATCTCATGGACTAGTTAGCTTTCCATAGACAAAATCGTTTTTCAAGGGCCAACCATTGACCCTCCAGCCCTGGAGAGCCAGGTTATCACTGGTCACAGAGGCAGGGTAGTGAGGAGGGCATTCAAGAAAGAGTGAAGTCTTCCTGCACATTGCCCTCATGGAGAGCCCACGCAGTTTACCTACAAGTACGGAGAGCATCGCAGAAAGAAAAGCTCGACTTTAACCCAAATTTCTCAGGGTCAAAAACCTCATTATTTAGCTTCTTATTTCATCTGAAATTGAATCAACTGGACTTAAACTGAAAGCCTCAGTCTGTATTTCTGATTGTTGCCATTTATTTCACTTCCCTCTCTCAGTAAACCCCTTCTCCGTCCTTCCTCCCATTCCGCTTGCCCGCTGTCTAGTTAATGAACGTGAGAGAGGAGACGAATCAGGCATTTCTCTAGCTCACTGCCTGTGCGCCTCAGCAATCAACGCGAGCTCATGACGAGCTGAAGAGCTGAAACAGGCAAGGGGGGGGGGCTGCTTTAACACGAAGGAAGCGCTGATGGGAAACAAAGGGTGGGCAGTTCCCTGTCACAACTTTTTCCCACCAGTTAGGATCCTGGCGCAGGTGGGGTCCGTTCACATCACTGCGGGCACCTCCTAAACCCTTGCTTCGCCCTTCTGGGATCCACACTCAGCACCCACAACACCTCCAGGAATCTGCTTCACGCTCTCCTCATTCAGTTCAAGTCTCCTCCTTCTCTTGTCCAGCTCACCTTCCTGACTGCCGTCTTCAGCTGTGTCCTCTGGCACTTCCATTTGCTTCACCAGCCACAGCCTTAACAGCCTCAATTTTTCAGTGTGTTGAGGTCAAAAGACCTCTTGGCTGGAATTAGACTGGGTTTACAGTGTAGCTTGGCCTTACCTGTATAGCTTTGGGAAAGTTATCTAACTAGTGTCAGCCCCAGGTTTTTTGTAAATGGTAGTCCTACGAAGGGCAGTGTGACTGTAATAGCAAGTGGAAGGTGTGGACACTGCCCATATGACAATAGGAGGGGCCAATAAAGAGGAGGGGACTTGAAAAGCTACCTTGCCAACTCCTTGGTACCAGCACTGTTCTTAACCTTTCCAAACTTCGACTTCTCTGTTTACAAAATGAGAAGGTTGTTGTGAAGAATAGGGAGATAACATCTGTAGAACACCTACCCAGTGCCTGGTACCTGGCGTGAGCTCAGCCACTATTAGCGCCCCTTGTCCACCCTCCCTTGCCTCCTGTAACCAGCTGAGAACACTACTCCCCTTGGGGCTGTCTCAAGTGGAGGCTGCTCAGCTAGTTCCAAGGCCAAGAGAGGAGGAGGTTGGGAGTCAGAGTCCTGGACTGTCACTTCCCTCTTACTACCCATGTGATGGGGGGCAAGTTAACCTCTCAGAGCATCCATTTTGACTGGCGTAAATGGAGAAAAAATAACACAACATAGAGTTATTTGTACGATTAAATAAGATATTAGATTTTTGAAAAAGTCCTGGCCCTGGCCCTGTGGCCGAGTGGTTCAAGTTCTGCATGCTCTGCCTCGGTGGCCCGGGTTCCCAGGTTCAGATCCCAGGTGCAGACCTACTCCACTCACCAGCCATGCTGTGGCAGTGTCCCACATATAAAGTAGAGGAGGACTGGCACAGATGTTAGGTCAGGGCTAATCTTCCTTGAGCAAAAAAAAAAAAAAAAAGAGGAGGATTGGCAACAGATGTTAGCCCAGGGCGAATCCTCCTCAGCAAAAAAAAAAAAAAAAAAAAGTCCTTTGTGAATGATAAAGTCCTCTGCAAATTTAGACACTAATACTAACTCCTCTGTGTTAAGAAATATTCGTGGAGTAACTTCTGTGTGCCAGGTACTATGCTAGGTATGGGGGACACAGTGGTGAACGAGATGATCCTGATGCCTCAAGCGTTTGCATCACAGCTAAGGCGGTTCAGAAGGAGAGAGATCAGTAGAGACAAATTCATTGCAATGTGAAATCTGCTATGGCAGAGATTAGGGGGAAGGAAAGAGGCAGAGAAGATTCCTGGCAAGAAAGTGACATCTAAGCAGCTATCAAAGGACCAGGACCAGAAAAGGATCACTCAGAAAGGGTGGTAGTGGTGAGGGAAGAACCTTCCAGGTGGAGAGCATAGCATATATCTAAAAACTCAGTGCTCTGAGAGACAGTGCCCATCTCTGGGTTCCTGGGACTCTATAGTTGTTTGAGGTGTTGGGGTTAAATGGACCCTAGGATGCCAGGCAGTGGTCAGGGCCTGGTTTTAAATGGCCTCAGAAGCCCTTTCTGAGTCTCTGGGCAGCCATAAAAGGGCGGTAGCCAGGGGTCTCACAGGACCTCTTTGAAGGCCACAAGTGATGCCACCTTCACTTTTGGATCCTGCCTTTTTGGGTGGGGTGACCCCGAGTCCTCTCACCTCCCCCTTTCTGTAAGTGAGCCTCCTCTTGGTTTCATTGACCTTCATGCCCAGCCTTCACCCCATGGGAAATAAGTTGAATTCAGTTACTCTCCTCAGATCCCCTTGAACTCTTATTGAACCTGTGTTTCCAAAAACTGTGTTTGTTTTTGTCTTGCTCTCAGACTGCAGATAAAATGGCATGCCAGCTGCCTCCTTAATGAAATCAAGTTTGGCCTTTTAGTCACCCCTCTCTACTCCCAGTATCACTTGGTCCCCAGACTCTATCTGTGGTAAGCAGAATAATGACCCCCAAAGATGTCCATATCCTAATCCCCAGAACCTTACGTGGAAAAGGGACATTGTAGATGTGATTAAGTTAAGGGTCTTGAGACGGAGAGAGAATCCTGGATCATCTGCATGGCCCCAATGTAACCACAGGGCCCTTTGAAGAGGGAGGGGTGTCAGAGTCAGAGAAGGAGATGTGATGAGCAAAGCAGAGGTGAGAGTGATGTCACCACGAGCTGAGGAGAGCAGGCAGCCTCTAGAAGCTGGAAAAGGCAGGAAACAGATTCTCCTCTGGAGCCTCCAGAGGGAATGCAGCCCTGCTGACTCATTTTGGACTTCTGACCTCCAGAACTGTAGGGTAATATGTTTGTGTTGTTTTAAATCACTAAGTTTGTGATAATTTCACAGCAGCATAGGAAACGAATACCCCACCGCATCTGTGTGTGCCTCACTCTGAGCCTCCTTTTAGGTGATCCAGTGATCACTCAGCTCCATTCCTCACCCACGCTCCACTGCAGCTTTGCTCATCCTTTCTGTCCTTCATCTTTTCTGAAATTGATGCCTCCACATGTGCTGTGGAATTCATTCCCTAACTTCCTCCAGCACGTTGTTCTATCTAATATTTTCTCTCATATCTTCAATCTCTTTATTCTTACTGGATTTTTTTAACCTTCCTTATTTCCTCTAAACTTCCATAGTCACGCAATCATTTCTCAACTTTCTCTTCTACACACAATCCACAGTAGATGACTGCCACTCCCCACCCCACTCCCACAGACACTGCCCTTCAGGGTCACTGGTGAGTCCCCAGTTGCCAGATCCAAGGTCAATTCTCATCTCTGGTCTCCTTTACTTCTTTAGATCCTGACCTTGTGGAGTCACTTCTCCCCCTTTGGAGACCACAGCACGTATTTTTCCTGGTTCTTCGTGGTCTCCACTCTCTTCCGTCTCTTTTGCTCATTTTTCTGAATTCAACAACTCTTTACTGAAATCCTACTGTGTGCCCAGCACTATGCTAGAGAGTGCATTCAAACATGCAGGCACAGGTCCTGTGCTCCTCAGCTTACAGTGCACTGGAAGAGACAAACACGCAAAAGGAGAAGCAGCAGGGGCAGCATTCCCTGAGAACTTGTAAAAAGGCAGAATAGGGGGCTCCACCCTAGACATATTGAATCGAAATCTCTGGGGATGGGGCTCAGTGTCCAGGACTCCTAGTCCTGTCTCCACTTCCTGAAGGCCCTTTGCCCCTCTGCTCCACCTGGCACAAAATTTTGCAATCTTCAAGGTCTGGCCCTGATGCTACTCCCTTTGTGGGTCTTCCTGACACCTATTTCCTCCTCAGACAGAATTCACTGGCCCTCTCTCTGTATTTATACCATGTGTAGAGCACTTATCACTGTTTAGTTCAGATGGTTTTATGAATTTTATTGAGTGTTATCAGATACTGTGTCAAGGTGTGGGATACAGAGGAAAAGAAGGAATCATTCCTTGCTATAAAGAGCTAGCAGTCTATTGTGCTTCATTATGCATATGAGCATTCCTGCCTGCCTTTCTTTGAACAATTTTAATGTTGAATACAAATGTTCCAGTCTTCACCTCAGTGTTGACTGGTTTTTCAAGTGGTAGATATTGATATTATCAGGAACTGGAGCATAGATGCAACCATAATTGATAGAACCTTGGGTTGAGCATTAACCTTCACTGTGCACACGTGTTGGTATTTTCCAGAATCCATTTCTACTTCTCCCTTCCTAGCAGCCTCTAGTTTCTATCTGAGTATTCTTGGGGTTCAGGAGAAGCTCCAGGGGTAGAGCCTGTGTCCTAAACAGAGTCTATCAGGACTTTTGCTTGGGTTTTGGTGGTGGTGGAGGTAGGAGGAGCAGAGTGCCTAGAGGGCCCCTAGCACCTCTCTAGAGTCCACAAGGAGAAAGCTTGCAGAAAATGGAAGCCAAAATTTAGAAATCAACTCTGAGAAATGGAGATAGAGAAACTGTTCTGTTCACATTATTTGAGCCCCTGGATCAAGCCTCATCCGAAGGTTTTTTTCCCATCACATTAGCTAATAAATTCCTTTTATTGTTTAAACCAGTGTGGGTTGGGTGTTCTGTTACTGATAATCACAAGCATCCTAATTATTACAATCTTTTACTTGAATCCAGAGAACAACAACTAATTTACTATCTACAAAATGAGACTTTGCTCTCACTATAGGCTGATTTCCCCATAAATCAAGGCACATGTAGGTCTTTCTCTTGGCCCTATTTGAGAAACCGTAGATTCCTAGGACTGCATGGCCACACTAAACTTTCATTAAAGCTGTCCTGCAATGGCTACAGATTTGCACATTTGTTGTGTTTTTATTACTGTACCTCTGATGGCTAATTTTATGTGTCAGTTTCATGGGGTCAGCAGGTGCCCAGATATTTGATTAAACATTATTCTAGTGTGTCTGTGAGAGTGTTTCCAGATGAGACTGGCATTTAAATTGGTAGAATGAGTAAAGTAGATTGCCCTCCCCAATGTGGGTGGGCCTCATCCATTTCGTTGAGGGCCTGAGTATGACTGTTTGAACTGGGAACATTGGTCCTCTCTTGCCCTCAGGGACTGAGGACTGGGACTTACACCATCAGCCCTCTTGTTCTCAGGCTTTTGGACTTGGACTAGAACTCACACCATCATTTCTCCTTGTCCTTAGGCCTGCAGACTCAGACTGGAACTACACCACTCGCTCTCTCAGGTCCTCAGCTTGCAGATGGCAGAGTGTGGACTTCTCAGACTCCATAATCACCTAAGCCAATTCCTCATAATAAATTATACACACACACACATATCTGATTGGTTATGTTTCTCTGGAGAACCCTAAGACAGTAACCAACTTCTGCCACCACCTCCTCACTTTTATGATTCTAGAAAAAGTGGATGAGTGCTTTCATCTAAAGCTGGGTGTGTACAGACATATGAGGCAGGAACCTTTAAGCACACATCCTGTCACATACGCAGAAGCACGCCTGGTTGTGTGGACTATCATGTACACAGTGTGCTCGTTACCTCCGGTTGCTTTCTCTTTGCTGCCACGTGCAAAAGCCGGAGAAGATGGTACTGTTCTGGCTGTTCCAGCTGAGACATCAAGGCCAGGAGTTCTGTCAGGTGTCTGTTAATTGGCAGAGGCTGCTTTTCATACACAGCAGGTAATACCCTCAACAACATGGCATTACCTGTTGAGGGAACAATAAAGGGAATGATGACTTTATCAGTCCACGAGCAAGAGAAACATCAGTACTGTCAATGCAATAAACTTTGCACTCACTCACCCATTATACAGCGTGGACTGATGGCCAAGACTTCTGCTAAAAATAACATAGTACCTTACGATGCCTTATTCTGAAAAATCACTAAAGCATGATTTAAACTGATCCCATAAAAGGGAATATTTTATGATACAATCAGCATTATTATCTAATGAAAATTTTTCCTGAGTAATGCCTCATGAAGAACATTTGACAGTAACCAGACCACACCTTTGAGAAGGAAACAGTTCTGATAAAGAATTCCTGACGAGAAATATTTGGATGCTGTTTAAATGATAACTAAGCAGTGCCATAAGCATGAATCTAAGTGAAACTGAACCAAAAAAAAGTGCAGAGGAATGTAGTCACGTTCCTGAGAGATATGGAGGCATGATTTAGACAGATGACATCTGGAAACTGTGCCTTATTTTTATGAATATTTAGAAAAGTAGCAATGCAAATTTAATCCCCAATTTCTGCACTATTTCAAGGGAAGTTTAGGCTCAGCTTGTTTGTCACACTTGATTTGTCTCAAAGACATGTATGGACAACTGGATTTAAAATGGCAAAATCCAGAGAAAAAATATTACATAAGCTACAGGGACTTCTCTGCAAACAGCATATGGGAAACATCTGCTTATCACTTTATGGTATGGATTTTTTCTCAAAATCCTCTCAAGTACTTAAATGTCTCAAGAGAATTGGTTTCTAGGGATTTCTTGAACAAGAACTTTCTTGCCTCGATTTACTTTAAGTCAGCCTTTGTATATAGAAAATATACACAGAAAGAGTCAAATACACAGTCATTACACATACATAGACCTTTATTAAATGGTGGGGACATGTCCATATATAAAGGACATTTAGATATGAGGATTAAGGAAAGAAGGCCAGTATTTTCAGAATATCAATCACTAAATTTAATGAAAAGAGATTCTGGATCAAACTGAATGTATTTGGCTGACAATAAATGATGAGAATTGCTTTTTCCACATGTGGTTCATAGAATTAGTCTCAAACAGATTTTATCATATGCCCACAGAGTACAAGGTATTGGAAATACTCAGAGTTTTCTTTTAAAAAAATGTTGTGTCCATCTGAAAACATTGTTTTATTTTGTTTGTTTGTTTTCTGTTTATTTTTACTAAGAGCTTTTCCTTAAATGATCATGAATTTTAAATGTAAAGCCCAGTCTGTACAGTCTAATGTACAGAGTACATTAGATCATAGAGCTTAGTTATGTAGACACACTGATCCACGGCTGAAAAAGGTCATGATAAATGGGACTGTTGTTGAAATTGAAGACAGGAAACTGGCATAAGGCTTTTGGGTACAATATTCACCAAAGGCCCTGGGAGCCTTGAAGGGGAAAACTCCAGATTAGCCATTCCCAGGTGACTTGAATTTCAATCAAATAATACAAAAATAAATGCATAAGAACATTTTGAGTCAGAAACTGATGAAGACACTTCAGTATAGAAATCCTATAAATTCCATTCATAAACTAATATATTCTTTTTTTTAAAGGATTTTTTTATTTTTTGGGAAGATTGGCCCCGTGCTAACATCTGTTGCCAGTCTTCCTCCTTTTTTCCTTTTTTCTCCCCAAAGCCCCAGTAGAGAGTTGTATGTCATAGTTGTACATCCTTCCAGTTGCTCTATGTGGGATGCCGCCTCAGCATGGCTTGATGAGAGTGTGTAGATCCGTGCCCAGGATCCGAACTGGAGAACCCTGGGCCCCCAAAACAGAACTTGAGAACTTAACCGCTACGCCAGTGGGCTGGCCTCGATATATTCTTTTTAATTATGAAATATTTCAAGCCATTAGACTAATGTGGGCAATAATAAAAGGAACACTGGTGTGCTCACCAACCAGCTTTGTCAGAACTTAACCTTGTGCTATAATTGCTTTCCACGCCGTTCATTTCTTTTTCTCCCCAGGTGCAACCACCATCCTGAAGTTGGTTATTTATCATCTTCATGAATGCTCTTACACTTTAATTGCATGTGTACGTACCAATAAGCATTTTACAGTGTTGTTTTGTATGCTTTAAAATTTTATATCAATACTATCACACTGTACGTGTCTCTTTGCAACATATATTTTTTTCCCGTTGAACATTATGTTGAAGTTTCATCTCCAAGAAGCTCTCCTTCATTTATTCTCACAGCTGTATGATATTCCATTGTATAAGTACGCAACAATTTATTCATACACTCTATGGCCGAAAGACATTTTATTTTACTATTATCATTACCATTATTTGCTTTTACTAATAATGCTGCAATTTTTATACCTATTTCTTTGTGCACAAATGGGAGATATTCCCTAGGGTACTGCTTCTGAGCTTAATGTGCTTAGAAATCACCTGGGCATCTTGTTAGATATTGATTCAGCAGGTTGAGGGTAGAGCTTGAGAATCTGAATTTCTAACAAGTTCTCAGGTAATGCTAATGGTCCCTAGACCACATAATTAAATAGCATAGCAGTGGTTATGTTTCTGGGAGTTAAGTTTCTAGATGTTCCAAATTTCTTTGCAAAGTGAATGTATTAGTTTTTGATAGCTGCCATAAGAAATTACCAAAAACATAGTGGCCCAAAGTAATGCAAATTTATTATCTTATATTTCTGTAGTTCAGAAGTCCAACATGAGTCTCACTGGGCTAAAACCCAGGCATTGGAAGGGCTAGAGTCCTTCCTGGAAGCTATAGAAGGGAATTTGTTTCCTTGACTCTTCTAGCTTCCAGAGACACCAGCATTCCTGGGGTGCCCTTCCTCCATCTTCTCCAGTCAGCAACATAGCATCTCTCTGCCTCTGCCTCTGGTGTCACACCTCTTCCTCTGATTCCCTCTTCTGTCTCTCCCTTCCACTCTTAAGGGCTCTTGTGATTTCACTGGGCCCATCTGGACAATCTAGGATTATCTCCCCATTTTATATAGCAACCTTAATTCCATCTTCAATGCAATGAAACACAACATGTTCACAGGTTGTGGGGATTAAGACCTGCACATCATTGGGGGGTGGCATTATTCTGCCTACCACCATGATTATAAGAATTTATACACCCACTAGCAGCGCGAGTGTTTCTGCTGCTCCACATCCTTGGTAACATTTGGTCTTTAAGACATTGGTTTTTGCCAACTGATGGGTGTGAGATGATATCTGATTTTTTTGTTTTAATTTTCATTTCCTTAATTGCTTATGAGACTGAGCACTCTTTTTATATGTTTTCCTCTCCTGTGACTTGGCCATTCATATCCTTTGCCTATTTTCGATTGGGATGTTTGTGTTTTCTTATTGACTTGTAGAATTTACCTCTTTATTCTGGACACTAATTTTTTGTTTAAAAATTTTATTTTATTTATTTATTTATTTATTTTTTGCTGCTCAGTAAATGTTTATTAGTTTCTTTTCTTTCCATTTAGCTTTTTTTTTTTTAATTTTTTGTTTATTGCAGTAACATTGGTTTATAACATTGTAAAAATTTCAGGTGTACATCATTGTACTTCTATTTCTGCATAGATTACATCATGTTCACCACCCAAATACTAATTACAACCCATCACCACACACACGTACCGAATTATCCCTTTCACCCTCCTCCCTCCCCCCTTCCCCTCTGGTAACCACCAATCCAATCTCTGTCCCTATGTGTTTGTTTATTGTTGTTATTATCTACTACTTAATGAAGGAAATCAGAGGGTATTTGACCTTCTCCCTCTGACTTATTTCACTTTGCATAATACCTTCAATGTCCATCCATGTTGTCACAAATGGCTGGATTTCATCGTTTCTTATGGCTGAGTAGTATTCCATTGTGTATATATACCACATCTTCTTTATCCATTCGTCCCTTGATGGGCACTTAGGTTGCTTCCAAGTCTTGGCTATTGTGAATAACGCTGCAATGAACACATGGGTGCATGTACCTTTACAAATTGGTGTTTTCAAGTTCTTTGGATAAATACCCAACAGTGGAATAGCTGGATCATATGGTAGTTCTATCGTTGATTTTTTGAGGAATCTCCATACTGTTTTCCATAGTGGCTGCACCAGTTTGCACTCCCACCAGCAGTGTATGAGAGTTCCCTTCTCTCCACATCCTCTCCAACACATGTTGATTCCTGTCTTGTTAATTATAGCCATTCTGACGGGCGTGAGGTGATATCTCATTGTAGTTTTGATTTGCATTTCCCTGATAGTTAGTGATTTTGAACATCTTTTCATGTGTCTGTTGGCCATCTGTATATCTTCTTTGGAGAAATGTCTGTTCAGGTCTTTTGCCCATTTTTTAATTGGGTTGGTAGTTTTTTTGTTGGTGAGATGCATGAGTTCTTTATATATTTTGGAGATTAAGCCCTTATCAGAAGTATGGTTTGCAAATATCTTCTCCCAATTGTTAGGTTGTCTTTTCGTTTTGTTGATGGTTTCCTTTGCTGTGCAGAAGATTTTTAGTTTGATGTAGTCCCATTTGTCTATTTTTTCTATTGTTTCTCTTGCCCGGTCAGACGTGGTGTTTGAAAAGATGTTGCTAAGACCGATGTCAAAGAGCGTACTGCCTATGTTTTCTTCTAGAAGTTTCACAGTTTCAGGTCTTACATTCAAGTCTTTAATCCATTTGGAGTTAATTTTTGTGTATGGTGTAAGGTAAGGGTCTACTTTCATTTTTTTGCATATGGCTATCCAGTTTTCCCAACACCATTTGTTGAAGAGACTTTCTTTTCCCCAATCTATGTTCTTGGCTCCTTTGTCAAAGATTAGCTGTCCATAGATGTGTGGGTTTATTTCTGGGCTTTCGATTCTATTCCATTGATCTGTGTGTCTGTTTTTGTGCCAGTACCATGCTGTTTTGGTTACTATAGCTTTGTAGTATATTTTGAAATCAGGGAGTGTGATACCTCCAGCTTTGTTCTTTTTTCTCAGGATTCCTTTAGCTATTCGGGGTCTTTTGTTGTTCCATATAAATTTTAGGATTCTTTGTTCTATTTCTGTAAAAAATGTTGTTGGAACTTTGATAGGGATGGCATTGAATCTATGGATGGCTTTAGGAAGTATGGACATCTTAACTATGTTAATTCTTCCAATCCAAGAGCACGGAATATCTTTCCATTTCTTTGTGTCTTCTTCAATTTCTTTCAGAAATGTTTTATAGTTTTCGGTGTACAGATCTTTCACCTCTTTGGTTAAGTTTATTCCTAGGTATTTTATTCTTTTTTTTGCAATTGTAAATGGGATGGTATTCTTAATTTCTCTTTCTGCTACTTCGTTGTTAGTGTACAGAAATGCAACTGATTTTTGTATGTTGATTTTGTATCCTGCAACTTTACCATATTCGTGTATTACTTCTAAAAGTTTTCTGGTGGATTCTTTAGGGTTTTCTATATATAAAATCATGTCATCTGCAAATAGTGAGCGCAAGTGTTTCTGCTGCTCCACATCCTTGCTAACATTTGGTCAAGACATTGGTTTTTGCCAACTGATGGGTGTGAGATGATATCTGATTTTTTTGTTTTAATTTTCATTTCCTTAATTGCTTATGAGACTGAGCACTCTTTTTATATGTTTTCCTCTCCTGTGACTTGGCCATTCATATCCTTTGCCTATTTTCGATTGGGATGTTTGTGTTTTCTTATTGATTTGTAGAATTTACCTCTTTATTCTGGACACTAATTTTTTGTTTAAAAATTTTAAAGTTGCAATCTTAATGTAGTTGATTTTTAAAATTTATTTACTTTATGGTTTATGATTTTTTTTGTTATGGAGAAATCTTTCTTTTTCCCAAGTTCATAAAAATACTCTTCTATATTTTCTCCTAAAAGCATTATGGTTTTGTTTTTCACACTTGTCTTTAGCCCCTCTGGAATTTACTTTTGTACATATGAGGAAAGGATCAAAATATATACTTTGTGTATGCATATATAAACAATTGTCCCAGCCCCATTTATTGAGTAGTCAATTGTTTCCCTTCTGATTTGTGGTAACTCTTTCATATCTAAGGTTTCTCATGTGTCTGGGTCTGTTTCTGGGTACTTATCATACCTTTACCAATTATACATTTTCTTAATTTCAATAACTTTATAATAAATCATTACATCTCATAGGGCAAATTTCTTCACCTTCTACTTCAAATTCTTCTTGGCTCCTTTATATAAATTTTACCATTAGTTTGTTAACTTTCTTGAAAAACTAAGTTAGGATGTTGTTTTTTCACACTGAATATATAGACTAACTTGGGATTACCGACATCTTTGTGAAACTCAATCTTCCCATTCAAGAACATGATACAAATTTCCATCTATGTAGTTTTTTTTACGTCTTTCAATAAATACTTGTGGTATCAGCTGTGTCGTATGTATCTTTCATTAAATTGATTCCTAAGTATTCCATATTTGTTGTTGATATTGTAAGTGATGGTTTTTTTCCTAAGATATTTTCAATTTGTCGTCTGGTATTAAGAAAGCAATTGATTTTTGTATGTTGATCTTTCATCCAGCAAAACTTGTTCAAGTCTCTTATCAACAATCTGTCTTTAGAGTCTCTTAGATTTTCTGTATGTAGGTAATCAACTCGTAATCATTGATAATAGCTTTGTTTTTTCTTTCCATCCTTATTCCTTGTATTTCTGTCTTTTTCCTACTTTACTGGCTGGGACCTCCAATACTTTGATGAACAGAACCAGTGTCCACGGGAATCCTTTTGTTATTCCTGTTTGTAAAGAGTATATTTCTAAGAATTCACCATTATGTATGAATAT
This sequence comes from Ceratotherium simum simum, assembly GCF_057802395.1. Taxonomy (NCBI): domain Eukaryota; kingdom Metazoa; phylum Chordata; class Mammalia; order Perissodactyla; family Rhinocerotidae; genus Ceratotherium; species Ceratotherium simum. The sequence continues at coordinate 60,703,803 of NC_141914.1, forward strand.
GTTTCTATAGGTTTTTGGTATTTATGTTTTATTAAGTTCCATTAAGTTCCTGTCTGTTTCCTAGTTTGAACATGAATGAGTGCTGAATTTTATTAAATGATTTTTCTCCATCTGTTGACATGATCATATGATGTAACGGAAGAAATGTAATAAATTAATGCAGTAAATTAATAGATATTCTAATGTTTAATCAATCTTGCAGTCTTGGAAAAAACTCACCTTGGTTCTGATGTATTTTTATGTATATATTGCTGGGTTTGTTTGGCTAACATCTTATTTAGAGCTGTTGCATCTATGTTCTTAAATGAGACTGGCCTGCAATTTTCCTTTCTTGTACTGTCCTTGTCTCTTTTCAGTATCATACTTACTAGACATATAAAAAGAATTTAGCACATTCCTGCACACTCTGTTCTCAGAAGCAGTTTGTATAAGATGGGGATTACATCTTCCTTGAATGTTTGATAGAACCTGCTTATCAAATCTTTTGGACAATGCTTTATATATTTCATTATATTGAACTTTATATAGTTTAAGTTTCTGTATTTTTCAGCAGTTTTTTTTTGGCATTTGAATGATCACTTACGACCGGAGTGGACTTATCAGTTATGAGAGAGGTATGCTAAAATCTCCCTCCATGAGTATGGATTTGTCAATTTCTCCTTATAATTCTGTCAATCTTTGATATATATTTTTTAAAACTATGTTACTAGATAATTCTGAGAGATCTTGTTGGTAAAGTGTTTCTTTTATCGTAATTTAATTATTCTCTTTGCCTTAAAGTCTATTTTTTCCCCCCCAAAGCCCCAGTAGTTAGTTGTATGTCATAGATGCACATCCTTCTAGTTGCTGTACATGGGACGCGACCTCAGCATGGCCGGAGAAGCGGTACGTCGGTGCGCGCCCGGGATCCGAACCGGGGCGGTCAGCAGCGGAGCGTGTACACTTAACCACCAAGCCACGGGGCCGGCCCCTTAAAGTCTATTTTTGACTAATATTAATATAGCTATGCTATATATTTGGTATATTCTCCCCACCCCACTACCCTCTTTTAATACTTTAGACATTTATAGATTTCATGTTTTATGTGTGGTTCTTATAGTGACATGTAGCTTGGGATTTGAAAGATATACCTATCTGTCGACCTTTGTCTCTTAACTGCAAAGTTTGTTTCATTAATATTGATGGCAATTATTGGGATATTTGGATTTATTTTTACTACATTATGTTGTGCTTTTTATTTACCTTTGTCTATGCTTTTCTTCTCTCCATTATGGCTTTCTATTGATCAGGTCAGGGTTTTTTTTAATTCCCTCTATTCCTTCTATTTCCTTTTGATTTTGGTGGTTGTGCTTTAAAAGATAAACATTCTTAACTAACAAAGCAAAATTAATTAATTTCTCTATCACCTCTCTGAACAATGGAAGGATTTTAGAATACCTTACTGAACTTAAAGAGTACATTTTGGATTATTTCCTTAGATCTTTCTTCAGGTTCCTTAATATTCTCTTCAGCTTTGCCTACTTTGCCATTTAACCCATTCCTTGAGGGTTTTTAAAATTTTTGATTAACTTTTTTTTAAATTCTAGAAGTTGTATTTGGTTCTTTAAAAAGTCTACCTAGTCTTTTTCTTTTGACAATGTCTTTTTCTTTTTTCATGTTTCCAATTCCTTCTTGTAGATCTTAAATAATTTTAAACATTTATTTTCTAGTTTCTAGATGACATTTTAAATAAATGAAGTTCTTGGGGGAGAAGTGTCTAATCCTTTTTGGTTTCTGCTGATTCTGATTTATGGTGAGTTGTTTCCTCATATGTTTACATCTTTTTTACTGTGAATTTATTTTTACTGTGGCAGACAGTATACATTTGAATCTTGAACATTTGTGTGGGCAGGCCCAAAGTCACAAACTCTTAGCGACCCTGTGGAGTTCAGTCAGAGAGACAAGCTTACTTCTCACTTGCTTGTGCTGAGGCAGAGTGGGGCTGTGCCTATTGAAATCCCATGCGCAGCTCACTGAGGGTCCAGTTTTAGGCGCCGGTCTCACCTGTGACTCCTCAGCTGGCCTAAGCTTTGCCCCTACATGGTCATTAACACTTAGTTAATCGGGCCCTAATAACCTCCACCCCCTCCCCTCGCCTCCTGGGGAGCCCTAGCTGCAGCTCTTGGGCTCACCTTCTGATTTGGTTCCACCTCTGTCTTTGGCCCCTGGACACTTCCCTGACTTTACTGGGAGCTCATTTGTGCATTTAAAGTTTTTATTATTTTTATTATGTAAATAGATTTCTAGGTGTTTTGTGCGGGAGAGTTTTCAGCTTATACAGACCCCATATATTGGCAGAATTTACCCTAAATTTACTTAAAAATATGATCTTTAAGCCTAGTGAAATAATATAATTTCCACTTAATATCAGGTTATGAAAAGAAACATACCTAAAATCAGTTTATTCCTTTCCCCCAGCTCTTTCTCTTTTTAGGTTTACCAGTTTTGCCATATTGTTTGTCATTTAAAAAGTGTGTTTATAAAAGTATAGTTGCAATTCCAGAAGGATTCAAGATGAAATGACTCGGAATGGACTTGGCTTCTAGAGCCATAGAAATTCTTACTGTGTTGGTTTATCTTGGAATCAGAGAGTAACTTTCTCAGCTTAGACCTGTAAAACTATGTACAAAGGAAAAGTGAAAAAAAGTTTTCTGTACATAAAGGGTGTGAAATAACAAAAGCACACACAAATGCTGAAATGATGCTCTTGCTTCACACCTCTACGCCTGCTATTTCTCCCCCTAACCCGCCTCCCGCCCTTTCATCCCTCAGGGCTACCAGTTCCAGTTACAACAGCCAGTCCTCAGAGGACAGTCGCAGCCCCGTTCTCCCCCCTCTTTCCCCTCTGACCCTCCTCCAATTAATCTGCAGTGTAAACTTTTGCGCTTTACTATTGTGCAACGTCCACGTTTCCCTCGCCCTCCCCGCCAGCCCCCGCCCCCCAAATCCAGGGGAACTCCCGTTACCGCAGTGCCACCGGCATTACTCATTCATCCCCATTCAGACTCTCCCAGCGTTTATTAAGGGCTCTCGCCTCCTGCGTCTCACTCGCCTCGCTCCTTCTCCGCTCACTGGAGAGCCTCTGGCCTCGTCCCCTCCCGCCAGCTGTGGGAAGAACTTCGTCTCTCCAGCAATGCTCCTCGCTGCGATTCTGTTTTGCGCTCTCTGGTCTGCAGTGTCCGCCGAGAACTCGGACGATTATGAGCTCATGTATGTGAATCTGGACAACGAAATAGACAATGGACTCCATCCCACTGAGGACCGTAAGTTCATTTTAACTGTTTCTCTGCTAACCCTAATTACATATCCACCTCTTTGGGTCTAAATAGTATACATATACTTCGTAGCCAATGAAATAAGCTAAAAATTAAAGTTTCGCAAAAGAGAGAAGCACTTTAGGAAAGCGGGAGGTTTCAAAAAGTTGTTTCTGTCACAGATACACAATAGGTTGAACTGTATGAAATCGCCGATGTTTGCCTCTTCTGAGCTATGGCAATTTCATAAGAGTTCAACTAAATATATACCTGCATGAATGGTTTCTGTCATTCTCAAGATATTTATACGCTGTTTTTCGGAAGCGTCCTTAAGGGGAAGGGGGGTGCTGGGGATGGTCTGTGAATTGGGACCGCCGAGGGAGGTCAGCTTTTTACAAAGCACACCCAAGGAAGGCCTGGGCGGGTCGGTAACGTGTGTTGTGTCCCGCGCTCTAGCCACGCCGTGCGACTGCCGTCGGGAGCACTCGGAGTGGGACAAGCTCTTCACCATGCTGGAGAACTCGCAGATGAGGGAGGGCATGCTGCTGCAGGCCACCGACGACGTCCTCCGGGGCGAGCTGCAGAGGCTGCGGGCGGAGCTGGGCCGGCTGGCCGGCAGCCTGGCGGGGCCGTGCGCGCCCGCGGCCCCCGCGGAGGCCGGGCTGGCCGGCGCGCTGGACGAGCTGCTGCAGGCGAGCCGAGATGCGGGCCGCAGGCTGGCGCGCCTGGAGGGCACCGGGGCGCAGCGCCCGCAGGAGGCGGGGCGGGCCCTGGGCGCCGTGCTCGAGGAGCTGCGGCAGACGCGAGCGGACCTCCGCGCCGTGCAGGGCTGGGCGGCCGGGCGCTGGCTGCCCGCAGGTAAGGACCCTGCGGCTTTGTTCTCGGAGCGCTCTGCGGGAAGCCAAGTCAGGCAACCCGCTGGGGGACGCTTTAATGGGGGAAACACACACATACGGACCTCTGCTTCTCCATGACGGTCAGAGAGCTCAGACACACCATGCTAGGCGGGAAAACTGGCTTTAAAAAGTATTCTCCAGCCCCGAGGAACCCAGAAGATCGCTGTGCACGCAACCACCATAGTCTTGAAATAGACAGCAAGGGCCCGTGACTGACACCCGATCCCACCAGGCGTCGCAGGAGCTCCCTTGACCGATTATAACCGTGACCTCTCTCAGTGGCCGGCTTCTCTCCGTTAGGGATTTCCACTTCTAACTTTAGCCTGTCTGCCTTTTGGGGGGAGCTCTGGTTCCTCGGGCTATTTCAGGCCCAGCCTAACTTTTAGAGACGTTTTCCAATCCCTGGGCCGGCCCCACCTCCCCGCTGTTGCTGAGCAAGAGACTTGGGGACGAAGCTGATCTCCCGGAGGGTTAGTGGAATTCCTGAGGGGTCCCCCAGACCCCGGAGGTCTGTAGAATTAGCGCGAGAGTGGAGGTCCGATGATCTGCGGCTTGGGATAAACCGGCGGTTGCGGGATCCACAGTGGAAGAGGCAGATGTGGGAGCCAGTTGGTACCCTGGCCCCACCCCAGGGATCTGGAGGATCACGGCCAAACAGGAGAGAGGCGGTGCAGACTAGATGCATCTTGCCAAAGTCCATGTGGTACTACTGGAATCTCCAAACACGTGTGGGCCCGAAATAATACATTTTAAAGATGGTTAAAAGAAATAGAGAAGATTTGGAGCCAAGTGACACTCCTTTAGAAAGCAAAATTTCTAAGAAATGGTGATGCAACCATCATTTGTCGTTTATATTAGAAAATCAGTGTCCTAGGTAAGAAAATATAACTTTTTTTTTTTTTTGTGAGGAAGATCAGCCCTGAGCTAACATCCATGCTAATCCTCCTTTTTGCTGAGGAAGACCGGCTCTGAGCTAACATCTATTGCCAATCTTCCTCCTCCTTTTTTCCCCCAAAGCCCCAGTAGATAGTTGCACATCCTTCTAGTTGCTGTATGTGGGACGCGGCCTCAGCATGGCCGAACAAGTGGTGCGTTGGTGCGCGCCCGGCATCCGAACCTGGGCTGCCAGTAGTACAGCGCCTTCACTTAACCGCTAAGCCCCACAGGGTCGGCCCTGTGGCTATTTTAATGGATGAAATTTCTTGTCTTTTGCAAACTAGGTATAGTCATTGTACATAGAACCAAAAAACTGAAGAATTATGCAATTTTCATCTTCACTTCTGAATACTAGTTAGAGCAGAAGAAAGATGTATTTCTGAATTCTAAAATGTTAATTTCTTATTACATCCAATATTACTTTACCCACATGCTTTGATTTCTCCTCCCTTGGTTTCCTGCCAGCTTGGCTCCTAAAGGATTTCTAATCATTCTGTTGTCGGCCTCCTAAGAACCTGGTTTTCATTTTGTTTGGTCTTTGATAATATAATCAGAAAAATCTATTAGTTAAAAGCCATTTCGTGTGACAGTTTCTGATATTTTAAAGATATGTCAAGAGACTCAATTACTGGTCCCCAAAAGAAGCCACAAAAACCCTGCCCCCATGCAGTTCCAGTCCATGAACTCACACAGCCAGCGCAGCCTGCAGAGGAAGCTGGGTCTCGGAGAGGCAATGGGGGAATGCTTTGGAATGCAATGCTGACCGCCTGGGCTTATTTAAACAGGAAATCAGTTAATTAGATTGCAGTAGGCGCCCTCTTGAACACTACTTTACTGAAACATTACAGAGAATATCTCAAATGCCCATGCATATGCTGATCTTTTGTTCCATGATCTTTGTTTGATTTAATTAATCCAGTTTGTTGATTTAAATGCACCTACCAATTTCATTTGAGGAAAAAAATCAATGTCTTATTAAAAATTAATTTTAAAAAATCTTCAAAAATTCAAATTATTCAGTAAAAAAGTTAATACCGAAGTGTGACAGGACCAATTTTGCGCTTTAGTATTGTAGTTACTTTTAGAGGATTTTCTGAATCTCACTATTTCTTTGACTATTACTAAAGGATAAGGTCCCCATCTGCTCCAGTTTTTCAGGACAGAGCCTAGCCCTCCGCCCCTTGCCCACGTTTAGCTTCGTTGACCACACTTTGCGTGGATGTTTGGTTCCTGCAAGTTCCATTCAACAGTTAGTCTTTAAATGCTCTGCGAGTTTGCTTTTCAAAGCTGTCTTATGGCAAATCTTCTTTAGGTTGTTATAAAGTGAATACTTAGCCCTAATTTAGATTAAAAAAAATTCTTTATCTGATCTTTCACACATAGATGAGGTTAGCATAAAGCAGAGCTCGCTTGTTAAAGGTTTTATCACGTGGTTTCCCAGAGACACCTGGAACGTCTTCACTTCAACATCTCCAGGTCCCTGAGTGGACACGTGACCTGGAGATGGACAGAGGTGGGAGTTTACTGAGCTCCCAACCCCCGAGTTTGAGAGTCTCCTTCTAAGTTCTTTAGCATGTTCTCCACCAGGCCCCTTGAAAGAAGTTTTCCTTAAAGTTTTTCTACTACTGTTTAAATGGTATTTATAAACATATGGACAAAGTAAGAGTTTTTAAGCATATCCTTGGTCTATGCAGCTCTTGAGGGCTACATACTTGTAGCTTACAGACTTGCAGAATATTAGAAGGAGAATGGAAGAGACTTTTACAGATAACTGTAAAGTTTGGAGAGGTTATGGGACGTATCAAAAGCTACACAGCTTACTAGTAGTAAAACAAACTGAATTTCAGCTCTTGTAGCCAAATCCAGGGGTCTTCTACCATTAAGAGGCAAGGCAGAGTGCTGGCTAAGGGTGTGGCCTCTGCAGCCAGAGTGCCCAAGTTCAAGCCCTGGTTTTACCACTGATCAGCTACATAAGCATAGCCAAGTGACTTAGGGCTTTATGCCTCAGTTTTCTCATCTGTAAAATGGGAATATTAACACTTTCTCTTAGGGTTGCTGTGAGGATTAAACGGATATATAAAGTGACTAGAATAGTATCTGGCACATAGTGAGTACTTGATGGGAGTTAGTCATCATTATTACACATTGTTGTCTTTCACAAGTAGTTTTCTACAAACTTTGCAAAGTTTACAAATATCTGAGAACATGTGGTATATTAAAGTGTGTTCAGCAACAACATGACTGTCCTAGAGTTTTGTTTAAAAATGCATGTTGATAATGGCTAAATGAGGTGAGCTAGGTCCATTGCATTTCACAAATTTTTTATTCTAGGAGCTTGGTGAAGTCAAGGAAACAGAAACAAGTTTGGCTTTAAGGTCCTGGAAATTACAGTGTCATTGTTTGAAGTTAAAGCATAGTGATTCAACATTTAAAAAAAAGTTGTAATAAAGAAAATAAGCTAATTGGGAGGGGAAGTCGTTATTAAAACGTAGTTTTCATTATTTTGTGGGTTTGGACAGTTTGGCTCCTCTGCACGCCTTCTTCTCCATTTAGCTGCTCATTGGGTAAGACCATTGCCTTCCTTATTCCTGTGGGCTTTGCTTTGCAGAGTCTACACTTGAGTCCCCTCAAGTCATAGCGTGATGCTGCATATAATTTTCAGTTGTAGTCATTAAAATGCCTAATGCCGGAATCATTTCTGAATAAATTTATGTTTTCTCTCATATTGTTCTTACTTTCTTGCTACTCTAGGTTGTGAAACAGCGATTTTATTCCCAATGCGTTCCAAGAAGATTTTTGGAAGTGTGCATCCCACGACACCATTGAAGCTTGAGTCTTTTAGCGCCTGCATTTGGGTCAAAGCCACAGATGTATTAAACAAAACCATCCTCTTTTCCTATGGCACAAAGAGGAATCCATACGAGATCCAGCTGTACCTCAGCTCTCAGTCCATAGTGTTTGTGGTGGGTGGAGAGGAGAACAAGCTCGTTGCTGATACTGTGATTTCCCTGGGAAGGTGGACCCATCTGTGCAGCACCTGGAATTCAGAGAAAGGGCGCGCGTCCTTGTGGGTAGACGGCGAGCTGGTGGCTTCCCCTGTCGAGATGGCCATAGGTCACGTTGTTCCCGAGGGAGGAATCCTGCAGATCGGCCAAGAAAAGAACGGCTGCTGTGTGGGCGGTGGTTTCAATGAAACATTAGCCTTTTCTGGAAGACTCACTGGCTTCAATATCTGGGATCGTGTTCTCAGCAATGAAGAGATAAGGGAGACTGGAGGAGCAGAGTCTTGTCACATCCAGGGAAATGTTGTTGGGTGGGGAGTCACAGAGATTCAGCCACATGGAGGAGCTCAGTATGTGTCGTAAGTGTTGTGAAACTCCACTGGAAGCCAAAGAGGGAAACTCACATTTTAAACATATGCCAGTTGGGAAGGTCTAAAAACCTCAAGGCATGTTAAAAACCCTTGAGACTAATGAAGGAGAGAGTTAAGATCCATCTTTATTTATCTTGGCAAAATTTGAATAAACAGTTGAAGGGAAGATGTTGGAGAAGGCTTTTGGGGATATTGTTACTAGAATTTATGCCGCGGTGCTTTCAGATTAATGCTGTGTCTTTGTCAGATATACTCTCAAATAATTAAAAAGGACCGTATCGTTGAACAGAAGGACAACTGTTTTACTTTTCTTTGGTTAATTTTGTTTTGGCCAGAGATGAATTTTACATTGGAAGAAGAATAAAATAACATTTGTTGTCCATTGTTCATTGTTATTGGTATGTACCTTATTACAAAAAAATGATGATAAAATGTATTTATACTACAATGTGACTTAACAATTACAAATGTAGTTTATGTGTTATAATTGAATGTCACTTTTTTGAGAAGATAGTTATATAAGTTATATTGTAAAATGGCTTTGTATTAATTTTATTAAGACTATTTTTGTAAAGCTCTACTGTAAATAAAATATTTTATAAAACTAGCCGGTGTCATCTAAACATAAATTTAATAGATGTTTTGGAGCAAATCTACAGTTTTGTTTTTTCACCTAAAGCAGGCAATTAGTTTTTGGATACTAATCTATTATGTAAATAGTAATAGTTAACATTGTTAGAAACAAACTATGGAGTTGTTTCAGCTTTGGCTTCCTATAGATCATAAGCAAAAAAGATAATCTTGCCTAAGTCAACTCATCTCTCTGGATTTTAGTTTTCTCAACTGAGAAACAAAGAATTGAGGAAATAATGATATCCAAGACTCTTCCAATTTGATGATTCTCCGAGCATGAACAACTGGCTGTCCTGTGTAACATGGAAAAACAAAGGAATTTTCAGAGTTCCCCAGATGCCCATGACGCCTGCAAGAGATGGCTTAGGACTGTTATTTGGGAGATCTAAGAATCTGGAAAAGAAACAGTGACCCTTGCCCTCAAAGCACACCCCATTCTTTTACCTATACACGAAGGAGAGGACAGTGAAGCTCCTTACCCCTACAGATGGGAGGTAACTCTACCACACTAGTGTCCTCCTGTACAGGCCGTGCAGGGCTGGAGAAGTGCATCACAAAGCCACTTCTGAACGTCAGTGGGAAATATCGTAGAACCACAGAGATGGTGCATCCACCTAAAGATAGGGCCTGAACAACCACAGGTCATCTGTTCATGAGGTTTGGAGAATAGGGCCAGGAGTAATTATCAAACCACATTTTGTTAATAACTAGCTGTGTGTCCTTAGACAAGTTACTTAACTCCTCTGGGACTTCTCAGTAAAAGGAGGGGTTGGATTCTCAGTGCCCTTCAGCAATAAAATCCCATGTATCTAGGAATCTTTGAGGATGCTCATGTTATCAGTATAGCTTCATCCCGCTCATGAGATCCACAAAACCTGGCTTATGGGTCTCTAAGGAAATCATTCACAGTTCTGAGGTGCTAGGCCAGTCTCAGACCCTTGGAGATCATGTAATTCAAAGTTGCAGGCCCAGCGGCCACATGCAAGGCCCTGTTTAGCCATTGTCTGTGTGACTTGAATGCTCTGCTGGAAGAAGAAATACCGGACCAACCTTCAGTGGTGAATTAGGCATGCTTTCAATTCCTTTCCACATTTCAGCATGAACTAGATCTGTTCAAGAGACCTAAGAGGATGCAGGCCAGGATATATGCAAACTCGTATGCTGACAGTGTTAAATGTAATGGAACTTTTAATTCTTTTTACAGGAATTACATGTTGAGGGCAGAGAAGAAACAAGAAAATAAAGTAATTCATGGGTTACAAAAGTAGAAATTTTATCTGCTACAAAAGTAAGTCTGGATAAGTATTCTAGGGACCTCTAATTGTTCCCTGATATCTATTCTCTTTCTTTTCCTAACTAACAGAGTTGTAGGTTTAATGGTACATGTGGCCATTCAGAGTCAAGTCTATATTTTCCAGCATCAATTGCAGCTAGGTGTGGCCATATGAGTAAGTTCTGGCTGACATTGAAATATTGAATGTGATTCCCTTCCCCATTCTCCTTCCAACTGATTGGAATATAGTAATGATGGTTGGAATTTCAGTAGCCATCTTAGACCATGAGATTCAGCCAAATGATATAGAAGGGTGGGTCTCTGATGTGAAGCTGCCTTGCCAGCCCTGGGCTCCCTGTCCCTGGACTTTTACATGAGAGAAAAATACATCTCTCTCTTCTTTAATCCACTGTTGGTTGACCACCTAATCTAATGCTAATCCAGTAGAGCAATTTTTTTTAATTAAAAAGACCATGCACTTTATTCCGGCAAAACAGTCATGGTCTATACTTAGAAAATGTGTTTTACAAATTCTCAGGAATTAGCTATCTGACTTTTCTTTTTACTAACTAATAACATTTAATGAGTTTTGGAATACACAGTGTCAGCAAAAGGACGCAGTCAGAAACGTGTAAAACTGAGGTGGGTTATCCAAAAAGAGACAGCAGCATGTTGGCCTGCTTTAGCACACTGGCAAAGAGGTCATTCACCAGAATCGTGGCTGAGGGCATTACGATATTAGGGCATGGGAAATAATGGTTCAACACGACTCGAGTTAGGAGGAGGAACAATATGTGTGTGACCAATGATAATACTTTATATACATATGTATATGCATTTACAGCGTTATGTGTGTGTGCTAGAGTGACCAGCTGTCCTGGCTGGCCTAGGGCCATCCCAGCCTTAGCACTGAGAGTCCTGTGTCCCTGGAAACCCTTCAGTTCCAGGCAAATTGGGAGAGTTTATCACTTTGTCACTCTAGTACATACTTATGTATGTCAGTAGAGGAACGTTTCTGCAGAGATAGTATATGAACAAAACAGAATTGATATATTTTCCTTGTCTATTACAATATAGATTGGCTTTTAATCAAGTATTAATTACTTTAAAATATATCAACAATATTTGACTACTAAGTTTATATTGTAGAATTTTAGAGCTTGGTATTTACAATTACTTAATTAACTTCACTTTAACAAAGAATTAGATATGAAAACAAAGAAGAAATTGTAACTGATTTTTATTTTATCTCTTGTTAAATTTTATATCAGAAAGCTTACTAAGAAGCATACTAAGGCCAAATGTTTCCAAAACTGTCTTTTAGACACTTGAGAAATAACACTCATAAAGTTAAAAATCTTGGTCAAAGTAATTGTATACATTCACTTATATATTCCTGGATTCAGTAAACTTGAAAACTTAGATCGCTGACCCTTGCATTCAAATCTGGGTGTTTTATAAATCCAGAGTGTAGAAGAGAGCTTGCTGGGCTTAGGGTCAGAAATCGAGCATTCAAATCTTAGCACCATCACCTACTAACTGTAAGAAGTTGGGCTTGCCAACTATGAGTTTCAAATTAGCCAAGAAATTAGGGCTAACAGGACTTGCCTTCCTTGCTGAAGGGTTATTATGAAAATGACATAAAAACAGATAGTGTGTCTAAAAGAGCTTTCTAAACCATAAAATAATATTTGAAATAAAATAGTTAATCTTAAAAATGTTTTTCCAAGTTGTTCCCAGTGGATTAAATAAAAAATAAGCAAATAAATAAGAATATAAACAAACATGAAGATTCCCTTACGTTGTGGGTAAGTCATTCTCAGAGTCCAGCACTGGATGCTCATATCCGTGCAGGCCGTATTCTACTTCACAGCAGCACCTGCTGGTGGAGGCCAGAAGCTGCAAACCCTGGCACACATCTGATCTGAGATTTAGGTAGCTTTTTAGAAGACGTCCTTTCCTGTTTCAAGACGTGTCTCTATTTCTTGATCCACATTGGGCTGGCTTTTTACAACATTATGTTTAATAATTCCCTATGTGTATTAATATTCAGGTTGAATATTCTTAATAAGATTGCTTAGGAGCCTGTTTCCTAGAATATTTGATTAATAAATTCTTTCCCAGCAACCTCTAATATGGTGGACTTAAAACCTTTTCCTTTAAGAGTAGTTGTATCATGAATTTTTAATGGCCAATTATCTCCCAGGGATTATGAAACTCCACAAATGGATATGGTTCGGCCTTCAGTATTTTCATATGGGTCTGGCATATGGCATATGATACTCTATTAGTGATGACACCAACGATGATGATGACAAGGATGATATTAAGAAGAATCATAGTAACCATGATGAACTACGGGTCCGGCATTGTGTGAAGTATGGCTGCTTTATTTATTTAAGCCTCACATCTACCCTATGTGGTACATATTATTACTGCCATAATAAATGGTGGTCAGTTTTCTATCTCCATTTTTTCTGAGACAGCTCACCAATCAGTGGTTTAAATTTTATCTCCCATTGAGAAAGAAATGAGGTGAATTTATCATAATTAACTAGACAGTCTAGTTTCTAGGCTATTGCCAATAAGTCAGAAAGGAATTCGGACTCTTGCTGAGACAATATTACATTTTCTCTCCAAAGACTTTCTATTTAACTTTCAAATCATTTGAGGTCACCTTGTTACTTGTGCCAGAGGACTATGTAAAAGGCATGTTGACAGAAAGCCATATTTCCTTATTGTGACCACTGATTCAGGAATGCAGAGGAAGGGATACCACTGCTTTCGTTTTGATGGCAGTGCTGTGCATTGCATCACTGACTTCCAAAGCAAAATCTGGAGAGAGTCTCCCCGCAAGCCCTCAAACAATCCCTTATGTTTGGAGATACCCTCATTTTAGGGGTTTTCAATAGTACTGTAAACTTCTTGGGTGAAAGATGTGGTAACTCACACTGCACTAATCATTAGTCATGCTTTTATATTCCAATACTGGACAGGTTCTACAGAGCATCTTCACGTGGCAAAGAACAAATCTGGAGAATTACTCGGGACCACTGAAAAACAACTCTCCCACTCTGAAAAGGTTTTGTTATAAAATATTAAATTACCTCTGATATGATTCAAGCAGAAAAAAAATTCATTACCCAAGTGACATCCTGTCTTATCTTTTAACTCAAGGGGAAGCATTCAATATTTCCCCATTAAGTATGATTTTAGTTGTAGGTTTTTTGTAGATATCTTTTATTAAATTAAGGATGTTCCCTTCTATTGCTAGTTTGCCAAGAGACCTTTTTTTTTATCACGAACAGATTTTGCATTTTACAAAAGGAGATATTTAAAGTTTTGCTTATTTAGGTCTTTATTCCACATGAAATTAATCTATGCATGTTCTGATATGGACGGTTGTCCCAGAACCATTTATCGAATAGTCTATCCTTACCCATCGTGAAGATTCTCCACCATATATGCATTTTCCAAGTATGCGTGGATTTGTTTTTTGCCTCTATTCTGTTCCACGGGCCATTTACCTGTTCTTGCACCACTGGGACACCGTTGTAATTACTATGATTTTACAATGTCTTGATGTCTGGTATGGAAATTATTACCTCCCCCTCCTCTCCAACAACCCCCATCTTCTCTTTCTGCAAAATTGTTTTGGCTATCTGTTCTACTTTATCTTACTTGTGATGTTAAAATCAGCTTGTCTTCTTTCATGGACATCTTTGTTGGGATTTTATTAAAATTTCATTGTATTTATAGATTAATTTAGAGAAAATTGCTGTTTGCTACATCCATGAACATGATTTATTGCTCCATTTGCTTATCTTTTATTTAATTACTTTCAATAAAATTTTATTTTATGATTTTATTCTCAGAATTTATACAATCTTTTTCTCTAGCTATCTTGTATTTTGCTACTTTAATATTTTCAATATTACATTTCAATTTATTATTCCTGATGTATAGGAAAACAATTGGTTTCTATAAATTGATCTCACTTCCAGGAACTTTACTAAAATTTCTCTTATTATGTTCAAGAATTAACTAGAGAATACTTGGATTTTCTACTATAAGTAATCATATTTTTTAGAAATAATGATTGTTTTGTCACTTCCTTTCTGATTCTTATAATCAGAATTATATAGTGCCACAGTAAATAGAAGTAGATATAGTGGCATTCTTGTCTCATTCCTGACTTTAAAAGAAAGCTTCTAATGTTTCACCATTACATATATATCCTCTTAATTATATATATATCCTCTTAATCACTTTAAGGAAGTTCCTCAAAATTCCTAGTTTTCAAAAAAATTTTTTTTTTCCATGAATGGGTACTGAATTTCACGAGATGCTTTTACTGATCACATGACTTTTTCCCCTTCAGTCTTTTACTGTGGGGCATTTCATTTTGAATATTAAGCCATCTTTGAATTCCTGGGATAAACTAAACTTAGTTATTATGAATTTTATAAAGTGAGAAGAACAATAGTTCCTCCCTCATAAGATATTGGGAGAGTTATACGAGTTAAAATACCAGTACCTGGTACAGAGTAAGCATTCAGCAAATGTTAAGTGTTATTTTCTTTAAGCATTTCTAGAGTCATTTTGATAAAATTTTTGTTTGTGATTTGTGCATCTATGTTCATAATTAAGATGTGCCTGTATTTTCCTTTCTTATATTGTCCTTGCCTGGTGTTGATAGCATGGCTATATTAGCCTTGCAGAATTAGTTGGCTGAATTGATTATCTGAAAAAGTTTAGATAAGATTGTAATTATTCCTTGTGCATTCATTCTACTTTGCCTGTAAAACTGTGTAAGGCAGTTTTTTTTTTTTTTTTTGTGGGTTGATTTAAAAATAATGATAGAATTGTCATATTTGATGTAGGGATATTAGGTTTTCTATCTCCTTTGCTCTCAAATACAAATCAAGGCAACACTCTGCTCATGCCTCTAATCCTTTCCCCAAAAGGAAGGACCTTTCACAATTTCCTTCTCAGTGGAAGAGTTCAGAGAATACAAAACATTTGTCTATTTGTTTAGAGAAATAGGGTCTAAACAATTTGAATAAAACGAATTTGTATTTACATTTAATGTAAAAGTAAACACTCTTACTTATATATAAGCATTAATAATGAGAAGTAGCAAAAAATTGGCTTAGGTATATGCTTCAGGGTGTATACATAAGCTCATTTGAGAAAAGTCTCTCCTGATTGTCTTATAAGCATAAACAAGGCATTTGGTTTGGAATCAGGGACAGACATGTATAATACAATTGAAAAAATATGGTCAATGGAATGATATCAACCAAGCATAAGGGGCAGTTACCACTGGCACACCACAAGGCTTGCCTGGCCCCATGTGGTCTACTTTTTCATTAGTGTTTTAAAATGAAGTTAGTTCTGTTCGTGTTTTATGAAGGTTCTGTTCATAAAATTTACAGATGACAAGAACCTCGAAAGAACTTCCGATACATTAGGATGGAGAATCATCATCCAATAAGATCTTGGCATGCCAAAGCAATGGGCCGAATCTCTGAAGAAGAAAGTGTAAAGAGATAAAAGTAAATACATAAGGCTGTTTTTTGGTACCCAGTATTCATTTACATCACTGTTGGCAACAGCCCTGGATTTCTTTTGGATATCTACTTCCCATCCATGTGGTTCCGCTGCAGGTGACCCCCATCTCCTGTTTTGAGGGTAGCTCATGACACAAGCCTGGCCAACTGAGGTATTGTATCTTCTGGCAACAATGATGGATTGGTTTAGAAATGGGCATGTGGCCCATATCAGGTCAAACAGAAACAATAAGACTGGATACGGAGCTCCTTTTGCTTAATTGGTACTCATGCTGATTTGAGCTGGAAGCTGCAGAAGCCCATAGCATGGAACATGAAAGTGAAACCAATCCACAGAGAGCAGAGCTGAGTAATTTTGGGGGACCACCATTGAGCCCTGAATCAAGCCATATGGGAAGTCTGATCCACTCACGCAGTTTTCAGTCACGTATTCCAATGAGGAGTTGTTCCCCCTCCTCTTCCTCCCCCCCCTCCTCTTCCTTCTCTTCTTCTTGTTTTTGTTCTTCTCCTCCTCCTCCTCCTCCTCTTCTTCCTTTTCCTCTTCCCCTTGCCCTTTCTCCTCCTCTTCTTCTTCTCCTTTTCCTTCTTCTTCTTCTTCTTCTTCTTCTCTTCTATTTCATCTTCATCATCATCATCATCAAGTCATTTATACCTGCGGTTTTTGTTACTTAAAATACTAGTAATTGGTAAAATGGAATAATAATAGGACTTCTGTTATGGAATTCTTGTGAGGATTAAATGATATAATTGGTAAAAAATACAGTATTTGGCATAAAGAGAGCATAGAACAAATTTTATCCATCGTAGTTATTATAATTATTATTGTTATCATTGAATGGATGATCATTTGGTGGGACTTCAAGCTTTGCCTGGGTGACTGAGCTAAATCATGTTTAATGTGTCAACCTAAGATTCTACAATTTTATAATTCTAGTCTTGTAAAAAGTTGGATGAAATCAAATAACTGAAATACTTTAGCATATTCTGTAGAAGTAGAAAAAGGGGAGAATGACGATTAGGATACTATAAGTCAAGGGGGAAGATCTATAGAGGAGAAAACTATAGATAAAGAAAAAGGAATCCCAATGATGGCTCCTAAGGCTGTCTGGCAGGGGATATATAACAAAGATTTGCAGAGCAGAAAACTTACTAATCAGAGAGAGCAAGATCCTTTCTGCTTTGCAGCTCTAAGTTTGGTGGACTCATGTAAGTGATTGTGAAGTTTTACAGACACATTAGTCCTTAACATCGAAACTCTGAAATATGTAGCCCCAACTTTTTATAGCTCAAATTATCATGTCTTTTATGGTAATTTTCATAGTGCCAGATCAAATAAACCAAATCATTTGTTTATTTGAAATGCCTGCAGTGAATTCAGAAAGTCTATTTTGTGTTTCAAAAGATTTCTTTGTTATTGAGAGTGCATTTCCAAAAAAATACATGAGCTAAGTTCTTGGCAGCTGCAAAGAGACAATTCAATTTTTTTTCATAAATCAGTTACTTGCAAGTCTAACTATCATAGTTTTAAAATGTGTGCTGTGTGTGTTTGTAATTCCTATAAAATCCGTTCCAAATATGTAGCCAAGGTGGTGAAAAAAGCATAATTGCTTTCCTTGACTTTTAGCAAATTTAATTTCATGAATAAAGTGAAATTAGCAATTTAATCCTGTAGCCAAAGAAAATGAGAAATGAATGCTACTGACTAGTAATATCAATGACAAATCTTTAGAAGGGAGCACAGGTAGAGGGATGAAATTCCACTGTCGTGGTTGGGATTCAGACACATCTGGGCATCTGGCAGACCATGGGGGTGGCTGGTCAGATGGCCGGGGGTGGTGATGCTAAGAACTCTTCCCCAGGAATGTCTGATACAGTGAATAAAGCTTTAGTCCTGGGTGGGCCATAAGCATTTTGAGAACTGGAGGACTAATTTGTTGCTAACCTGACTCTCAGGTGGTTAGTGGAGCCCAGGGAAGATAGAGAGTTTTAGATAAAACAGAACGATCAATTTTACTGCAAACTCAGTAACACAGTTTGGCACTGGGAGCCAAGCAACCCTGTTCTGGAACCTCTCACCAAAGTGAGACACCAAGGAGAAAGACAGCTGTTCTCCCCACTCTTGCCACAGGCTGCCACATGGGATTAGTGGACTAAGGACTGGTGGCTCCTGAAGCTTCAAGAGGAGCAGCACAAAAGGACAGAGGCTGCCATCCCTGGCAGGGCAGTGTGGAATGGAGTCCATTCCTGGGACCTCCGTGGTAGCAGCCACAGAATTTGCTGTTCTCAGGGTGGTGGAGGGATACCACCACAGCATGCCATGCCAGGAAGCACGGAGAGAATGGTAACATGGGCTTGTGGACTGGTCTGGATACCTCAGGAAGAGAGCACATGTAGGGCACCCTTGGGGACTCTAAGCTCTTGATCTGGGAGCACAGGGCATTCATGCTCATCTTGAGCATGTCAGGGTGTGTCAGTAAAATGTATGCCAAGATACTCATGAATCTCATGCACTTTTTTATTAATGAGGACTAAGGACACTTGGGAGCATGTCGAATAATACCATACATTGTTCTCTAATCCCAAATCCAAAAAACATGGCTTCTGATAGATCTAAAACCAGAGGAAAAAACACAAGACAGAATATTTTGAGCAGACTAACTTGATCTTTCATTCAAATGGGGAACAATTAACAGAGGTGTCCCGATTTGATTTTTAATGGTAGTGTT
Source organism: Ceratotherium simum simum (assembly GCF_057802395.1). Classification (NCBI taxonomy): domain Eukaryota; kingdom Metazoa; phylum Chordata; class Mammalia; order Perissodactyla; family Rhinocerotidae; genus Ceratotherium; species Ceratotherium simum. The sequence goes on from NC_141914.1 coordinate 60,722,506, forward strand.
TAACACAATTATAAATCAGTCCCAAATCATGTTCATATTTAAGAAGTCTTGACACATTCTCTGTTGTATTTTATCCAACATTTTTCACTTTTGAAAACCAAAGGAAGAAGTGGTTTACCATCTGCCACTGAGAGCAGTGGGCCATGCTCCCCTCAGCACAGAAGGGTAGGCTCTCCACAGTCAGCAGTGGGACAAGGTAACCAGAAGCATGGAAAACGCCAAACTGAGAGATGTAGAAGTGGGAGGAAGCTTACAATCTAATGAGTCCAAATATTTCTTCTGCCCAGTGAAGAGAGACTCAGCCAGCCCAGGTAACCTGACCCATGTTCACAAGTCGACTAATGGTAAAGCCAAGAGTCTAACATGCCTCTCAGTACTCTAGGTCTCATTTTCCACAAAACATAACTGCTTCATGAAAACACTTTAAAACAATCCTAAAACATGGCCCCGAGCTCAGCCTTTGTGTCGTACCTTGGAGTATGCTCTTTACTATAACCTCTGTGTGATCAGCCAGGAGATCCGCCTTGGTGATCGTGGCCAGGGCCAGGTAGTTGGACATATTCCTGCACAGTTCCTTGTTGCCTCTGTGGAGGAATTTCACTGCAATGGGGATGGCTAATGCCATCACAGGGGGCCGGTTGTAATTCTGAGGAAATAAAGAAAACAACAAAAATAAGTGGTTTATTATTCATTTGGTTATCCAGAAAATATTTATTGAGCTAAGCTCCCACCATGCAGCTGTAAAAACACAGGCCCACCCTGTTTTCATTGTATTTGGCAACTCTGGGAACTCTTGGTCTTGTTAGGGAGACTTACAGGCAAACAGGCAATTAACGGCACAGGCTGATGAGGTCCATGATGGCAAAGTGCAGGGTGCTAAGGGAGCAAAGAAGAAGCACTTAATCCAGTCTTGGAGGGTGTCCAGAAAGACTTTCTGGAGGAGGTGATGTCTTAGCTGAGACCTAGTGGGTGAACAGGAGATGGCTGGGTGATGGCAAGGAAAGGAGTGGACAGAAGGAAAAGCACCTGTGGAGGCACAGAGGTGAGAGAGAGCTTGTGCATCTGGGAAATTGCAAGTAGTTCAGTAATTGGAGTGTGGTACACATGGGGAAAGGTAGGGTGGGGAGGGGAGAGAAGGAACTGGAGAGGTAAACGGGTATGATTATGAAAGGTCTGGCATGCCATGCTAAGGAGTTTGGAATTGATCTTTAGGGTGATCAGGAGTCATTGATGAGAGGAATAACTTATCAGATTTATACTTGAGAAAACAAACCAAGAAATGTTGAACAAGTTGCTTCCTGACTGTTTCTTAAGAACTAAATTTTCAGCTAATGAGAAACAGAAGAAAAAAATGAATGAACTTAAGACTAAAAACTAAAGGAATTCTGGATCCTAAAATAATTCTCTTTATGACTTACTTTGTGACTGAACATCAATATCTTACATATAAAATAATGCAACTGGCATTTAATTATCTAATTAGGGAACAATATATGGAAAATACAAATTGTTTTCTTAAAAATGAGTGGTATGTCTTTACTACCATCAACCATTCTGATCATCAACCCCACTCCTTAGAGTAACTATAAAGCAAATGTTGCACAGTGCACAATGTGTTTAGGGAACTGACTTCACCTTATTTTATTAGAAATAAAAAGTGGTTGTTTTTCTCTAACTGTTCACTTGACAAGTGCTTATATCTTTCCACCCATGGATTATCCCTTCTAATACCTCCCATAATTCTGGGTTTATGGTAGGTGTTCAATAAACATCTGTCAAATTGAATACCTAATGAAGAAAATGTAAATCTATTGTTAGAATTGTCATTGGGAACATAATGTGGTGGGAAGAGGGGAGGAGGCTAGTGGGCTCCACTTGCTTCCACCCGTCTCACTTGCATCACCCACTGCCAGCGATGGCCGGGTATGGGCCCGATGCTCCAGCGTCATCCATTTTCAGGGCTAGTTCCTTGGGTAGGTGAGTTGTTACACACTCCTTAGCAGATTCCAACTTCCAGGGCCATGATCCCAGGTACTTCTTTTTTTTTTTTTTTTGTGAGGGAGATCAGCCCTGAGCTAACATCCGTGCTAATCCTCCTCTTTTTGCTGAGGAAGACCGGCTCTGAGCTAACATCTATTGCCAATCCTCCTCCTTTTTTTTTTTTCTCCCCAAAGCCCCAGTAGATAGTTGTATGTCATAGTTGCACATCCTTCTAGTTGCTGTATGTGGGATGCGGCCTCAGCATGGCCAGAGAAGCGGTGCGTTGGTGCACGCCCGGGATCCGAACCCAGGCCGCCAATAGCGGAGCGTGCACACTTAACCACTAAGCCACCAGGCCAGCCCCCAGGTACTTCTAAAGAAGGCATTTCCACCCTTGGCTTCAAGAGCAGTCATACAACTCAGACATTGACCCATCAGAGAATCACATTTTTCTGGTCCAAATGACAGGTTCAGGGATCGGCAGGTTAGCCAATTATAATTAAGGGGCCATTAAAGGGCTCTGTGAAAGAGATTCTTTCTCTCTTCTGCTGGATTCAGTGTTTAGCGTGGAAGATAAAGAGTAGCTGCCGCCACCTTGTGATCTCAGTAGGAGAGACTCTGTATGAGATTCAATGCCACATGGATCTATCTGAGAGACAAGTTGAGAGAGACCAGGTCCCGATGACATCATTTGAGTTCCATGCATTAGGCTGTGCCTGAGGCCAACTGTATCCTTAAATTTTTCTAAGTGAGCCAATTAAGTCTCTTGTACTTAAACTTGTTTTTCTTCCCACTCCCTAGAAACAAAAATAGACCATATAAATCCTTAATCCATTCATATAGTTCCACCCATTTTCCAGACTCAAGGGTTAATCCTGAGCAGAGAAAATAAGTACAGTCATGCGCCGCAGAACAATATTTCGGTCAATGACAGATCGCATATACAACAGTGGTCCCATAAGATTAGTACCATAGATCCTACGTGTGTAGTAGTCCATACCATCTAGGTTTGTGTAAGTACACTCTATGATGTTCACACAGTGACGAAATGGCCTAATGACTTATTTCTCAGAACATATCCCCATTGTTAAGTGACACCTGACTGTGTTCAACAACCTAACCTGATATCCCACTATTAAGTCAGCCATGTTGAAAGCTCTGACCTTTTTCCCTGGGGACTAATAATGTGCTTACACAGCAGTTACACTCATTAGGTCTCTGTCCTATCCTTAGAATTCTTAACACCATCTATCAGGACCATGGCCTGCAGCCATACTTCTCTGATACCAGGGGTTGCTTTTATCTAGAGTGTCTCCCCTCTTGGTGAATTTAATTGGGGTGATTGGACGGGACCATTACTGGTATGATGAACTATGAAGCTCCCTGGGAGGCTGGCTGCTCCCCTCCCTTCAGCTCTAGAAGTCTGGGAGTGTTCTTGGTCAGCCATACAGAATTGTTTGGATCCACTGAGGCTAGCTCACACCAAGGGAATTCCAAAAGGCTGGTGCATAATCAAGCATGCCAGTTTACTCATCCACAGTGAGGGTCTTCCCCAGGTCACACCTAAGGCATCCCTTTCACGATATTAGGATATTAGGAGCCAGTCCCTGGCATGGCTTGTCAAAGCTCTGGTTTTGAGAGTGGAACACAGTCACACAATTCTTCTCAGAGCTTTCCAACAAAGAACTTCATGCCCAAGTTTACTTTATCTACTCTGAGTCTTTAGTTAAGAACAACTTGCAGCTAGAGAAGTACATGTCTTCCATTAGAGAAGTAGGTCTCCAAGTACATTTACTAACTGCAGAGAAACCACAGGTGGTGGCATTGGGAAGTAAACTCAAGTCTTCCCTACCAATTGTGAACACAGACAGGCACAGTGAAAGATCAGACACAGTGAAAGACCAGTGAAAATCAGTATTCCCAGCAACTGGTGTTTTTAAACCTTGAATGTGAGCTAATACTTGCCAGCAACAATGAAAGAAAACGGGCTGTCTTAACCAATTTGGTCATATTCTTCTTACAACAATTATAGAAGTTCTAGAAAAAATATAGTAGGCGACTATTAAAGTCTTTGAAGTGTAGTTCCAAGTGAAATGTATAAAATTAAAAAAATGTATAATGTCATTATTTTAAAAAAAACTATAACACTTAACTTTTCTCTTTTCCTCCCACATATATTATCTGGAAATCTCTCAAATGACAGGAGAAGTGAAACATTAAGCAAAGAGCAAACGGTTCATATAAGCATCAAGGAATTTCCACCAAAGCCTCCCAGTCTCTACATATTGTCTAGACATTCCTAGTGTATCAAGAAGCCATGGGCACTGCTGACAGCAGCAGGATGAGTGCGGGGCTAGGAGGCCAAGGCGAGGTTGGACAGACGTGGGTCCTACAGACCTGACAGGCACCACACAACCTCCTTCCAACAGCTGAGCTTCCCTCTCAGTGAAGCAAAAGGAGTTGCTAATGCTATAGATCTCAGGCCCACGAAATTATTTTATCTCTAGGATCATTTGGATCACAGGAATGCTAATGGTATACATGCAGAGAAAGCCCCATGGTTACTCGTACAAATAGACCACTTTAGCAGCTGCTGCTAATGCCAGAGCTTATGATAGATCTTGCCCCTCAGTGCAGATGCGAGCATGTTGGTATGTGTGTCATCTTACACATAGTTCAGTGCTCAGTACTCAGGGCACAAATTCAGTGAAGTACTGGGTAGAAACAAACACTTGCTCATGGGGATGGTTATATCTAGCAGTGGAGGCAAAACAAGAGGGCTTTGTTCTACGGATGCCAAGAATTATATTTCTTAACTAGATTAGCATCAATTTGAGCTTTTGGTGGAGATTTTCCTTTTGAAAATGCACTTCGGGAAAGTTTCCCAGTGTTTTAAAATTGAAAAGAATACAGCTAAGTAGAAGAGATATATATCTGAGGTGAGAGCAACTAAAAGCTCTTTGTCTCTTAGGCCTTGAATTCAACTAAGAGCCATAAAAGAGTAATCTCAAGAAATATTAAACGTCATTTATTAAAATAGTTATTTTATGGTTTTTGATCCCACATTATCAATGAGATAATCAAACTAATTTGTAATTTACACATAAAATGCTTGGTTCTTAGCAGCATGGCTCTCTATAAATCTAAATGACACCCACAGCTAAGTTTTCCCAGTGTATTTTCTGACAGGCAACAAGGAAGTGGGTCTCAGGAGCCTGGGGGGCGTCCCAGTCTCCTCTCATTTCTTGCCACCCTCGTGTCTGGCATTAACTGAGGACTAAGTACTGGGGCCCACTCTGCAGAGAAGCGTAGCTGGTGCTGAAGCCAAAGGGCAGTCACATCTTCTGAGCTATTCATTTGTTCATTCATTCATTCATTTGCTACATGTTATTTTGAGCACCTCTTTTGTGCCATTCACTGTTCTAGGTACTGGGACTACATCAGTGAATAAAACAGAGCTTCTATTTTGGGGAGAGGGAGACAGGCAAGGAACAATGGCTAAAATAAATAAATAAATACCATGTTAGAAAGTGTTGAGTGCTAGCTGAGAGTTTCTGCAGACGATGATAATACCAACCAGAGTTAATACTCATGCAGCATTTCCTGTGTCCTAAATATTTCATGTCTATTATTTAATGTCTGTCATCTAATCCTCACAACAAAGTCATGAGGCAGCTACTCATATCATCTGCATTTTACAGATGACAAAATTAAGGCCAGAAAGATTAATTTCCCCAAGATCACACTGCTAGTAAATGGTAGAGCTGGAATTGCCTATTGAATAACCTTCTAGATCAACATATCTAGTCCTGCCTCTAGTTGCAAAAGAAAAGCTCTCAAAACTGTCCAAGGCACTTTGCATGCAATGCCAGCCAGGGACAGACTTTGAGCCTTCATTCAGCATTAACTGGGGAAGAGGAAAAAAGAAAACTAAAGTGTGGAATCAAGGGAAAAGAACAGGGGGTCCTTCTGTAAAGGAGGAAAAATAGATACTTTCTGATTTTCCAACAGTGGAGTCAGGGATTATTTCTATTCTTCCTCCTCCCCCCAAACAACCCCCTTGGCCTCTCTCCCTCTTCATCAGCAGAATGAGCAGAGATGGAGGAAGAGAGAAAATACAGATCTCACCTGGCAACGGCTCTGCTGAGCGGTCTGGTTGGGGAAGAGCCTATAACTGGTAGAGTGAGGACAAACCCAGGCACTGGCTCTCAACATCGTGATGGCTGGCCTGTCAAGTCTCTGGAATTTCATTCTAGGACATCAACTACGTCAATAATTACAGCATCCCTGAGGTGTGTTTTTATTGTCTTCAACCCTCTCCAGGTTTGGATTAATCCCAGAATGTAATGTGTCTTGTGGGGGGTATCTTCCCTTTCAGGATTTTTCCAGAGGCAAAGAAATAGGCATTGGCCAACTCCATTTAGACACCTGGTCAGAGGAAGCCGTGGTTTGAAATAGGTACTTCTGGATAGTGGCTAGACCACAAATGGGGATTGCTTTTATAATAAAAGATGTTCTTCATGAGCAGCAAGTATTGTTATGCCCATTTTACAGATGGCAGAACAGAGATTTAGAGGGATAAAATAACTTGCCAATCTCTCATTTATGTAAGACCAAGAGTATCTGACTCTAAGGCCCTCAAGCTCTAAAGCTCTTTGTTATTCTCCCTCTCAGCATCTCCCAGGATTTCACACTGGGAGTGATCTGAGAGACCATCTGGTTCACCCTTTGTTTCATAGACGACAGGTGGGGAGACTCGTCTAAGGACACGGGGTGGGTTGGTAGAAGCGTAACACCCAAGGTGAAAGAAACCAGAACTCACAAGTGCTTGCCACGTGTGTGTACTGATTTGGGCTTGAGGAAGGCGTAGAAGGTGAATTCTACAATTTTAAAAGTTATTTTAAGGTAAATGCGGCAAGTTCATAAATTTAGAGACCAAGAAAAGAAAGAATTCAATATAATTACTAATTAAAAGTGAAACAGGAATGGTCACCTGAAGTAGGTTTAAGTGTAGGTTGAAAAAAGAAATTTTTGGGAAAAAAAGACAGGATTTTTTTGTGTGTGTATGTGTGTGAACATATTTAGCTTGAAATGACAGTGAAGTAGCCAGAAAAAAATTCCAGTACAATGGGTGAGGATGTGGGAAGAAGAACTGTGGGCGCTTGCCTGATTAGATAGTGTATGCTGGGGCTGCTTCTCTCAGGAGATGGGTTGTGGAGAGAGGGAATCACTCTTCTCTGCGTGTGTGTGCAAGCTAAAAATGCTAAGTGGTTGACTTTCAAGTTGGTCTACTATTTTATTTTACCAAAAAAACAGAGCAGAATATGAGTTGTCTGGATGTCTACATGGTTCCCACAAGAACCCAAATTATAAGCAGGACAAAATTGTCTTTTCAATATGTATTGCAGGCCAAGAAGTTCCCCTTAAAATCTGATGACTGCTAAACGCCAACGCTGTGACCACAGCCTTGCTTTTGTTTCGTGGGGCTGACTTTCTGGGACCACATCCCCAGGGGTTGCTGGACAAACTGCTGAACTTTTCTGACAGGCAAGTGTGTCTTTAAGGCTCCCTGCCTTCCATTATAATAGCTTCTGCCTCCTCAGAGAGTGCACAATGGACACCCTGTGCCCACACGGGCTCTACGGACTGGAGTCACCCACTTCTGTGACTCACTTGTCCCTTGCAACCAAGAGGTCTATCCCTTAGCCCTTTTCTCTGTCCCTTCCCAAAATATCAGAGCTTATTCTCAGGGCCCTGATCTCAACAATCTAACAAATTCATTTACACTGAGTCATTGATCAACGGAAGTCCAGCGTTTTTATTTGCTCCCTCCACCCCTTTTTAAGTGGAAGACATAATGCCTTACCCAGAATGAAATATCCCTTTATGTTAGAATTTTGGGCATTTTGGAAGAGTAGCCTGCTTGTAATTCTCTGACCTTGCTCTTATGTCACAAATCTGGACTTTTGCACAAGCTTCTTTTGTCTGCTCGGAATGTCTTCCCCTCCATCTTTCCCACCTGCTGAATTTCCTGCTCATTGCTCAAAGCCCTTTCCAAATGGGATCTCCATCTGGAAAGTCTCCCTAACTCTCTAGAACTGAGCTAACACAGGAGCCACTACCCACGTGAAGTTCCTGAGCACCTGAAATGTCACCACTCCAAAGTAAGATGTGCCAAAACACACACCAGATTTATGAGACAGCATACAAAAAAGTAAAATATCTCATTAATTTTTGTATTGATGACATGTTGAAATAATAATATTTTGGATATATTGGGTTAAGGAAAATATATTATCAAATCAATTTCACTTGTTTCTTTTCCCTTCTTTTTAATGTGGTTACTAGAAAATTTAAAATTATGTATGTGCTCGTGTTTGTAGCTTCATTCTGTTTCTGTTGGATAGCACAGCTATAGAGTCTAGATCAATGGTTTTGAAATGAGAGTTGGAGTTGAAGAGTCTGGCTGACTGGGGAGTTTCTGTCTGAATGTGGAGTGGCACTTGGGAGTGAAATAATCTATGTTTCTGATGTACATCTTTAACATATTCAAATTCCCATTTCCTCCCCTCCCAACCCTGACCCTGGGGACAAAGGAAAAACAGTGTGATAGTGTGTGCAGAGTCTTTTGTTCAGTTGACCAGTCCCTGGACTGGTTAGACAAAATGGAATATGCTTCAGTTAAGCATAGACAACTGTGAGAAAAAAAAAAAAAAAAGAGAAAGGAAACTAATATTAGCTGCCACCACAGTGCTCAACACTTGAACGTAACTAGAATTTCCTGAACTGTGCTCAGTGAAACCATAGTTCTGAGGGATGTTCATAAATGTTTTGGGGGTGGGGAGGGGCAAGGAAGTTCCATGGTCCATTCACATTGAAAATGTTGTACCAAAGTTAACCAGCTTTCTTCATTGCAGGACTTTTCAGAGCCTTTAATATGCTATGAAACATTATGACAGCTCAAAAGGGAAAAATTGAATTCAGTGTTTCCCAACTTATTTGACCACAGAATTCTTTTTTTGAGAAACACCTGTCAACATCACCAATATTTACTGGTTGGTAAAATTTGTGATAGACAATGTCATTTCATCTGCATTTTACAGGGAGGAGACTGTGGCTTAGGAAGTTAAGCGACTCGCCCAACATTCTAATCTTACATAATTGGTTTATGGCTGAGCCAAAATTCCAAATTTATGTTTATATCAGAGGAATAAATTTAAACATGGTCAAAACAGGTAAATATTATCATGCAAAATTCATAATACACATAGAAATACACTTAAAAATGACTTAGTCACTTCTCTCCACGCTCAGTGAGTCCAAGCTCATTGCCCCGCAGCTCAGACTCCACCCGGTCTTTGGTCTCCTTGGATGAAAGAGGTCTCCTTTTCTGGAGTTTCCAGTATTCCTCTTCTGGATCTTGGTGTACGTTACTTTATTGTTAGCTTCTTATATGTACCTGTCTTCTTTCTCCAAATAGATTAGAGCTTGCTGTGGTATTCCTTTGAATTCCCCACAGTGTGTCTTGCATACTGTAGGGGCTCCATAGGACCTTGTGTGGCTTAGCTATTGATGGTGTGTGGTATCCTTTTACGTATCTAAACGCTACAGAAACATTGGCTTTTGGTTCAGAGACACCACGTGTTCACCTAAGCTGCCAAATCAGTATCAAATAGCGTAATGTTGAACACTGACATACCTGTAAAATGCAACTCATGATATCAGAAGCGATTTTTGCATGGGGAGTGTCTTCGTCTTTCCCGGAGGGTCTCAGGTTGTGTTCCAAGCAGGAGTCCCAGAGCCCCACAAGGGCCTTGGCGTGCTTTTCAATCGACTCTGTCTCTCTGATGGCTGTTGTAATTCGCGTGATACAGATTTCAACCACTGCCTGGTCATTGTTATTGGTTTGGTAATCCTATTTGAAAGAAAACCTTCATGTTAAATAATACTCCGGAAAGTTATCCTCCAAAGGACCAACAAAATACAAACTCAGTCCTTTAGCAAATAGGTGTGCCATGCTGTGTGTTAAGGGGTGGGGTTGTAAAGCCCAAACACAATAAGGGCCTTCTTCCATGGAGATGGGAATCTTGTGGACGAGGCAGATATACAAACGTGGCTGAAAGGGAGCAGGTTCGTGCTATCACAGATACACTGACGGGAGCAGGGAGAGTCCAAAGGCGCTTAATTATTCACTTGCAAGTGGATTTAATCTTCAAGCTATTTCAGTGTCTACATCCTTTATGCGTCAGGGTTTACTTTTTACTCCGACATTTCAGTAACTTTTGTGAAATGTTTCAAATGACCCTCCAATCTCCCCTCGTAAGCTTTCTCTCTTTCTGTACACAATGGGACACATTACTTCGTCTCTCCCGTTTCAATTCAGAGAGTTACCAAATCCATTTCAGCTCTCCCCAACTAAATTTCCCTTCATTTCTCTATTTTAATTCTCCCTGGAATACCTAATCATCTTTATTGAGAGAGAATATGACTCTCCAAAATATTTAAATGTGAAAAATAGGCCCATCACTTTAACTGGGAAAACTGGTCTGACGGTGAACTCCACGTGGTAGACTGACGACTGAAAATGTAACAGCGCAGGGAAGCCTCTAGAGGCTTACACCACCACGTGCCCTTAAAGACTCGAAGTGAAGCGGGGGCCCGCCTGGTGGTGCAAGCGGTTAAGTGCGCGGCTCCGCTGCTGCGGCGCGCACTGATGCACCACTTGTCAGGCCACGCTGTGGCGGCGTCCCATATAAGGTGGAGGAGGATGAGGCACGGATATTAGCCCAGGGCCAGTCTTCCTCAGCAAAAAGAGGAGGATTGGCAGATGTTAGCACAGGGCTGATCTTCCTCACACACACATACACACACACACACACACACAAAAGACTGGAAGTGACGGGGCTCTTCTGTCCTTCAGCAAAGCTCCTGTTCTGCTGTTATAACGAACACTGCAGTAAACACCCTATGTGTGAAGCCCTCTCCATGCTTAGATTACTTACAGCCTAGATTCTCCAGAAGTGGACATTTCTGAGACAAAGGACAGGAATATTTTTAAGACTCATGATACACGCTGTCAAACTATTGTCCAGAAAGGTCTTACTGATTTAGACTCCCATTGGCTTGGTGAAAGCACACTTTCCTCACTGCACCTTTGCAAGAACAGAGTATTTTTAATTTTTTGCTAATTTGATCAGTGAAAAACAGTATCTCATTGCTGTTTTACTTGGAATTGCATCAGAATGAGATTGAATATTTTTATGTGTTTATTGGCCATTTGTATTTCCTCCTTTGGGAATTGCACATGGTACCTAAGTCTATTTTTCCTGAGGTGACTTCATTTTTTTGGTCTTCTTTTGGTGCAATATCTTTTTCTATTGAGGATATTAAGTCAACATTTGGCATATTGGTTGCGAATATGTGTCCATGTTTCATTACTTTTAGTTTTTCTGCTGCTATTTATTGACATGCTAAGTTTTTACATAGCCAAATCTGTCAATCTTTTGAGATTTCATTGTGTTTTTTTTTTCAAATTGGAAATGTAAGTCGTTTAAATTATTCATTTTTTAAAAAAAGATAATACCTGGACATCGTACGAAAATACAAAAGATAGACAGAAAAGGTTTGCAGTGAAAAGCTAGCTCCCTCTCTCCCTGGAACCCTCGCCCAGGGAAACCACGTGCAGGACTTCTCCTGTGTCTGACAGAGGCGTTCCAGGAATATGCAAACATCCATCTACACACACTCCTTTCTTTCTTTGTGATTCCTTTAATAGCTTTTTCTTAACTTCAAGTTTTCCTTATTCAAAGGTTTAGTAAAAGTTCACCTGCATTTTTTCTAGATTAAAAAAAACTGACAAAACATTTAACATTCAGTACTTTAGAAATTAATCTTTTAACCATTCACTTAGCTCTTAAATCTATCCGGTGTTTATGGAAGTAAGTAAAGATGTACATTTTTTACTAAACAGCTAATCCAGTTTTCATCCCCAATGTTTATGGAATAACTCAGTTTCTAATAGCTGTTTTATACACATCAGGTTCCATTTCAGGGCTGTCTTTTCTGTTTGCTTGTTCCATTTCTCAATTCTTTTATAATACTAATTTTGCTCCAGCCATTTAGCTCAACTCTTCTTAATTATGGTAATTTTTCAGACCATTCTCTTGGGTTTTCTAGAAAGATCTCTGCATTGTATCTATACCTTTTATGTATCTCATGGCTTATTATGTTGGCTAGAATTTCCTAAGCCATTTCACATAAAAATGATAAAAGCAAGAATGTTGGTTTTGTTCCTGGTTTTAGTTCCTGATCTTTGATATAAAATTTTGCAGTCAAAAGCAAAAAAATACTATAAAGTTTTAAATCGTATAGGATGCATCATTTTCTTCTTAGTTTGAAAGTTTATATATTTGTTTTAATTTTTAAAAAATGCCCTCTTGGCATCTATGGAGATAACCAACCATTGTTTTCTTAGCTGGCTTATGGATGTGAAATGTAGTTACCACAAAGGATGAAATTTCCAGATAGTGTCCATCCTCGCATTCCTAGAATGAACACCACTTGGTTTGGTGGACGGTTTTAGTATATTTTCTTTACCTTGTTCCTTTGTTGATGGGTGTATTCTTTATTTCAATGCAGCAGATTTTTTACTTGTGCCAGAATAAAATCCTGCTAATGCAGCAAATAGATTCTTGTGGAGCCAAATCATAGAGAAAAACCAGAATATGACGTGTGAAAAATGATGCTGACTTTTTCAAAACCCTCTGCAGCAACAGAAAAGTCAAACCATCCTTAGGGGAGAAAGAAAACGGAGAATACTCTTGGGCTTACATCACTATCTTTGGCCACAACTCCCCTTGTAAATAGCAGTTACTTTTAATGAAATCATCTTCAAATGTGCAGCAACATCATGTTGGTTACTTTCATATGATAAAGGGCATATACCCAAAGGCAGACAGAACAGAGAACCGATGCTATGGGCAGAAGAAAGCCTCTATTCCAGCTGTAAATGCTAAGACAGTTAATGTGATTGATCCATAACCTTCTTTGCTAAGCTCTCTGGACTCCAAGGAAGGGAGGAAATGGTGCTCCACATTGCTTCTGGAACATTAACAGTACCTGGTACATAGTTGACGTTCACTAAAGGTTCATTGGTTTTAATTGAATAGTCATTCCTCAAGGAAAGAAGTTTTTCTTGACACTAATTTTCAAAGTTATTTAGTCGAAAAAATATATTTATGAATCTTAATTTAAAAAATAGAAAATAAAGTCTCCCTTCTCCCTCCTTATTACTCTCCCACAAAGAGCCGAGTTATTACTTTCTTGTGTATCCTTCCAAAGATTGTTCATACACGTTCAAGCAAATGTATGTATGTACCTATAGAAATACATGATACACATACACACACACACACACACACACATACTCCACCCTCCTAACTTCACACACAAGTGGTAGCATAGTGGACACAGAGCTACATCTTGCTTTTTTGCTTCACACTGAATCATGAAGATCTTTTCAAACTAACACATAAAGAGTTTCCCCACTCACTTTTATGGTAGAATAGTATTCCAATGTAAGGAAGTACTATGGTGTATTTAATCTGCACCCTTTTGATGAACACTTAGACTGTTTCCAATCTTTGGAATTACAAAAAATGCTGCATTGACTAATCTCATATGCAGGTTACTTCACACTTTTAGGGGCATGTGTGTAGGACAAATTCCTGTAAGTGGAAGTGTTTTAATATCTGCTAGATTGGTCTCTTTTCATTACTCTTCTCTTTTAGATTTTTTCCTGGTTGCTATTACCCTTATTTTATTATTATTTTTACTACACAGGAGCTATAGAATCAGCTTTTCTAGTTTCAAAAGAAAATTTCTGATGGCGTTTTTATTAAACTTTCTTGATTAACTTAGGAATAATTGAGATATTTATGATGCTGAGTTTCCTATGCAAGAACATTGCAAGCCTTTTTTTTATAGCATGCCTTTCTACTTTTCAAGTCCACTTTTGCGTCCCCCAGAAAAATTTTAAAGATTTCTTAATCTAGAGCATGCACATTTCTTTATGTAGATTTTTTTATATATCTAGTTATTTTATCTGTTTGTTGACATTCTAACTTGGTCCTTCTTGGCCACTATTTCTACTAACTGGTTATTGTTATCTGAAATCTACCAGTTTCTGAGCACTCATTTAATACCCTATCATTACGCTGAATTCTTTTAATGTTAGTGTGTTTTCAGTTGACACTCTTGGGTTTTCCAGGTATGTTATCATGTTATTTGCAAAAGATGGTAATTTTACCTCCTCCTTCTTAAACTTCATGTTACTACTTTTGCCCTCTTATTAATTGCTTTGGCTAGAATCTCTAGAAAAGTGTAAAATGAGCATAGTATACTAGAAAGTCTTGTGTAGTCCCTGACTTTAATGAAAATACTCTTAGAATTTCTCTAGTAAGCATTATGCTGGTTTTTTGGGGGGGAGATAGATATATTTTTATAATGTTAAGGAAGTATTAATCTATTTCTATTTTGTTAAATTTATTTTTAATCAAGAATGGATGGTGAATTTCATTAAATGCCTTTTTAGCATTTATAGATATATCACATCATTTTTGCTCTTAGATCTATTAATAAGATAGATTATAGAAACAAATTTTCTAATGTTAGTTATCTTTGCATTCCTGGAATATATCACATTGGATCCTGGGAAAGCAATTTTTTAATGTGCTGCTGGATTCGGTTTATTAACATTTTATTTAAAATTTTTGCATCAATATTTGAGGGATTGGTCTTTATGTTTGTCAAGTTTCATATCAATTTTATGATAATTTCATAAAAAGCTTTGGGAAGATCTCACCTATAACTTTATTTATTTTTTTGACCTTAATGCTCATGGCCCAAAAGAAGTGAATTAAAATTTCCGACAACTAATGTGTCCTATCTATTTTTCCTGGGAATATTGTTGCTATGTAATTTGATGCCTAGATATTCTTAAGCTTCATAACTTATGAACCAAATCCTTTATCATAAAAAATACCTTTCTTTGTCTCATTAAATGCTTTCTGGCATGAATTTTTCCTTGTCTGATATAAAGGTTGTGATCCCTGTTTCTTTTGGTTTGCATTTGCCTAGCATCATCTGCCCATTTTATTCTTATTTTTAAAATTTCTTTTACAGCATATGCTACATCAAATGAATGGCTGTTAAACTTGTTTATATAACTTTGTATAAAACAATCTAGTAGTCATTATCCAATACTTAATAGCCAAAGGAATTCCTACTATACAGGTTACACGAAAATAAGAAGGTAGTACTTAATTGTCATGTGTTTCCAAACCATTCTGTCACAAACAGCAATTGAAGCGTGGGGGGTTACATGCAGACTTCACAGACCCTCATTTGAGAACAGAGGGCTTTGCTTTAGCAAATATGTGGACAAACTGCTTCTCAGAATTTTCAGCAAAGAGGATTGATCCCAACTAAGTGTTGATTTTCTGTCTCCATGTGTCATTTCCTGTGATTTATTTGGTAATTTGGCATGGTTCAAAAAAATAGCTTTTACATTGGGTTTGAATATGTGGTATGTTTTGCTGTAAAGAGCAACAGGATTTGCTTTAATTTGAATTATTAATATGTATTTTTAATTAATCAAGTGAATCATTTTTTAAATTTTTTTATCTTTTTATTTTTACATTTTCTAAATCATTTTATTGAACATATATCTCTTGTTTGCTAGATTTTGCCTTGTGATCCAATCTAAATGTCTTTTTCTTTTAATAGGTGAGTTTTGACAATTTACATGAAATGATATGATAGATATATTTAGTCTTAGATATGTCATATTATTTTGTATTATGATTTTGTTTTTTCTTAACTTTCAGAGTTCAATTATTTTACTAGAAAGTGCTATGTCTTGGATCAGACACAAGCAAGGCCAGACGGCACAAATAAGCTGTGTGAACAGGTCGCCCAGACTCTTATGTCATCTATTACTGTAGAAATGATGCCTCACTCCCAGGACACACCTATGGCTATATGGGAGGAAAATGTCTGAACTTGGTTTACTGATGGGTTGGCTCAGTACGTGAGTGCAAGTCAAAATTTGACTGCTGATATAGTATAGACTTACTCAGAGATGGCCCTGAAAGACAGCAGTGAGGGAAAATTCTCCCAATGGGCAGAGCTTCAGGCTGTGCACCTGGTCGTTAACTTTGTATGGAAAGAAGAATGTACAGGTAAGAGCTAAGAATCATAAGCAGTGGCAGATGGCTTGGCTGAACGGCCAAGGGCCTGGAAGGAGAAAGACAGAGAGATTAGAGATAAGGAACTCTGAGTAAGAAGCATGTAGATAGACACATGGGATTGGGCACAAAGTATAAATATCTTTTTTATCCCATGTTAATGCCCAAGAGAGCCTTCACCAGAGAAGAGGCACTAAAAAATACAAGTAGATAGAATGACTCAGCCAGACAACATTAGTCAAGGCTTTGTCATAGCACCACAGTGTGATCCAATGGGTGCATAAATGGAGTTCCTTTGGTGGGATAGCAGCTAAGCATCACCCAACAGCATAAGCTCCTATTCACAAAGGTTGATCTTGTTATTTTTGTCACTGCTTAAATGTGCAATCTGCCGGCAACAAAGGTCAATGCTGAGCCCCCAAAATGGCACCATCCTCAAGGAAACTAATCAATCATTTGGTGACAAGTTATTTACATTAGATCTTTTCCACCTGGAAGAGACATCAATTATATTGAGTAGAATTTAAATGTAATCTGGGTTTGGGTTTTCCTTTCCTGCTCACAGGGCCTAAGCCTGAACCACTATTTATGGAAGTACAGAGTACTTGGTCTGATGACACAGGATCCTAAATAACATTGCATCCGACCAAAGAACCAGTTATAACAAAGAAGTTCAGCAAGTGGGCACACGATCATGGGATTCACTGGTCCCATCACATACCATAACCTCTCCTCCCTCACTCAAAAACTGCTGGACTAATAGATCAATAGAACAGGATTTCAAAGAGCAACTCAAGGGCCAGCCCTAGTGGCCTACTGGTTAAATTCGGCATGTCCCGCTTTGGCAGCCAGGTTCAGTTCCTGGGCATGGACCTACACCACTCGCCCATCAGTGGCCATGACGTGGTGGTAGCTCACATACAAAAAGAGGAAGATTGGCAACAGATGTTAGCTCAGGATGAACTTTCCTCAGCAAAAACAAAACACAAAAAAAACCCAAAAGCAAAGAGCAACTCAATCTAATATCCTGTGAGGATGGGCCACCATCCTCCATGAGGCAATACACATATTAAAATAATGATCATTACGTGGTGTTGAATTTGCTATGGGTAGAATACACGAGCTGGGGAACCCAGTCACTTCAGGCTTCCATGTCAAGAGACCAGCAGAAAACAAAAGGAGTCAGCATCCTGGCAGGGGTAATTGACCATATCATTAAGAGAAGGTGAGGCTGCTGTTACACAATGGGGGCATCTCTAGGCACTCCCCTGCCCAATTTTGATGGTAAATGCACAATGGAGCAGTCACAACCTAAGAAGGACATGGAGACCAGGGACTCAGATCCCTCAAGAAAATGCATCTGAGTCACTCAACTAGAATGCAACTTAAACCAGCAGAGGTGCTAGCTGAAGATGAAAAAAATCTAGAACAGGTGGTAGAGGAGGGAGACTCTATTAGCTTTCTTGTTGCTGCCATAACAAATTACCACATACTTAGTGGCTCAAGAATTTGTGTTGACAAATTAATTTTCTAACAGTTCTGGAGGTCAAAAGTCTCAAATTAGTCTCACTGGGCTAAAGTCAATATTCAGCAGGGCTGGTTCCTCTGAAGGCTCTGAGGGGACAATCCGATTCTTTATCTTTTCTAGCTTCTAGAGGTTACCTGCATTTCTTGGTTCATGGCCTCCATGAGCTCCCATCTTCCAAGTGCATCACCAATCCCTGCTTCCATCATCCCATCTCCTTCTTCTGCCTTTGACCTTCTTGCCTCCCTATTATAAAGACCCTTGTGATTGTATTGAGCCCTCTCAGATAATACAGGAAAACATGCCCAGTCAAGATTTTTAACTATATTACATCTGAAAAATCCCTTTTACCATATAAGGTAAAATTCACAGGTTCCAGGGTTTAAGATGTAGACATTTTTGGGGGGCCATTATTCAGCCTACCGTAGAGACAATGAGTACCAATTGCAGGCTTGATACCAACTGGAGATGTAGAAATGATAGATCCTCTCACTAACCTTCTTATACATTTCCTTAGGAAAAGAGATCAATCAGCATCTCAGAGAAGTTGTTTCCATATGAGATGAAATTATTATATAAAACAAATGTATTCAAAGGGGCCAGGGGTAAACTGTAGTGGATACGACGGTACACTGCCCAAATCCCACTCTAGGACAAAGGCACTCATTTTCTCATCTGCTGATTCATAGCCAAGTCAACCTGCTGAAACTGTCCTTAGTTAAAAGGAATGGCCTCATCCAACATTTTGTTCCTCCCTTGGAACAGCCATTTCAGATTGTGTTCCTGGGAACCCAATTACAACAGAGTTTATGTAGGTGACATTAAGAAACATAGTAAGCCATGTCTAAACAATGGTTTCATTAAAAAAATGGCAAAGAGATTTTCATTTGGATGAAACAGCCTCAATAAAAGTTGAGGGTGCATCTCAATGAAAGTACATGGCATATATATGTGTCTTGGTTCATGAACACGAAGATTCAACTTCCATGCTAAGAAAGTACTGAATTATTAAGGAATTCTGGAAGGGGTGCCTTGCGATGAGACTGGAGTGTGCAGGATAGTGTCATTGAGATTATTGAACAAAAGGCATATATTCTAAGGTTTCTAACTAGAAAAGCTAAGCAGCTGTCCATAAGGATAAAGCACTTCACACTGGTCATAAATTGTGTTAATCTATTAATATATAATGTAAAGGTGCATCAGGTATGAACTTTGATATTACTGTGAACATCTTGAGGCCAATAATTTCTTACTCCATATCACTTTACTAAGAAAATAAAGATTTTTCAACTTGAAAAAATTTTATATATTCAAATTCCTATGTATGACATGAAGACAAACTTATTCTCTAAAAAGATTTTCTCCAAAGAGGGGGAAAATGTGAATAAGTAGTTAACTGCTTCCTTACAGACATTCAAAAAGATAAAAAAAAATTTTTAAGTTCTTTTAATGATGTAATTGAATAGTTTAAAGCTTTTTGGTGAGGGATCAGCTTTGTAATTAGAGTTCCCCTGATTCACATTCCAGGAAACACCTTGTTTTTATGAAATATATATATGTGCACACATATGTATGTTTGACCTCAACATTGGGTCAGTACCCGTGCATATTAACATGAGTATCTTCTAAGGACCAGATCTATTTACTAGCAAACCCTGAGTTTAGAGATTCACTCTCACAGTGACCTGGTCATTGTCAATTTTAGAGTAATTTATCCTAATGTCATGGGGAAGCCAAAATGGAGGAGTAGGACAATGAAAATGCCCCACACCATGCTGCTCCAGCCTCGTTATCAAGATAGAGAACTCCCACTCAGCCATAGACACTACACGTTCACATCAATGTCCATTAACCTTTCAGTCACCCTTCTCTGTGTTGTAAACAGTCTTTAGGGAATGGCTCACCAGCAAAAGGGAATGTGGAACGTCCGAAATAAAGTAGTTAGTGGTGGGAAGAGTGGATGTGGCATGGAAGTGGAAGTTTGGGAGAGAAGAAGGGAGATGTCGTAAGGCAGAGGACAGATCATTTCTCTCTCCCTTCCTTTAGAGACAGCGTTGCAGAGTGGTTAAGAGCATGGACTCTTGGGTCAGACTGCCCATGCTCAAGGCCACATTCTGCTCTTATCAGCTCTGCAATCTTGGACAATCACTTATCTCTCTGGACCTCAGTTGCCTAATCCTTAAAATTAAGATATTATTAATATCTACCTCCCATGACTCATGAGGATTAAATGAGTTAACATAGGGAAAGGATTTACAACAGTGTCTGGCACATAGTAAGTGCAGATAAAGGTTAGTTATTATTATTTTTATTGTTTCTTTTAAGGGTAACAGAATCCTAAAAACCAGCCTTGGGTTTATAACTTACAGTGAGTTGTAAATATTTCCTTCCATGCTTACAATTTTTATACATTTATTCCACAACCACTTAATAATGTACAGCACAAAAAGACCACATAGTTACTCACCTCTTATAGTCACATTCTACATTGGCATCCATACTAATAACCCTTTATATTTGTATCGCTCTTTCTGCTTTTAAAAGCACACATGTATACATACCTCATTTATTTTATCATTCTAAGAAACTCCAAAGTCAAGACACTAGCAGCAACAACAACAACAAAAGTGGTCCCAGAGCTGATAATACCACTGGAGTTTCCCAGCAGAAGCAAACATAAAACTACTTTGGGGGCCGGCCCGGTGGCGCAAGCGGTTAAGTGCGCGCGCTCCGCTGCGGCGGCCCGGGGTTCGCTGGTTCGGAACCCCGGGCGCGCACCGATGCACTGCTTGGCAAGCCATGCTGTGGCGGCGTCCCATATAAAGTGGAGGAAGATGGGCACAGATGTTAGCCCAGGGCCGTCTTCCTCAGCAAAAGAAGAGGAGGATTGGCGGATGTTAGCACAGGGCTGATCTCCTCACAAAAAAAAAAAAAAAAAAAAAAAAAAAACTACTTTGAAGGGAGAAACACTCAACCCAAGCCATTCAGTATTCACACATGTAAAATCCTATTTAAACTGAACTCAAAAATCCAAAATTGTAAAACCCTCAAGGAAATACGCCAATATGAGCACATCAGTAGATGAAACTTAGAGCAGATTAGATATTAAAAAACTTCAAGTAATGGAATTATTGACCTCAAATTATACAATTATATGTTCAAAATAATTCAAGGTATAAAGGAAAATTCTTTCTATGAACAAAGACAAAGTAACTTAAAAAAGTAACAGAAAGATGTTAAAAAGAACCAACTGAAATTTGGATGGAAACCAAATTCCAATCCAAAAAGACTCAATGGATTGGAACATGGAGCTGAGGGGATAAAAAAATAATGTGTCACACAGTGATGAAAAATACAAAAAATCAAGACATGGAGTTACAAAAAAATTTTTTTCTTGTGATGAGAGCTTTTAAGATCTACTCCCTTAGCAACTTTCAAATATACAATATAGTATTATTAACTATCATCACAAGGAAAAAATTGTGTAACTATGTATGGTGATGGATGTTAACTAGACTTATTGTGGTGATCATTTTGCAAAATATACAAATATTGAATCATTATGCTGTACACCCAAAACTAATATAATGATATATGTCAATTATACCACAATTAAAAAAAGAGACATGGAGGATAAAATAGGAAAGACTATGAAGGATATGAGAGCAATAATTTTTGTCTGCCTTGTTTACTATTATGTTTCCAATGCCTAGAATATTGCTGGCAGATAGTAGGTATTCAAAAAATATTTGTGGAATGCATAAGTGAGTGAATAAGTAGGATTTCCAGAAGGAGAGATTAGATTGAAAAGGCAATATTTGATATGATATTTAAGAACTTTCCAAAATTGATAAAAGGCACAAAACTCAAACTCACAGACACAATGAGGATTAAGTAGGAATATACAAATAAAACCACATCTAGACACATAATAGTGAGACCATAGAGCACTAAAGACACAGTGAAAATATTAAAACAGAGAAAAAGTGGATTAAGTATAAAGGAATGACAATGAAACTGACAGTAGATTTCTTAACAACAATAGTAGAAATTACTGAGAAATAAAAAGACTGCCAATCTAGAAATCTATATCCAGACAAATTATCATTCAAAATTAAGGGCAAAATAATGACTTTTGCAGAAAAGAGAGTTTATCACTAGCAGACCTTCACTGAAGGGACTCTTTTTTTTTTGTGAGGGAGATCAACCCTGAGCTAACATCCGTGCTAATCCTCTTCCTTTTGCTGAGGAAGACCGGCTCTGAGCTAACATCTATTGCCAATCCTCCTCCTTTTTTTTTTTTTTCCCCAAAGCCCCAGTAGATAGTTGTATGTCATAGTTGCACATCCTTCTAGTTGCTGTATGTGGGACGCGGCCTCAGCATGGCCGGAGAAGCAGTGCGTCGGTGTGCCCCCGAGATCCGAACCTGGGCCACCAGTAGCAGAGAACGCGCACTTAACCGCTAAGCCACCGGGCCAGCCCTGAAGGGACTCTTAAAATGTTTACTTCAGAAAGTAGGAACTTAGATTCAGAAAGAAAAAAAAGAGGGAGAGGATGAAAAAAAAGATTGGCTAGAAAAGAAATGGAAATATAGGTACTTGAAGTAAGCATTGGCTGAATTTTTTAAAAATCAGCAATTTTAATGAATAGTTTCAAGGGTGTTAAACAAGGTGGAATAAAAGTGCTGCTTAAGAACAATATGTAAGATGGGCATTAAGAGCTCCAGGGTCCTTATGGTAATAGGAGGAGAATAGAGCTACTGAGTAACTTTAGACATAGTTATTATAATTCATCAAATGTACGAAGGTATAAATTATAAAATCTACCATTATGAAGAAAGAGAAAAGACCACCAATGAAATTGTGAGTTATACCATGCCTTAAAGAAAACCCCGTGTAAGACATGAATTCATGGTACTAGCCTCTCATTTCTCTGAATTTTCTTTCATCTATTCTAAGGAAATTGCCCATTTCACCTGCTTTCAGTTGCATTACTTACTGTAGTGTAATAGACAATCTTTTACCAATATCTCAGTAACAAAAAAGTATGTTCTTTTTAGGTTGAAAAGGTGGAATTTATATCATTCCCCCAATGATGAATATTTGGTTCACTAATATAAAATTTTTACACTGATACTCTCTTTCCATGCTTTTCTGCATTGCTAATAAGTTTTTGTTTCAGTGCCACATTATATCTAGAAGTTTTGAAAACATTTTAAATGAATATTTAACTCAACATTAGTAGTAACAATAATGCACCTAATTCAGTTCGAATGATAACAACGTGAAAAGCTATGGCAAGTTCACGCATATGCAGGCAACGGCAACTATATTATGCCTAATGCCTGGTCAACAGCAATTGCAAGATGGCAATCAATTACAAAATATATACTTGGTTCAGAGATATTACTAGGTAAAAAATGTCGTAGAATTAATAAAATATGGTGAATATATTTGCTAAAATTTTAAAGGTAACTACTAAAAGAATAGAAATAGAATGTGTAACTTGCAAACCAATAAAGCCAATAGAGGTGGAAAATGAAATGATAAAAATTCAATCAATTAAAAAATTGCAGAAAAAAAGATAGAAATTCAGAAAATGTAACACAAACTAAAATGGAGAAATATATCCAAATATATCATTTATCACAATAAATATAAGTTGACAAAATTTACCAATTAAAAGACAGAGATTTTCCATTTGGATTATTTTTAAAAATCTATTTACATGGTATTTACAAATTATATTTAAGTCATAAGGACATAGGAAAGTAAAAAGTAAAAAAGAAAAAATAGGCAACTACTACTCTGAAGAAAAAAGGGAAAACTTATTAGAATAAAGATGTTCAGTAATAATAAGAGGAAAAGTTCTCCAAGCAAAAAATAACAAAATTAAACTCGTATGTACATAATAAAAAAGCCCCCAGATTTATAAAACAATCTTGACAAAATTACAGTGAGAAATTGACAAATACAAAATTATAGTGAGAAATTTTAAAACACGTCTCTTAGTAACTGACACTTCAAGCAAACACAAATCTATTGAGGATACAGAAAATTTGACCAATATAATTAACAAGTTATTTAATCAAGATACTTAATATCCTACACCTCATAATTAGAGAATACACACTCCTCTTGAGCACGTACGGAGCATCTAAAGAGGCAGTATAGTGTGGTGGCTAAGAACAGTTTTTGAAGTCAAACTCTCTGGGCTTGATTCTTGGCTCTACAATTTATTAGCTATACAATCTTGGACAAGTTAAATTATTAACCTCTTTGTGCCTCAGTTTCCTCGTCTATAAAATGGAGATAATACTAGTACTTATCTCAAAAGCTTATTGAAAGGAATAAATATAGTAACATATGGTAAGCTCTTAGAACAGTTCCTGGCACACAGCAAGCACTACATAAGTATTAGCTATTATTACTTGCACAGAAGAGCCTTAAACTATGCTACAAAGCAAGTCTCAGCCACTTCCAAACAGTCAGAATCATGCAGTTCACAATCTCTGACTACAATGTAGTCAAATTCTAACTTAACAACAAAATGATTACAAAAATTCTTTGGGAAATTAGAACACAAACTTCTAAATCACTTATGAGTGAAAGAGAAAATCACAATAAAATAAGAAAGTACTTAAAATTTGTAATGAAAATACTATATCTCAGAAACTTGTGGGATTAAGCTAAGAGGTACTTAGCAAGAAATTTACAGTCTTAAATGCTTATATTAGAAAATAAGAAAGTAAAAAAAATCAATAACTAATCATACAACAGAGGGGATCAGAAAAAGAATAGCAGAATACAACCAGAGAAAAAACAAAAGGAAAAGAGTAAACATCAAAAAAGAAATTAATGAGATAGAAAAAAAGATCCTATAAAGATGATTAATAAACTAAAAGTTTTTAAAAAAGACAAAGCTCTAAAAATATCAGTGAAAAAGAGCATTTAAATACAGATGCAGCAGAACACAAAAAATAAGGATAGGGCTGGCCCCTTGGCTTAGCGGTTAAGTGCACGCGCTCCGCTACTGGCGGTCTGGGTTCCGATCCTGGGCGCGCACCGACGCACCGCTTCTCCCGCCATGCTGAGACAGCGTCCCACATACAGCAACTAGAAGGACGTGCAACTATGACATACAACTATCTACTGGGGCTTTGGGGAAAAAAAAGAGGAGGATTGGCAATAGATGTTAGCTCAGAGCCGGTCTTCCTCAGCAAAAAGAGGAGGATTAGCACAGATGTTAGCTCAGGGCTGAACTTCCTCACAAAAAAAAAAAAAAAAAAGAATAATACAAGCAATTTTATGCCAATAAATTTGAAAACTCAGATAAAATATACAATTTCCCAGGAAATATATTTTACCAAATGTGGCTAAAGTGAAACTCCTCCAATTTTCTTCAAAGAAATTGAATCAGTAGTTTAAAAATTTACTAAAAAACTCCCCCAAACAAAAAAACTCATGGTACCCAGAGGGTTTTACAGCTTTCTATGAAATCAAGGAACAGATGGTGGCAATCTTATAAAACTCTTATAGATAATAGAAATGTGGAAACGTTTCCCAACTCAGTTTATGGGACTAGTATGTACAACTCGATACCAAAACCAGGTAAAAACAATGGAGGAAAAGACAATTATAGGCCAATCTTGGTTCCAAAACTCCTTTCAAAATAGCAAACCAAATCAAGAAATGTGTTAAAATAAATGCCAAATTTTATTTTATCCGAAGAATGCAATAATGGTTTTATGTTTTAAAAATGTATTGCTGCAAATCATCACATTAATAGATTAAAAGGGAAAATAAGATTATCTCAAAAGAGCAGAAAAAGCTGTTGATAAAATTAAACAATTCTTAGAAAAACAATAAAATAGGAATAAAAGGGAACCTCCTTAATCTGATAAAGGATATTAACCATAAGCCTGGAGCAAACACTATACTTAAATTAAAAAGTCAGAAAACTCCCTTTAAAGAATGAGAAAAGGCTATCTGCCATCCCCATTCCATTCGACATCGTTCTGGAGTGCTAGTCAGGATAAGACTGAGAAATCACATAAAAGCATCAAGATTGGAAAGGAAGAAACAAAATCATCTTTATTTTAAGATAAGGACTGTATACATAAAAAAATTCCGAAGAAGGTGTTTCTCTTATCTTAAAAAAATTCTTTCCTGACTTGCTATTGCTTTCTAATTACCACTCCATTTCTCTGTTACTCCTCCTAGGAAAATGCCCAGAGATGTTACTGCTCGTTTTCTTCAAATCTTCTCCCATTCTGTCTTAAACTAACTCCAGCCCAGCCTTCACCCCTACCTATCCAACGACACTGCCTTTGTCAAGTTGCAGTGAACTTCATGTGCCTGAATCTAATGGTCAAGTCTCAGTCCTCCTCTCCCTTGACCTATCAGCAGCAGTTGACACCGCTCCGTCCTCGATACAGTTTCTCCACTTGGCTTTCAGGACGTCATGCTCTTCCGACTTTCTTCCTCCTTCACTGGACCTTTCTCTCAATTTACTTTACTGGTCCATCTCCATCTCCTTGACCTCTGAGCACTGGGCTCAGTTTTTGGACTTTCTTATTTTCTGTCTACACTCACTCCCTTGGTGATCTCATTCAGTCTCAAGGCTGATGAGTTCCAAAATGATGATACCCAGCCTGGACCTCTCTCCTCAACTCCAGTCTCATGTATCCAACTATCTACATGACATCTCCACTCAGACGCCTGACACCTCAGACTTTACATGTCTGCAGCAAACTCTTGATTCATTCCTACCCCTCCTCTCCAAATTTGTTCTTCCCTCAGTCTTCTCCAACTTACCTAATGAGAACTTCATCATTCTAGTTTTTCAGGCCAAAAATCATTGAGTCTCCCCCCACCCTTTACATGCTACGCCCATATCAACAAATCCTGTTGGTTCCACCTTCAAAATACATCCAGAATCTGAACACTTCTCACCACCTTCATTGCTCCGTGATGGTCAGAGTCTCTGTTGCTTCTTATCTGGATTACTGCTGTAGCCTTTTAATTGGCCTCCCTGATTCTACCTTTGCCTTTTCACAGACTCTTCTCAAAATAGGAAAAGGAAAGTCAGATCATGTTACTTCCCTGGTCAGAACTCTCCAATGGCTACCCAAGGCCCTATGTGATCCAGCCTCCATCTCCCTTCTGACCTGTTGTCCTATGACCTTCCTGCCTTGCTCTCTGCTTCATCCACACTGACCTCCTTGCTGTCATTCAAAAACTCCAAGCTGCCCTCAGGGCCTTTGTACCTGATGCTTCTGCCTGAAATGATTTCTTCCAGATATCCGCCAGTATTGCTCCCTCACCTCCTTCAAGTTTTGCTTAAACGTCAGCTTCTCAGTATGTCCTACCTTGTCTGCTCTGTTTAAAACTTCAAACCTCCAATCCCCTGTCCCCATCATCTGCTTTATTTTTCTACATAACACTCACTTATCGTCTTCTAATATACTATATATTTTCCTTATTTATTTTATTTTCTGTTCTCACCCAATTAAATAGATGATGGCAGAGACTTTTTGGTCTATTTTGCTCATTCCTGTATCCTCAGCATCCAGTACAGTGCCTGGCACATAGTAGGTGCCCAACATATTTGTCAAATAAATGGAAAAATTTACAAATTATTAAGATTAATAAAAGAGTTGACTGAATATACTGATATAAGATCACTATACAAGTATCATTTCTGTCATAACCACTTGAAAAAAAATAGTTGGAATATACAATTTTAAAAAAGGATTCCATTTATGATCTCAGCTAAAACATATAAAACACTTATAAATTTAAAGAAAGATGTACAGAGGCCGGCCCTGTGGCTTAGCGGTTAAGGGCACACACTCTGCTACTGGCACCCTGGGTTCAGATCCCGGGCACACACCGATGCACTGCTTTTCCGGCCATGCTGAGGCCGCATCCCACATACAGCAACTAGAAGGATGTGCACCTATGACATACAACTATCTACTGGGGCTTTGGGGGAAAAAAAAAAAAGGAGGAGGATTGGCCATAGATGTTAGCTCAGAGCCGGTCTTCCTCAGCAAAAAGAGGAGGATTAGCATGGATGTTAGCTCAGGGCTGATCTTCCTCACAAAAAAATAAATAAATAAAAAAAGATGTACAAGACTCTTAAGATCCTTAGGAAAAAAAATCATAAAATTTTATTGAAAGATATTTAAGATGATCTAAATAAATGGATAGATACACAATATCTACAGATTAGAGGACAGTACCATAAAGATGTTAATTTTCTTCAAATTCATCTACAGATATAATGAAATTCCAATTAAGATACTGACAGAATTATTCATGAAACTTGAAAAGCTTAATACAAAATTGTTAAAGAACAAAAGCAAATCAAAGTAATTTTAAAGAAGGAGTTTGAGGATACTTGTCCTATCAGATATCAAGGCTTATTACAGTAAAAGCTGAAAGGCAAGCTACATTTGGAGTAAGAGATATGTGTTATGCATAAGTGACAAAAGATCAGTACAAGAATATCCGGAAAAACTCCTCAAATTAATAAGGAAACATTTTTTTAAAAAAACTATTAATCAAAAAATGGAGAGAAAAGAAAAGAAAAAAACTTGAAACCATAAACAAGCACTTTACTGAAGAGGAAACCCAAATGGCAAATAGCAAGTAAACACATGAAAAAATGGTCTGGTTGGCCTCCCTAAGAACGAGGGGAGTGCAAATTTAAATAACAATCAGATACTGCTTCACTTAAATTGACAAAAACTTTAAAAATCTAAGGAAAGCAAGCATTTGTGAGGATATAAAGCCTCTGACACTCTTGTACATGGCTGATGGGAGTGTAAATTAGTACAACCACATTAGAGAGCAACTTGGTGATATATCAGGAAGTTGAATGTTTATAAAACCCCCAAACCAGTTGTTTCACTCCTAGTTGTGTACACAAGAAATACTAGCACATTTGCCAAAAGTGCTAATTGTAAGAATGTTTACTGCAGCACTGTTTAAATAGTAAATGTCCATCAAAAGAAGAATGGATAAACAAATTTTGGCATAGTCATATAATGAAATACTCTATCCCACTGAAAACAAATGAATTGGAACTACATGTACCAACATAGCTAAACTTCAAAAACATAATATTGAGCCTTATGACAGCATTTATGTAAAGTTTGAAAACATGAAATATAATACCATAAGTAATTTTGAACCATGCATATGTAGCAAAGAAATAAAAACATGCATGGATAAATACCACAATCAGGATACTGGCTACCTTTGGGAGCAAAGGAAGGAGAATTGGAGTAGAGACAGACATGCAGGTGATTTCAATTTTATCTAATTGCTTAAACTGAGTGATTTTTGTATGCCTAACATTTTTTATTGTTAAAAAACATTAAAAAGAACTGGAAGGTGGGTAGATTAATTAGGCATGAGTGAACATTGTGGGAAAGGTGGAGTTGAGAGTGTGAGAAGAAGATAAGTGGGTAGGGAGACAATCTCACCTGGAGGAGTCTGGAAGGAGAGCCAAGGGAGCAGAAGAACTGACTATTAGGTAAGAGCAGTCCAGAAAGGACTTGAAAGGAAAAGGTAAAACTTAAAGGCACATTTGGGAACTTGGAGAGAATTCTGAATGAAAAGTGACTTGTCAAACCAAGCCTAAGGACAAAATATCTTCCAGCTGTGTTTTGGAGTAACTGGTGGAAAAAGAAGGCATGGACCTCAGAGCGGAATCTAGTAAGGTTCAATCATTTTGTGAGTGACTTTGGGGGAAAGATTGGAGGCTTGCTTACTGAATTTTCAGATTCTACAAAGCTGGGAATGATAACTAATATACTGGACAAAATCATGGTTTTTAGAAGGTATGGATATCATGGAATGAGGGCCTAAAGACAAGAATATTATTTCAATGGTTTAAAATGTGACATAGTACACTTAGTTTTTTTTTCAAGTTATCTAATTATAAGTATTGATTCAATCTGAAGGTCTTAGCACATCACAGGATAAATGTGGCCAACTGTCTGATGTTACTATTGAAAAGAAATTTTAGAAACAGAGTATCTGACTAGTATCAGCAATTGTTGCAAGCAATTGGTTCAAGTAATGGGCGATGATAAATTACAATAATAAATTAGGAAGACTCCCAGGCAGGGTAAACAGAATGTTGAGAATGTAGGCAGTACTTGGGAGCTACAATGAGGCATCCTCCAAAAACTTGGAAACAAGATTGCCCTTTGAAAATTAAACAAAAAAATCCACTTGTACAAGTGGGATTAGCCAGCTACAGGACTACCACAAGATACTATCTGAACACAGGTGACTTTACAGGTGAGTTAAATATCATCTCAGGGAGGTAGAGCTGGAATGTGATTGTAGCAGAGGAGGAAGAAACCTAATCAATAATAATATTCTTGTCTGGAGAAAGACTGGGTAAATAGAGTTGGAAAGAACAGCATGGAGCACACAAGAATACTGACCAATATGAGTTATAATTTTCATTGTAAATCAATGTCAGCATTCTAATTTATATTTCTGAGTCTTGCATCTGGATAGCATGACTTGGGTAGCATTTCTCATGTACTGACAAAATTGAGTTTCTGGACCCTAGACTGGAAATGTGATGTGGTGTAACCTTTTCCTGCCAAAGGCCTCTTCTTTGTCAGGGAAAAAACATGAGGACACTAAAGATGTTTAGCTGGGAATAGAGAAGCCAGAGGTGAGACTAATATCACTATCTTCCCATGTTTAAAGTGCTTCTTGTAGGAACAGAGGTTAGATTCTTTTGATTGTTGGGGCAAAGAACAGAACAAAGCACAATAGATAGAAAACACAAACAGTAAGATTTCATCTGGCCAAAAGGAGGAACATGCTAACAATTTGAACTTCCAACAGTGTGTTCCACTGCTATCTCTTTGTCAGTTAGGATTCTTTGGTCATAAGTAATAGAAAAAGTCTGGATAACTGTAGCACAAAATAAAAGATTAATTAAAAGGTATGAAGTGGCTCACAGATTGGAAGGAAAAGCTGAAGGACCTGGCCTTAGAGGGGCAGTGACCGAGGCAGCTATGGTGATGAGGGGCTGGAATCAAAGGACTGTTTCTTTGGGGCACCATCATCATGATGATAGATAACCCTCTGCTAGCTTGGGTCAAGTGTCCCCACTCCTTCCCTCCCCACTCCAGTAGCAAGGGCAAGGTCGGCAACCTTGACTGAAGGCCCCATCAAGGCTTCATGCGATGGAAAGGGGAAATTTACCACAGGAAAATTGAGAAGCAGGAGAAAATATCAAAAACCTACTACATTTTTATCACTGCAAATGCAAAAGGAGAGGACACATATTTGTCAGGAATCCTAAAGAAGGGATTTCTGTGCTGAAAGGAAGTTTGAAAACATGATTTAGAAAGTCCCTTCCAGTTCTATGTTTCTAAAGAGAAATTAAGAAGTGGAATTGATGACGAAGATCCAGGGTCATTAGGAAAGGACTGACAGGAAAGATCTGGTCCTGGTCATAAGGGAGGGATGTGACGCAGCCAGCAGGGCAGTGAGCCACACAGTAGGCACAGTAGTTCCATGGACTAATCACTGGTACTTGTTGTTGAATGTCTTGGGCATTGAAGCCTCAAGGACAGGTTTTGAACAATTGAGAGACATGTAATAAAATCTGGTTTGGAAGGTTTAATCTGTTAACTGTTGGTAGATTGAACTAGAGAAAGTCAAGACCAAAAAGGAGATCAATTGTTTTGAGGGCCTGAGCCATGGTGATAGCAGCAGGACGGGAACAGAAAGAGGAGATGAAGAGGCATTTCTCAGGCAGTGTCTACAGGACTTACTGGGAAAGGAGAGAGTGAGAGAAAGGGGTCAAGAGTGACTCCGGGTTTCAAACAAGGAGATCTAGGAAAATGATAGTATAACTAGAAGAAAGATGATAACTTTTAATTTAGATATATTGAGTTTGAGGTGATAGATATCAACTAGCATGGGCTTGAAGCTTAGGGAGAGATGTCAAGGCTGAAAACAGATTTGGCATTCCCTAATGTAGAGACTGCACTTGAGGTTCTACAAATAGATAATTTTCTGTAATGACAGAGTGACAGAGTATAATGTGAAAGGGCAATTATGTCTCTTTAGAAACAAGTAATCATTAAGAACTAGAACCACTAGAAATCATTTCAGGAATAATGAAACTTGAGCTGGCTTTTAAAGGAATGGAGTGGGAGAAGGAATTCCACACAGGAATGTGTTTACAACTAGGATTGAGTAGCAAATTTAAAAATTAGATTGACCTACGTGATCCCTTTAAGAAATGATTCTTTTCATTCTGCCACCCATCTTCTCTATGCCCCGGTTACAGATAGAGAAATGGGAGAAGTGAGATGTGATAAAAGTTAGTAAATGAAGAACACAGGAAAACTACTGGCTCTCTAGACCTGCTGGTCTGGTGGGATGCTGATCAGAGGGCTTAAAGGATGGACAATGCTCCTGATGACAAGGGATCTGCCAGCCTTATGGTTAAAAATGGGGACATACAACAGCACCTACTAGTCTTAAATTCTGAATTTGACATCTGTGAAACCAAGCAATTGATAAAGGAAACAAAGGAAATCACTGCCACTAGTGACCTCTAGTGGAAATAGGCCTCAGGAAACTTAGAGAGAGAGAGAGATTTTCTACTGGATTAGGTGAAAATCAGTGGCATATTCAGCCAATTTATTTCCAGAGGAGTGTAAGGAATGAGCTGCTGAAAATAGCACACAAATCCTACCCAGAAAGTGGAAAAGTACCAGGAATACTTTGTGTTCTGAGTCAGACTAAGTTGATTAATGTTTTGGAAAAAATGCGGACATGTAATTGCTGTCCAAGACATTACCTGGGAAAAGAAGAGTGTTTGGGCAGTGACTTCACTGGTCACTGGGGGATCTGGCATGTTGATGGCAGCCAACAAGAGAACATGCTGATACGCTTGAGGAAGAAGCCACACTGGTTGCTAGTGTGCCTTTTAAATGTGTCTTCATTATAACATGGAAGAAAGCTGTTATCTCTGAAATATGTACACACTTGCTAATTCAGTATTTTATGGCTCAAGTCCTGTCTCTTTCCTCTGCCCATTGGGTGTTTGTGTCAAGTGCTGGCAAACGCCGTCGAGCTGGGAGGATGCAAGAGGATGCTTGGTGGCCTTGGCCTTTGAAAGTGGACCAATCTCATGGAGGGTCCAAGCATGACCAAGAAGGTCGACATTAACCTACGCTGGGCACTCCACATGCACCTTCTTTGGGAAGTGCTTTCAGAATATATTATATTGACATTGAGGAAAAGCAAAGGCAGGGGAGGGTTGATGGAGATTTTAAATGTCTGATCACCCTGGTGGCTAATAATGGGTGAGTTGAATTACATAGGCTGAGGGGCAGAAAAAGGAGCGGAAGAAAGATAAATAAGACAGAGACCATATAGAAGCAAACAGAGTCATTGTTATTAAGCCCTGGGCAACTGTCACTTCTGGCAGCAGAGTGATCTTTGTCCTTGTCTCATATTACCTGCATGACAGGAGGTGTCATCCTGCCTTCTTTCATTATTCAACCTCCACTGCACACCCTGCTTTGTTTACTGATATTATTGTGCAGCTTGGCAGGTCTGCTGTTCCCCAGATTTGCTCCCTCACCTCTCCACGTCATTTCAAGGATGTAGAAACAGACTTAGATAAGCTTTTTGTGGGAATTCCACCCTGGTTTGCAATTTCTAGAGTTCTGGTCTCTGTGAGTGGACAGAAGGCAGCCTAGCTGCCCCTAAGTCAGTGACTTCCCTGGTGTTATTTCTTAGATGCCAAACTAAACCATAGAGCAGAGTTAAGAGAAACCAATATTAGTGGTCCTTCCTCTTTCCCGTCTAAAGATCCTTTCCCCCAGGATATGTACAGTCATTTGGCTCCAGAATAGGTCATTTCAAGGGTCTTGTCTCAAGACTGGTTTACTTACTGAAGATGAGCTAATTATTTTAATTTGCTCCAAAGCTTCCGTCAGGCTGTCTTCAATCTCAGAGTCATCTAAGGAGAAGAGGTCTCCAGCTCGTGAAAGATCTTTGTGTCCTAAGACCAGTCTGAAAAGTTGATGCATGATGAGGAGTTTGGTAATCAGTTGACGTTTTGTAGGCCCAGGGCCACAGGTTTCAGTCATCAGAGGTTAGTAAGACAAAACCATGTAGCTGAAGGCAAACTTCCTATTCTTCGAAAGGTCATTTTTCTCCACACTTTGAGGTCTTCTTTGACACTCTCTGCAAGAGAAATAAATGACACAATATAGCCGTTAGCAGAACGGCATGAGCTCAGAATGTGAACTTGGTGCCCAGCAGAGAGAAAAAAAGAGAAATTTGGAAATGTGCATAGAGTAACAGATCCTGGCTTGATGATCTTCAAATGAGCTCTTTCTTAGTTTTGTCTCAAGAAGTCTTGTCAAAAATTATTAGGTTTCTCCAGGATTTAATTTGAGCCTTAAAAAGCAGCTTAAACCCCACACTTATTTTTCTTCTTTCTGTATCCTTTCTATATCCTTCTCCTTCTCTCCATGCCACAAGGAAACAAATGGAGAAACAACAAATAGGTCTAACACTTGCCAGATTTTCCCCAAACAGATTCCTATGAACCCCAAACAAAAAAGGGCAATGAAAGGAAAGAGAGAACACAAGAAACATCCTTTAGACCCACTGCCTGGTGTCCTCTTTTTTCCTGGGCATAGGAACCGGTGCTCACCTCCTTAGCTGGGTTTCTTTCCCATATCGGCAGCAG
This sequence comes from Ceratotherium simum simum, assembly GCF_057802395.1. Classification (NCBI taxonomy): domain Eukaryota; kingdom Metazoa; phylum Chordata; class Mammalia; order Perissodactyla; family Rhinocerotidae; genus Ceratotherium; species Ceratotherium simum. The sequence continues at coordinate 60,757,021 of NC_141914.1, forward strand.
AATCTCCCCCGACCCTCCGTCCAGAAGGTGATCTCAATGCTCGCCTTGTTCTTATGTACTCTCTAAACAGGTAGCAATGAAACAAAGGACTCTGCCTAGAAGTGTGAAGCTAGATCCTCTCCACTGAATGTGAGTATGAACTTGAACTTGAACACTGAACTTGGTGATAGCATTGCGACGCAGGCTGAAGAGGAAGGGCTTTGGGATCAAGCAATCTCTCCCTATTCCCACAGTTGAAATAATGAAATCCCGCTATACTTCTTAGTCAATTAGCAGTCTGTGGAGAGTAGGGCAATGGCACAAATTAAATATCTGATTATTCTCATCGGCTCCCTTCTGGCCCTAATAAAATCGCAGACCATTTGCAATGGTAGAGACCTTAACGATCATTTAATGGCCAGGGAGGTTCAATGACTTCCCCAAGGCCCCGTGGTAGCTGTGGCAGTGCTGTTCCCCTGATTTCAGGCCAGCGGGCTTCCCCCACGGTTAACAGGAGACTAGAGTCATCTCATAGATGCAGGTAACTTACAAATGTAGCCACAGGCTCAGAGAGAGCCAAGAGTGATTTATTTAATTAAGCAGTAGGCGATTCCGTCCAAAATTTCACTCTGAATGTGTTCCCCAGAATGGGCATGAAAAGGAAGAGGGGAGTCTGCTGCTTCCTTGGGCAGTCTTCCCTTCTGAGTTTATCACTGTGGGAGCCCCTTTCTGTGCTGAATGCAATTTTATAGCTCAAAGATACATACTCTCCGTGCAATATGGTCTCTAAACACAAGTCAAATCCTTCATCAGGCACTCCATTAAATAAGCTATCAGTAGTATTCCAAATGGCACAATTCGTTGGCCATTGAAGGGATTTCAAGTACAGTATCCCCTACATGCAACTTTTGTGCTATCTACCAGCTTTAGAAAAATGACACCCAATACTTATATATGCTTGTCTGTGTGCCAGGCACTGTCCTGATGCTTTGTAAACATTAACTCATTTAACCCTCATAGTAACATTACGAGTTTATTTCATCCCCATTTCACAGGTGAGGAACCAGAGGCATTAATAACTTGCCCAAGCCACACAGCTAGTAAGCTGGAGAGCTGGCATTTGGACCCAGAGATTCCAGTGCTAGGCTCCAAGGTCTTGACCACTACGGTATGTTGATTCCATGTAAGGCTCCATGTGAGGTGACTCTTAGGAGTAAAGGCCCTCAGAGCATTGTGAACATTTGAGGGTGAAGATATGGGTAGGGGCATAAAGCAAGAAAATGAATTTCTGTTCCCTCCTTCACTGACCCTGCATGCTTGCCCATCTATGCCCTGGGATTCAGGCCAATCAGAGAGCAGCAGAGTCACAACGAAGAGAAGCTTAGAGGAAGAAGAAAGAAGGAGAGTGGTGGGGAAGGTTTCAGGGGGTGGGGAGAGCAGAGTGGGGGTCCTACAAAGCAGTCTGCACCCTGGCAAATGTGGAAGGTGAACTGCAATATCTATGAGAAAACTTAGGGCAGTGTCTTCCTGAATTTTCCCCTGAACACATCCTCCTCCCCTCAGACATTTGCAGTGACAGAGTCTTGGTGAAATAATATTCAGAAAAAGAAGACAATGGATGGAAGTGACTTCACCGCGGCCCATCAGGTCGTCGGTCAATATCGGGCACTTCTGGAAGCAGATTCAGCTGCCCCAGACATACCAGAGCCGGAGCTCTGAGAAGGAGCAAAAATACACACTGGTCGAGAGGAGCACCCCTAGGCTTTTCCTGGGTTCCTTCTTTACTCTCCACACTTAGATGACACCTGGTGTGGAGCCCCACATTCATGCTTCCAACTTCAGCTGTTGCTCTTGAGTGTCCATTATGTGCAAAACATGATTGTTCAACACACAGCCATACTTAAAAACTTCCACACATCCAGGGTGGGTAGAGAGAGACGAGACTTGTACCAAACATTCCACAATACAAGGATGACCCAGAGAAAAGTCTCTTAGGTAGTATGAAAGGAAGTCTGGGGAAGTACCAGTGAGAGAGAGATCTCTCCTAGGGGAAGATGGTACAGAATGGCTTTGTAGGGGAAATTGTGTTCGAGTTGGGCTTTTTAGGGTAGGTTTCACTCAATGCATGTGTGCTGAGTATGTACTAAGTCAGCTGCTTGTCTGGGGACCCAGATTCAAGTCCCAGCCCAGCCACTCAGCTGTTGTGGGACCTTTGGTTCATGCTTTTCCCTTCCCTGAGCCTCAGTTCCTCATCTGTAAAATGGGGTTAATGCATGCCTAGTTGATCTCATCAGGCCGTTTTGAAGATCAAAGCTGATAACATGTAAAAGGGCCCTCTGTAAAATAATGACACCAAGAGCTGATGTTTAGTGGGTGTTTACCCTGTGTCAGGCACTACTCCAAGTGCTTCCCAAGTGCTAAGTCACAATTCTCACAACAGTTCCATGCCACGAGAAACTGATGTTCACAGAGGAAAACAACCGGCCCAGGGGCACCTGGAGAGTAAGTTGTAGAGTCTGGACTGAAGGCAGCTGGTCCTGCAGGCAAAGCCCTCTCAGGGCTGTGTACAGTCGTGTACATGTCCGTGTGTGATAATTATTGCGCTGTCTCCCTTCTCATCAGTCATCATTTAAAGAGTGCCCACATGCTGCAGTTTACTGCCCTTTTCTGGATAAGGATCAGCAAGGCACATTATTTATTTTTCAGCAGCTCTGGTCAATGTTTTGCTCAGGTGTCTGGCTTCTCCTGCTGGTCTGTTTGCAACAGCAGAGGTCAGAGCCAGATCAAATTCTACCTCATCTTCTGAGAAACTCTCTACCCTTATGAATTTCATAGTCCTGTGGCCTATATGCATGTATACAGAAGTACCCACCTTACGCACACAACCACACACACACACGCACATATGTGCGCACACTCGGATACTTTCTATGTACCAAGCTCTTTGCTAGACACTTTCTTCTCTTAGTTCTCCCATCAACCCTGCAGGTAGATATTTGCACCAAAGAGGAAATAGGACTGGTGAGGTTAAGGTTACACACAGAGCCAAGATTCACATCCAAGTAGGTCAGCCTGCAAATCTCATACTTTCTGTATTACAAAAACTGGCTTATAAAGTTCCCTGTTACTCCCAACTTTCACTCTCATAATTTCTTTCCCTAATCCTTAAGGGACCCTAATCTGAAGCACACATTCTCATTATTCAGAACATATTTTTTAAGCAGGTATTGGTTGACAAGTCAGGTTTAGTACAGAGAAACACAGCACAAAAAGAGAAACGATTCTACGCCAAAAGTGACACATTTCAAGGAGTCACAGCTGTCCCCCGCACACTCGCGTTACCTGCGCACTACTCCTTAAAGGCGTGCTTGCTGGTACTCAGCTGTACGTTTTGAGACTGGGTGGGAGATTCAGGCAGCGGACTCTGAGGGCACAGCAAGTGGAATCCACTCAGCTCAGTGAACCTGAAGTTGTTCATTTCGGTGCCGGATGGAAGAATTCAAGGAATGCAGCCTGATGCCACCGGCAGCTTGGAGCTGGTCAGGTGACAGGCTGCGCCTCACCCAATGGAGAGTTACTTCTGAGTGGAGTGCTCTGTTTCCCGAGGTGAAACATAAAGCCTGCTCCAGTAAAGCAGAGTTGTTTTTAACAGAGAAAACAAAACTCCCTGTGTTCATGAAAATCTATACTTTCCTTGGGAAGAATGGAGAAACAAAACCCCACACAGGAAACAGTTTCAACAGGAACTCGAGCAGGTGAATGGAGTGGCTATTGGGAACCATTTCACAAAGCCCAGAGAAGAGAAAACTGCAGCCTAATTAACACTGACTCCCTCCCGAGGCGTCACACACACAGTTGGAAACACTGAGCGTTTGTCCAGGAAGAGTCCCAGCTCCTAAAGAAGTGGTCCTCTTGCTCTGCCTCTAGATTAACATCGCTGAAAGTTTAAGGATGCAGGATGTTGCTTATAAGTGGAACAAACTTACTCAACAAAAATGCATACACTTTTTTTTTTATTTGCTGGGAGGTTATTCATAAAAATGTACTTGGACCAGATATATCAGATTTGTGCTTTAAAATATTGCAGCAATACTCAGAGAAAATGTTTATCCTGCTTAATCTATTGACACTTCAGAGGAGAAAAAGGTACTGGAGCCCTCCCTTATTGTTTCAGTAGTTAATGGTGCATTAAAAAAACATGTTTTAAACTGTATTATTCTTTCTGCCTAATTTATCTGTTTCTATAGAAGGTCTATTGCCCATCAAGTCACTGATCTGCTGTATGGAAAGCTGTGCTGTAGATAAATTCATCTGCGTGATCGCTAAGATTTGGACACTGAATGCCCCCCACCCCACCCCACTCGGGGTGCTGCCCCACAAAGGTGTGTCGTCAGGGTGGCCCCACACCTGCTATTGAGCCAGGTCATACGCTCCAGGAGAACGATCTCATGAATCTTCTTAGACGCTTGGTGATAAATCATGTTTTTACACCATCCATATATGGAGAACTGTTCCTTGAAGAGTTTCCTTTATAAAAATGGAGAATCCAGTCATCCATGAGTAGGTGTATTCTTTCATTAGTAATTTTCTGGCTTACAGATACTGATAAAATTCTCCTCTTTTAATGGAAGAGACTATATTTCTTTAATCTTCCTTCTTTTTCATCCTCTATCATTATTAATGGCTCTTATCACTAGATTTTATCCAATTTTCTTATGTTTTTAGAGCGTAGGGTCCAGAATTGGACACTCTCTGGGAATCCAGTAAGAAGAGCAGAGTGATAAGAGTGTGGGACCCTGGACCCAACTGGGTTCAGCTGTGCCGTTACCTGCAGTGTAAACTTGGGCAGGTTAATTGAGCTCCCTGAGCCTCAGGGTCTTTGTTTGTACCTGAGAACTGTGATGTGGGTTGTTGGAAGGTTTAATGAGATTATGTAAAGCATTTAACACAGAACTTGTCATATAGCAACCATACGAGAAGTGACAGCACTCATACCCTTAATAATATCATTCTTCTTATAGGTCATTCTCCTGTTAACACATCCCCATGCCATACCTTTTAAAAGCTAATATGCTACTCTACTGCTACCTAACATTGAGTTCACAGCGTTAAAGATGCCTAGGTCTTTTCCATTTGCGTCATATTTATATCCTAGTTGTACTCTACCCAAATCTTAAATCTGGGTAGTTCATGCAGTATCTTGAATGCGTCTCTGGACTTTTTGGCAAACTTATCTTGTTCCTTGGAGAGATAGCCTTACTGTGATGCTACCCCCATTGTGCCTAAACAGTGACAGTGAATGTTTTCACAGAGCGGAGATGGCCTAGAATACAGTGTGTCTCAGACTCCGTTGGCTGGGGATCCAAATACCCGAGTTTCCTATGTAAGCGTAGTGCTCGCTCCCATGTTTATTAGCAGAGAAGGAGAGTATAATTCTCTCCAGGGCACCAGAAGGAAAAGTTCCTTATGACTTTTCAAGGTGACCTACACTCAGTGGGTGCTAATAAAACATTGCTGGTTTGCTCTATTACATATCAGTAGATTCTGCTAAAAGAAAATACACATGAACCTGAGGACTTACTCACTCCACTGTTATCCAATACCACCTGTAGAAAAAAATGAAGCTCTTGGGGGGATTTCAATAAACATAATTAACTCAGGAAGCCAATTTATTCTGAGGAAATTATCCTCTAGCTTCCAACTCCAGGTTAGGATAGTCTCTAGTTTCTTCACTTCAGAAAATTCTGGAATAGCAATATTTATTTACATTATGCTTTGGACAACACTACTGTGTACCAAAAAATTCTCATTTTATTCACCTGTATTAAAAATGCCCACTGACTATCTTAAACTCACTTGGGTCCTAGAAACTTTCAATAAAGTTCTCAGATAGATTTTCCCTTGAAAGAGAGGATTAAAGATTCTTTTCAAGGAGCATCTTTTTCACACAGTATGAAAGAGCCACAGGCGTTCCCATGGGAATTGGCCGCATACATTTCAGCCCTTCCCACAAGATGTCTATTGTTCCAGGGCGTCTCTCGGTTTCCTCTGCCGGGACGTGCTACTACATTTCACTTCTAATGAAGCCTCTGAGGCTGGGTTATTCCAAATGATGCTCGAGGACCCAGCCTCAGTGTTTTTGCTAGAACTCATATAGTCTAAGTTTGTAGCAGGCTTATTATCATACATGCATACAAATAGATTTGGTGACCTGTTTAGGCAAGAGCTCAAAAAACATATTTAATTTTGACTACATATTGCAACTTATTGAAACACAGAAGCAAACATTTTTCTTTATCGGGAATGAGGGAAACATCTTCAAGTCTAACAAACTTTCTAAACCAAGAACTTGTGATCTGTCATGATTTCGCAGCATATCCATTTTCACCTGTAAATTTTGACTTTGCAGGTCATATTTGCTCTGGAATTGATATGAATCTTGCTAAAAAAAAGTAATTCGAATTTTGTGGGTTTGTTTTTCCAGAAAACATACCCAAACTCTCAAATTACAAGGAAAATTCAATGTTACGTATATCTTTATTTACATATGAATTCCACATATTAAACAACTGTATGACCAATTCAAATAATGCCTTAAGTATTTTTTGTGTTCTTTAAATTGAAAACATATATAAATGTCATGGAATGCAGGGGTTGATTACTACAGCAATTTAAATACGTATTTGAAAGAGCAAAAGAGTAGTAGACCTATTTATGATTTGTAAGATATCCGAAATAGCCAAGAAAAAATGACAGCAACAGCAAGCTGTGATGCTGACTGGCCGACCCAGGGCAATAATGACACTGGAATTTTCTGTGAAAACCATACCGTCAGGGCCAGTTTCTTTGCTGTTTGCAAAATGTTTCTTGAGGTAAACAAAAGTATGAAATAGAAATGAGCCTAGACTATGATGGAGTAAAACAACAAAGCAGATACTATGAATCTAGGAGCACACTTTTCTGCTCCTGAGGCCTATGTCCTGAGACATGTTTTAATAACCCACAGAGAGGTGGCTTTTTACCCTAATAACTGAAAAGCACGCAGACGTGGCTAGACACACAACTCCCAAATGCACTGTGTCTGCATGATCAGCCAGCCCCTGGAGGTTCTCTGCCCCGCTCTCCCGGCCGCTCCTCGCTTCACGCGGCTTCTGACATTCACTTTAATTAGCTTTTGTTTTTGCTGAACAAAAAAAACAGGAAAGAAGACAGCCATACCTCTTAGCACAGGAAACTCTGGCCATCATAGGAAATAGAAGGAAAACTCTTGATCTTTGGAGCACTTCGGCTGGAACCCATGACCACGCTCAGAGGCAGCGGGTAGCCCCTGCCCGCTCTGTCCTGTGGCAGCAGCCGCGCTTCCCTGCGTGGCTTGTCAAGCCCGAGGTACACTGAGTTCCCTCCCCTGGACTCACCCTGTAGCATCGGGCTAACGAGTATCTTCTCCTCCCTCTCCCAAACTTCTGCTTAGAGCTCACAATTGGCACAAAGCTTTGCTTATTTCTACAGCAGATTTACAGAAGCTTCTCTGAGCAGATCAGTCGTTTCAAAGAACTGGATTTGCCTAACAACCAGTCCTTTAGGTTCTGTTAATGAATAACTCACTTTAAGAAATCAAGGGAGATTTAGGTTAATATCAGATGTGGGGCATTTTATCAGACAGGCATCAGCAAAAAGGCCTGGGAGGGATGGAGAGAGGGAAATGATGGAATCAGATAGTATTTAAGCCAAATATAATAGAAGAAAAATACCACAAGAGAAGCAAAGTGGCTAGTCTGAAGGAGCGGGAGGTCTAACCTGCATTGGGTATTGCTGGTGAAACACTCAACAACTCAGGAAGCACGCCTGGGAGAGCCAGGGATTTCTGCAAGCCAGTGCTGCTCCTTCCTGGACCCACTCAAATTGCTCATTCACTTTCTTTTACCACCAAATATAGAACTCCTCTTCCCAGGCCTGATACACAGGGGATCCCTTGCAAGCAGTCTTCATCTCCTTACATCTCTCTCTCCTTTAAGGAGAATGTTCGTCAGACCTCTAATGCATAAATTAATTGGCGGTGCCCAGTGGATTGTTATATCTGCAGGCTCTTCTCTCCCCTTTTATGTGTATGACACAGCCTTTCTCCCCTTATTGATCTGCCTACACATAATTTGCCTACACATAAAGCAATGGAATATTTCTGAGCCTCTTCTAACTAGAGCTTTCAATCAAACTAAATGTGTGAGTGTGGGGGGGTAGTGCGGTGGGGAGAGTAAGGTGTAAGGTGTACCACTGGAAATATCAATATTTCCATGTCATGGGCAGTCATGGTTCCATGTAAATAAATTGCTGGCTCAATGAAAAGGTATACTCATGGGGTGAAGAGGACTTTCTCCTGTGTTTACTGCCCAACATCGGCTTATCTTGCTTCTGGTAAAAATTGTACCCAAATTTCCCTTGGGAAACAATGTTCTTTGGGCAGAGTTAACTCTCATACACAGGTTGGATCTTAGCCAATCAGAAAAATTGCGTTCCCCTGACCATAGTGATTAATTTAGGGAAGGTGTGTGAACTCTTCCAGCCCAACAAGGACAGAGTCTTTCCTGATGGACTTGATGACAAGAAGATATAAGGTCTAGTTGCTCTTGCCATCTTGCCACCAAGAAACCAAATCTTAGTGACTTCGTTTGGGCCCCTTAAACCAGCTGCTCCTGAGGTTGACAAGATATACCCCTCATTGTAAGCCAATTCCTTAATAGCTTAAGTGATTTTAGGCTGGGTTTTCTGACATCTGCCATTGAAAAAGTTCTAGCTGACAAAATCAGGTGAACCCAGGTTTGAGGGAGGGCTCTCCTGGGTGCCCACAGTGCAGTTCCTTGCAAAGGAAGTGGACTAGGAGACTCATTAGGAAACAACTATGACAAATGAGCCCCTTTAATGACAACCAGAGGCTTCCACAGACAACCAATACAGGCGGCAGAGGCCTAGGAAAGAATGTAGTCATTCAGTGTACCTTAAAGTGGAACTTTCCAGATTAATTCTTCTTAACCAACTACATGCTCACTTCCCCGAATACTTCCACTTTAACCACATAGACTTGTCTGGTGATCCTAGCCACATACAGTCTGACCTCAATAAACCTGACCATGGAATCCATCCATCCATGCACAATTTTCACAAATTCCTTTGGGTAATTAATTTCACAGCATCTTGCCCTATCTTTTCTTTTTTTGTGTGTGAGGAAGATCAGCCCTGAGCTAACATCCATGCTAATTCTCCTCTTTTTGTTGAGGAAGACAGGCTCTGAGCTAACATCTATTGCCAATCCTCCTCCCTTTTTTTCCCCAAAGCCCCAGTAGATAGTTGTATGTCATAGTTGCACATCCTTCTAGTTGCTGTATGTGGGACACGGCCTCAGCATGGCTGGAGAAGCAGTGTGTCGGTGCGCGCGCGGGATCCGAACCCGGGCCACCAGTAGCGGAGTGCGCGCACTTAACTGCTAAGCCACGGGGCCGGCCCTCTTGCCCTATCTTTATTTTGTTTTCCCCTCTGTTCCTGCACAACTTCCACCACTCCTCCTTCCCACCCCTTTGCAAACTTGAAATAAAGAACATTTTCTTTAACCACATACAGAAAATATATGTATTCTAAAGCAAATTTAACTGGGTAAATTACATTTGAACACTGAGAATTCCTGAATGATTTCACTTTCTGTAAATAGCGTTTCTTATCTGAAACCACTGACACGGCTTCAGGTATACCATTTCTTTGTTCAGCCTCCCAGCTTTGCAGGAGTCCATTAGAGGCACAAAAAACTCAGACATACCCAGGAACTCCCTTTTATCTCAGCAAGATATCATGTGGCTTGAACTGCGAGAGCAAAGTTTTTTTTTAAGAACAGGGGAATAAAGACCTGTGACTAAGGTTTATTCAGTTTGTTTCATTATAAGAAAGAATACTTTGGTAAAAAAAAAATGTGATCATAAAAGTAATATATTTTACTCCCCAATTAGAGAGGACTCATTATTTTCCCAAACTAGCTCCTCCCTCTGTGTTTCCCGTCTTGGTGAAGGGCCCTCACCATCCACCAAGCACCAAGAGCTGGGCATCATCATCTATTCTTCTCTTTCCTTTTCCCTTCACGTCCAACGATCCCATCACATCCTAGGTCCTGCCCATTCTGCATCCTCAATGTCCTTTATGGTCTGTGGTGGGTAGATTTTAGGGTGACCTTCAAAGATCCATTTTCTGGTTCAAACCTTTGTGTAATTTTCTCCCCTTGAATGTGGGTGGGACTTTTGACTTGCTTCTAACAAATAGAATACAGTAGTCCCCCGTTGTCCACAGGGGATGCATTCTAAGACCCCCAGTAGATGCCTGAAACCGCGGACAGGACCGAACTCTACATACACTACGTTTTTTTCCTAAACATACATACCTATGACAAAGTTTAATTTATAAATTAGGCACAGTAAAGATTAACAACAATAACTTCTCTTTGGCATATCTGAATTGCCAGCATCACTACTATTTCACTTTGGAGCCATTATTAAGTAAAATAAGGGTCACTTGAACACAAGCACTGTGATGCCATGACAGTTGATCTCATAACCCAGACAGCTACTAAGTGACTAGCAGGTGGTAGTGTATACAATTTGGATCCCTGGACAAAGGAATGATACATATCCTGGGCGGGACAGAACGGGTCAGCACAAGATTTCATCACACTACTCATAATAGTGTGCAATTTAAAACATAAATTGTTTATTTCTAGAATTTTTCACTTAATATTTTCAGACTGTGGTTTACCACGGGTAACTGAAACCAGGGAAAGCAAAACTGCGAATAAAGGGGAAACTACTGTGTGACAATGGTGATGCAATGTTTTCCTGTGACTACCTTATGTTATTTAAGACTCCATCTTACTTGTAGACTCACTCTAGAGATCCTCCTTGCCAGCCTGCTGACATAACTGGCCACGTCAAGAAAGCCCACATGACAAGGAACTATGGGTGGCCTCTAGGAGCTGAGACTGGCCTCCAGCCAACCATCAAAAAGCCAGGGCCCTCAGTCCTACAGACAGGGAAATAAATTCTTCCAACAATCTGAGTGAACTTGGAAGAGAACTCTTCCCCAGTCAAGCCTATAGATGAGAACACAGCCCAGCTAACACCTTGATTCCAGCCTGTGATACCATGAGCAGAGGACCCGTCTAAGCCATGCCTGGACTCCTGACCCATAGAAAGTGTGAAATGATAAACGTGTGTCATTTTAAGCCACTAAATTCATGGTAATTTGTTATACAGCAATAGAAAACTAATGTATAATCATTCCCCCTTCTCCACTGTGATAGCTAGGTAACTGTTATTTCTGTTAAATTCTTCATCCTCTCTTGTCTGGATGTTGACAAGTTTCTCCTATCAGGTCTCACTGACCTTCAACTCCATTCTGAACTCTGCCACCAAATCAGCTTTCTAAAGTAAAATGTGATATGTGACTCTTCTACCTAAAATGAATAAGTGGCAACCCATTCCTTGATGATGAAATTTAAACTCCCTCGCTTGGCACACAAAGGACTTTGTAATCTGGCCCTCACCCCTCTCTCCAGCTTTGCTTCCATCACTCAAACACACAGAAGCCTGTGCAGTGAGGTCAATACCTTCAGACCACATCCAGGAGCCTGTCACCTTTCACTATCTTTACTACCACTACTACTGTGATCAAAACACCATCACCTCATGTCTCACTTGGATTATTGCAATGGCTCCCTGGATCCTGTCCTTGTCTTGCTAAAACATAGCCTTAACAGAACACCCAGATAATCCTATGACAATACAAGTCAGAATGGACTCCCTTCCCTTCACTACTCTGCAGCGGAATGGCTCTCACCTGAGTCCCAGCCCAAGTCCTCAATGACCAGCAAAGCCCCGTGTGACACAGTTTCTCTTCCCCTCCATGTCTTCAGCCTCCTCTCCTGCTACTCTTGCATTTGCTCTCTCTGCTCCAGCCACACTGGAGCACATAGTCTCCTTGCTGTTCCTTGGATACTGTAGACACTTTCCCACCAGGGGTCTTTGCACTTGCTGCTCCCTCTGCCGGGAGGTTCTGCCCAGAGCTCCGTACGGCTTGCTGCTCCACTTCCTTCCTATCCTTAGCCACACAGCACCTCAGCTCTGCTGCTTCCTTCACCACTCTGTGAAGTAGCGATACTCCCTGCCTCTCTGCATGTCTCATTTTCTGCCTTATTTTTAAATTTTTGTCGCTAGCAGTTACTATCATCTGACATACTATGTATTTACTTATTTCTTTTTTTATTACCCTTCTCCCTCACCACCTCTCTGAAAATAGAAACTTCATGAGGGCAGGGACTTTATTTGTTCAGTTGATTCCCTGGAGTTCAACATGGTGTCTGGCACATAGTATGGACCTAAGTTGTTCTGAATAAATAAGTAAAGGTAATTTAAGCTCAAACAGACTGTTCATGCAAGACTGTGATTTAGAAGTGAACAACCTGATGAAGGATAACTGTGTAGAACTCACATTGCCATTGAGTTTGGTAGCAGAAACATCTGTCTTTCATGGGCAGAAGTGGTTGCAAGGTCACTGTCCTGTCTCAACATTGGCACTTGTGAGGCCAGGACAGCTGGGTGGTTTCCCATAGGGCCTAGTGCAGGAGAGGCAGGGGCTTCCTCACTATGCCTGTTGTCCAGTGTGGTTTTGATGCTCCAGTCCTCCCAGCAATTCTGTGAACTCCTGATATGGATTTTTAGTAAAATCCATTTCTGTTTAATCAACCAGAAACTGCTTCTGTTGCTTCCAACTAAAAACACTAACTACTGATATAGTCATTATTCTCCCCCTTGCTTCTGTGCCTTCCTCCTGCCTGCCCCTCCACCTGGAGGTATAAACCCTGGTCTATTTATAAAATGCCAACTCACCCTTTAACCATGGTTCTTAACTTTTCCTCTGTACAGATACCCATGCCAAGTAGAGCTGATCACATCTCCCTTTGTTTCCACAGGGTAAGTTGTACAGGCCTTTGCCATATTATTCTCACTCTCTCCCACTAGCTGACAAGCCATCGTGGGCAGGGATCAGGTTTTAATTTATGTAAGGAACTCTAGCTCTAGCCTACTATCTGGCGCAAAGGAGGAATTCAATAAAAATTTCATGAATGAGGGCTTCCTTTATAAAAGCCCAATAAAATAATAATTCTATAATTGAAAAGAATTCTGATGGAGAAGGAAAGAGATGAATAGCAAAGAAATTCATTTGGCTGAGATACAATTGTTTTCTTGTCAAATTGGTAAAGAAAATTTTAAAAAATTTATCCGGTACTAGGAAAGAGGAAGAAAGGGGCATATTCTTTTACTGAAAAAGCTCTAACCAGTCCAATCACAGAAAGAGAGAGGATACAAATTACCAACATCAGCAATGAAAGAGTCGCCTGCCATCACTACAGACTCTATATTAAAAGGAGAAAAGAAAATATTATGGAAATTTTGTGTCAATAAATTTGACAACTTAGTTGAAATGGACAAATTCCTTGAAGAACAAAAACTGTCAAAGCTCATTCATGAAAAAATAGATAACCAGAATAGTCCAATATTTGTTTATTTAAAAATTGGAGTTATGGTTAAAAACACTCACATGAAGAAAATTTGAGGCCCAGATGGCTTCACTGGTACATTCTACAAAACACTTAAAAAATAAATAATATCAATTATATATAAATTCTTTCAGAAATTTTATTTTATTTCACAATGAGTTGAGAGCTATTCATATATAAATTATAAATAAATATCTACAGAAGTATAAATACATAGATAGATATCATTTTAGAGGCTGATAGCATTTCTTCCTATGAATATAGCACATTCTATTTATCCATTCCTCTACTGCTGAAGTTGTGAGTGGTTTGCAGGATTTTCCTGGGAGACAATGTGAAGTTGGGAGTGAAGGAACACACTCAGGCTTGGCTGCCTGCGTTCACATCCAGGCCTACCGGTCACCATTCACCAGTGACTTTGGGCAATGATCTTAGCTTTTCTGTATACCGAGCTTTTTAAATATATATAAAGCAAGGATACTAACGGTACTCACCTGCCAGAGTTGTTATGAGGACTGGCTGAGGTCATATTTGTAAAGTGCTTAGAACCATGATGGGAATGTAGTAAGGGCCATGTGAGTGTTTGTTAAATACACACCAAAAGGAACATCCCTGTGAGTGCTTCCTGGTGCAGCTGCAGGAATTTGTCTAGGATGCATTCCAGAAGTGAAATTTCTGGGTTGTAGGGTATGCATATTTTTTATTTTACTAAATACTGCCAAATTACATTCCAAAATGGCAGTACCAACCAACACTCCGGCAAGAAGAGCACCGTTTTGTCACACACCTGACAACACTCAACAAAGACTCTTTAATTTGACCTATTAGATGAAAATGGTACCTTTTTTATATTAATTTGCCTTTTCCTAATAAGTGATGAGATTAAACATATTTTAAATTCTGAATATATTCATAATTCCTCTTCTGTTAAATGCCTTTTCAGATTCATATTCCTTTCATAGATTTGTATGGACTGTCTTTTTCTTACTGATGTGAATAAGTGTTTTATATACTGTAGATACTAAGGCTTTGTCTGCTACTTATGTTGCAATTATATTTAACTTATGTTTCATCTTTGTTTTTTGGAGAGGATCTTTGCTATAAAAAAGGCTTTTTTGTTTTAATTTAAAATTCAAAAAAGTAATACATTCACAGAGTTCAAAAATTAAAAATATATACTAAAAGATATATAGTGAAAAGGTACCCTCATACCCCTGTCCCCCATCTACTTAGTTCCTGCTCAACTTTCTGCTACAAGAAACAACATTCATCCTTCCAAACTTTCTTAATTCAAATACAAATATAAATATATATTTTATTTCCTCAGTTTTATATAAATGGTAATTTGATATATACACTCAGGTCTGCATATTGCTTTAATCGCTTCACAATATATATCGGTACTCTATCTATATCAGCACGTAGAGAGCTTACTCATTCTTTTTAAAGCAGCATATTATTCTACTCTATGGACATGCCATAATTTATTTAATAACGGGCATTTGGGTAATTTCAATCTTTCTTCATCTCTACAAATACAGCACTAAATGAGAATGAAAGCTTTTAGCTTTTAAAAAATTTGTCTTTCTCTTTATGGTTCATACACTTTATTTCTGATTTAAGAAATCCTTCTCTACCCTGAGTTCATAAAGATAGATAATTCTTCTGTATTTTTTCTAAAACATGTAAATTTTTTTCACATTTAGGTTTTAATGCAAAATTTATTTTTTATTTATAATGTGAGGTAGGATTTGGATACATATAGAGCAAATTTTTCTAACACAGTTTTTTTTAGTCTGTTCTTTATCCACTGATGTATGATAGCAGCTCTGTTATATTCCAAGTTTACATGTACGTTTGGATCGATTTCAGGAGTCTCTATTATGTTCCACTCGTCCATGTCTTTTCCTCTGTGCCAATACTACAGTTTTGACGATCTTAGCTTCTTAATATCTTGATACTGTATGGAAAGAGTACTTCTTCTTTGTTCTTTCTTTTTGAAATTGTCTTAGCAATTCTTTGACATTTACAACTCTTTGACCACATAAATTTTAGACTCAGTTAATCGTATTTCAGAGAAATCAATTTGAGATCTCAACTCGAATTATAACTAGAATTGTATGGATTGTAATGAATTGTATAGAGATTATTTGGGAAGTACTGATATCTTTTCAAGGTTGATTTATTTAATTCATGAGCAAGGTAAAATTTTCATTTATTCAAGTCCTCATTTATGCTCTTCAATAAACGATTACTATTTTTTCATGAAGCTCATGCACATACTTGCAGGGTTTGTTCCTAGGTTCTTTATAGTTTAGTTGCTATTGTATCTTTTTTTTTGGTGAGGAGATCAGCCCTGTGCTAACATCTGCCAATCCTCCTCTTTTTTTCCTGAGGAAGACTGGCCCTGAGCTAACATCCGTGCCCATCTTCCTCCACTTTATATGGGATGCCGCCACAGCATGGCTTGCCAAGCAGTGCGTTGGTGTGCACCCAGGATCCCAACCGGTGAACCTCGAGCCGCCACAGCAGAGCGCGCGCACTTAACAGCTTGCGCCACCGGGCCGGCTCCGCTATGGTATCTTTTTTATGTGATTCTTTTTTCTAGTACAGTTTCTATTTTATTATTCCTAGTGTGAGGGAACCTTAAAGATTTTTGTATATTGATCTTGTATCTGCAACCTTGTTGAAACTTATTATGCGTTTTTAAAATTTGTAGAATCACTGTATTTATCACCTGGAAAGAAGGACAGTTTTATCCATTCCACCCCCCCAATTCGTATACCTCTTACTTCTTTTTTATTCATTTGTATCCCTTCTAATTTTTTTTCTTTTCCCATCTTGCCATTAGTCAATTCAAAGAACCAGATTCAGTTTTGTTGGTCAGTCCTTTTTGTTTGTTTCCGTTCCATTAACTTCTGCTTTTATCTCTCTCGTTTCTTTTCTACAAGTTTTATTGGGTCTACCTTTATTCCCCTAACCTCTTGGAATGACTGTTTAGCTAACTCACATTTTTTTTAGTTTTCTTAAAAAATTTCTTTCAGGGCCGGCCCCGTGGCTTAGCGGTTGAGTGCGCGCGCTCCGCTGCTGGCGGCCTGGGGTTCGGATCCCCGCGCGCACTGACGCACTGCTTCTCCGGCCATGCTGAGGCTGTGTCCCACATACAGCAACTAGAAGGATGTGCAGCTATGACATACAGCTATCTACTGGGGCTTTGGGGGAAAAAATAAATAAATAAAATTATTAAAAAAAAAAATTTCTTTCAAATTGTATTTATAGATTTTATACTCTTGTTTTTATACTCCCTTCCTTCTCCTTTCTATGGGTTTATTTTGCTGTTCTTTTTCTATTTTCCTGAGTTTGAAGTTGAGGTTATTGATTTTCAGCCTTCCTTCTTTCTGCATATTTGCCTTTAAAACGGTAAATTTCCTTTTAAGCATGGTTTAGCTGTCATTCATAAGTTTTGATACGTTGTATTTTCATTATTATTGAGTTCAAAATATTTTCTATTTTTATCATGACTTCTTTGACCCATGAATTATTTAGAAGTCTATTATTTAATTTTCAAACATTTAGAGATTTTCTAGTTGCCTTTTGATTCTGCCACAGTGGGCAGAGAATCCATTCTATTCAATAAATATTTAAAATATTTTGAAACTTGTTTTATGTCAGCATATGGTCACTTAAAAAGTGCCTGTGTGTTAGATTTAGTGTTGTATTTATGTACATTAGATCAAGTTTACAAATCAGTTTTCCAAATGTTGTAATATTATTTTTATATGGCTTTTTAAATTAAATATTTTGAGATGTGTTACAATTTCCTGATATATTTCGGAATTGTCCATTTCTCCTTTTGTTTATTTTGAAGTTCTGACTTTTGTAATTATAACTATTATGAGGCTCTGTTATACTTGAATAGAGAATTAGAATTGTTATAATCTCCTGGTGGACAGAAACTCTTATTATTATGAAGCATCCTTTACCTATAATAATGTTTTTTCTTCTAAAGTCAGCTTTGTCTGACAATAGTTTAACTATACAATCTTTCCTTTGGTTAATATTTGCATGCTCTGTCGCTTTTAATTTCAAACTCTCTTTATGTTTTGGATATGTCTCTTTTTTACATCATATAGTTTTTTTTCCCCTCAATCTGATCACCTAGTCTTTTAATTAGAACATTTAGACTATTTTCATTTAATCTAATTACTTACATATTTGGGTTTAAATCTATCATCTTAGTATTCATTTTCTATTTGATCTGTTTGTTTTATGATTCTTTTTTTCTCCTTTCTTGCTTTTGTTTTGATTGAGCATTTTTTATTCCTCTTTTCTCCTCAATAAGCTTGGAAATTATATACTCATTTACTATTTTTTAGTACTTCCTCGGAGAGTACAATATGTGTAGATGTATACTGTGTCATATGTGTGTGTGTATATATGTGTGTGTGTGTGTAATATGTGTATGTATCTCCCCAAGACATCATTATCTCAGCAGTGATATTATGATGTGAGTATCTTTTAATTTATCCTGCACTTTGGATTTATAGGGTTTCTTGAATTTGTGATTAGAGGTCATTTTGGAATGTTTTCAGTCATCGTCTTCTCAAGTATTACAACTGCCCCGTTCCTTCTCCATCCTTTCCTTCTGGGTCTTCAGTTACATGTATGACATACTTTTATTGTACTATTTATGTCTCTTAATTTCACTTATAGTTTTCATCCTTTGACTTTCTGTTCTTAATCCTGGATATTTTCTTCTGATGTGTTCCAGTTCATTATTTCTCTCCTTGGCTGTGTCTAATATACTGTTCCATCCACTAAATTTTTCATTTTAATCTTTGTATTTTTTTGTTTGTAAAATTTTTATTTGCTTATTTTTTATAAGTAGATTCCAATTTTCTGCCAAAATTTTAGTTGTGTCTTTTTTTCTCCTTGAATATATTTAAAGTCTGTGCCTAATGACACCAATATCTGGAGACCCAGTGTGTCCATTTCTGTTGGCTGGGTTTTTTTCCTCTTGTTTTTATTTATATTCTGTTGTCTCTTTGGATGCTTGGTTATTTATGTGTATGTGAGTATGTGTGTCTATGTGTATGTAAATGGACATTGTATTTGCAAAATTGATTGTAAAAATAATCTGGGGACAAGGATGTCTTGTTCTTATTTGAATTCTTAGAAGTAGGTTCAATTCCTATAATTCTAGGAAGAGGATTTGCATTTGTTCATGCATTAGCACCTCAATCCAATTATAGGTATTGAGATAAATTGAAACTGAGCTTCATTTTCTGTATTTCCAGTTTACCCTGTCCCTAGGGTCTAGCCATTAAGGATTTCTAAAGGGTTTCTACAAGTCCCCTTCCCTCCTTGATAAGGCCTAGACTCTAATGTCTATTCCCCTTTCTCTGTGAAGCTGTGAAAAGTAATGCTCAGGTTCTCAGCCTCTTAAACTTTCAGGTTCCTCCTTGAATCAGCAAAAGTCCACTGGGGAAAAGTTGCGCCTAAAGCCAGGTTCAACTCCCTGGGCTTCAATCCTCCTCCACATCTTGACTCATTGATACTTTACTCTCTTTTTGTCTTTTCAATGCTTTGAAACACATTTTTTTCAAACACCTAAAAAATGATTTTGTACAGATTTTATTGTCCTCAGCAGATAGATTGGTCAGATTTACCTAGACTATCTTTATTGGAAGTAGAAGTCTAAAACAGTTAAGTTTTTTCTCTAAAATGCATTGTTTTTTAATAAGATTAGAAAATTAGTCTATATGTGCACTGAGATTGCACTAAAATGGTTTTTATGGATATTTTTGTATATTTCTGCAACCTTATTTTTAAAGGTTCAAGAGTTCACATTGTGAAGACACTGAATAAAGCAATAACTTGCCTGGAAAAATGTCTGAACTCCAATTGTGCTTTACCAGCATACATAACTGGGCTCTTTATAAGCAATGGTATTACAGTTGCCAGGGAAACATCTTACCTAGCTCCTTTATCCTTGAGCCATCATAACAGATTTCCACCTAAGTTTTCAAGGACAAAGCAATGGCTAACTTTCTTAACTAAAGGGGATTTCATAAAACAACTAGTAAGGCTGATATGAAACATATGCTAAGAAGGTAAGACCATGAAATTAAATATTTTTTTTATGTCGGTACTATTGTCTTTATCTTTACTACCTCATAAAGAACGGTTTGTAGGCTGGATACAACCCCCATCCCTAATGTGCTTCATTATTAAAACAACACTTAATTAAGTGGTGGACAAAGCCAGAAACATGCCACAGTTTAAAGAAATCTCTTAGGTTATTTTCAGATGTTTCTTGTTTGGTAAAAGCCAAAGCATATTTTGTCGAGCACATTTTATTCCTATGTGTATTATAGGGGAAATCTAACCCATGTGTTTTATTTCATTAATACTTTGCCAAGTTAAATGGTTCTTTTGCAAGATATACTTAATGGTAAGTTATTTTTATGAGGCTTTTTCCCTTGGATTATGAATTCATATGTCACCTAAAGTAAGTATACTTTGATCCAAATATCTTGTAGTTATGAAGTCAAAAACCCACAAAACTTGGGTGATTTCCCAACAGTGCCAAATACAATATTTTATTTCTACCACTAACATCATGATATTTTCCTCATATTTGTCAATCAGCACTTCATTGAGAAAACAACAGAGTTATTCTCCTTTTTAAGCCCTGCTTTTTGATAAATGTCCAAATGAGGCTATGGCCCAAGTCAACATGGGGCACTGACTTCAAATTGTGGGTGTAAATCTAAGTGCACAGGTTGTGTACTGACTGATTCACATCTGTGGTTACTTAAAAGTCTGATATAAGTGGGCACATCAGAGGACTTGATGAATCCTAACCCATAAGAGTGGCGAAAAAGACAGGCAAACAGGAATTTTCAATCAATGCTGGTGGGAGTGCAAATTAGTAAACTGCTTTAGAAAACAATTACTATCTAGTAAAATTGCAGATACATATGCCCTATAACCCAATATTCCCACTCTAGGTATAGTCCCAGAGAAACCTGCACATGTGAACCAGGAGACATATACAAGAAAGTTCATAGTGTCATAATAACAAAACACTGGAAACAACTTAAATATCAATCAACAGACAAAACGGATTAGTAAATTGTGATGTTCATACAATGGGATTGTAAAGAGCAATGGAAATGAATAGGCACATATATTATCAACATGGATGAATCTCAAAACCAGCACTGAGTGAAAAAAAAAATAAGTTGTAGGAAGAAATGCAGGATTATTGTATTTATATTTACATAAAGTTTAAAAATGTATAAAAACAAAGAATTTAGTGTTTAGGAACATACACAAATACATAACACTATAAACAAAAACCATGAAATGATATGAATAAAATTCAGGGCAGTCATTACAGGGTGATGGAAAGTGGAGGGGATAGGATATGAGAAGCGCTTCTAAGATTGCATCGATGTTCTATTTTTTTTGAGTTGTTCCTTTATTATTTTATTTAGTCAATTACTCAAGATTTTTTTTTTTTTTTGGTGAGGAAGATTTGCCCTGAGCTAACATCTGTGCCAATCTGCCTCTATTTTGTATGTGGGTCCCCACCTCAGCATGGCTGATGAGTGATGTGGGTCCACACCTAGGATCCGAACCCACGAAGTGGGGCCCGCGCAAAGCAGAGCCCACTGAACTTAACCGCTACACCACGGGGTTGGCCCCTCGATGTTCTATTTTTTTAAAGCTGTGTGGTATGTACACAAGCTTTTGTTTTTATTTTTATTTTTATACCTTAAAGATATGTTATGAATATTATTTTGTTTTTTTTTTACCTTAAAAAATTAATTAAAAAATGCAGATTCAAGCATGTAGTCAGCATACTGGATAACTTACTTACTACCCCAATTCTCATGAAACTAAAGAAAAAGGTACAGTCTGTCAGAGTTTAGTTATATGCTTAATGCTTCTCTTCCTGTCCTGACTTTAAAAAAAAAATCCCCTTGGGTTCTTTCTATGTCTTACATAGCTGGGCTATTTCTTATATTTTTTGATTAGATTAAATACTATGAGGCAGCTTCTGTCATTCCACATAAGTACTACTGATTACTCTATCAGAAATAAAAGATCTATAATAACACAGCATAGTAGTTAATGTTTGACAAGCAAGTCTCAGTGGTGTACTACAGCTGTCAGTGTAGCCATTAGTAACATGAAGACACAATGGGCTAAATTCTGCAGGAGAATAGAGCTCTCCCTCAGTCAAGACAAGACTGAACTCTTTCCAAACAACAGGGATTTATTTATTGTGTAGAATCAATTACAGGCATATCTTGTTTTATTCTGCTTTGCTTTATTGCACTTTGTAGATATTGCACTCTTTACAATTGAAGGTTTGTGGCAGCCCTGCATCCAGCAAGTCTATTGGTGCTATTTTTCCAACAGCATTTGCTCACTTGGTGTCTCTGTCACATTTTGGTAATTCTCACAATATTTCAAACTTTTTCATTATTATTATATTTGTTATGGTGATCTGTGATCAGTGATCTTTGATGTTATTATTGTCATTGTTTTGGAGCGCCATGAACAGCACCCATATAAGACAGCGAACTCAATTGACAAATGTGTGTGATCTTACTCCTCCACCAACTGGCCATTCAGCCTCTCTCTCCCTCTTCTCAGGCCTCCCTATTCCCTGAGACCCAACAATATTGAAATTAAGCCAATTAATAACCCTACAACGACTTCTAAGTGTTCAAGGGAAAGGAAGAGTCACAAGTATCTCACTTCAAATCAAAAGCTAGAAATGATTAAGCTTAGTGAGGAAGGCATGTCGAAAGCCAAGACAGGCAGAAAGCTAGGCCTCTCGTGCCAGCCAGTTAGCTAACTTGTGAATGCAAAGGAAAAGTTTTTGAAGGAAATGAAAAGTGCTACTTCAGTGAACACGTGAATGTAAGAAAGCAAAACAGCCTTATTGCTGATATGATGAAAGTTTTAGTGGTCTGGATAGAAGATCAAACCAGCCACAACATTCCCTCAAGCCAAAGCCTAATCCAGAGCAAGGCCCTAACTCTCTTCAATTCTATGAATGCTGAGAGAGGTGAGGAAGCTGCAGAAGAAAAGTCAGAAGCTAGCAGAAGTCGGTTCATGAGGTTTAAGGAAAGAAGCCATCTTCACAACATAAAATGCAAAGTAAAGCAGCAAATGCTGATGTAGAAGCTGCAGCAAGTTATCCAGAAGATCCAGCTAAGATAATTAATGAGGAAGGCTACACTACACAACAGATTTTCGATGTAGAAGAAACAGCCTTCTGTTGGAAGAAGATGCCATCTAGAAATTTCATAGCAAGAGAGATGTCAATGCCTGGCTTCAAAGCTTCAAAGAACAGGCTGACTCTCTTGTTAGGGACTAATGTAGCTGGTGACTTTAAGTTGAAGCCAATGCTCATTGACCATTCTGAAAATCCCAGGACCTTTAAGAATTATGCTAAATCTGCTCTGCCTGTGCTCTATAAATGGAGCAACAAAGCCTGGATGACAGCACATCTGTTTACAACATGGTTTACTGAATATTTTAAGCCCACTGTTGAGAACTATTGCTCAGAAAAAGACATTTCTTTCAAAATATTACTGCTCATTGACAATGCACCTGGTCACACAAGAGCTCTGATGGAGATGCACAATTAGATTAATGTTGCTTTCATGCCTGCTAACACAACAGGCCACAGGTCAAGGAGTAATTTCAACTTTCAAGTCTTATTATTTAAGAAATATATTTTGTAAGGTTATAGCTGCCATAGACAGTGATTCCTCTGATGGATCTGGGCAGTCAATTGAAAACCTTCTGGAAAGATTCACCATTCTAGATGTCATTAAGAACATTTGTGATTCATGGGAAGAGGTCAAAATATCAAAATTAATAGGAGCTTGGAAAAAATTGATTTCAACCTTCGTGGATGACTTTGAGCAGTTTAAGACTTCAGTGGAAGAAGTAATGGCAGATGTGGTGGAAATAGCAAGAGAACTAGAATTAGAAGTGGAGCCTGAAGATGGGACTGAATTGCTGTAATCTCAGGATAAAACTTTAATGGATAAGGAGTTGCTTCTTATGGATGAGCAAAGAAAGTGGTTTCTTAAGATGGACTCTACTCCTGGTGAAGATGCCGTAAAGACTGTTGAATGACAATAAAGATTTAGAATATTACATAAATATAGTTGACAAAGCAGCAGCAGGATTTGAAAGAATTGACTCTAACTTTGAAAGAAGTTCTACTGTGGGTAGAATGCTGTCAAACAGCATCGCATGCTACAGAGACATTGTTCATGAAGGGAAGAGTAAATCGATGCGACAAACTTCATTGTTGCCATATTTTAAGAAATTGCCTCAGCCACCCCAACCTTCAGCAGCTACCACCCTGATCAGTCATCAGCCATCAACATCGAGGCAAGACCCTCCACCAGCAAAAAGATTATGACTTGCTGAAGGCTCAGAAGAGGGTTAGCAATTTTTAGAAATAAAGTATTTTTTAATTAAAGTATGTACTTTCTTTTAGACGTGCTGTTGCACACTTAATAGACTACAGTATAGTGTAAACATAATTTTTATATCCACTGGGAAACCAAAAAATTCATGTGACTTGCTTTATTGCCATATTTGCTTTATTGCAGTGGTCTGGAACCAAACCAGCGATATCTCTGTCTGCCTATGTTTACATTTCCAGGGTGGCCAGCCTCCTTCCCTCCCAACCCCCTTCTCTACCTTTTTCCTCCCTCTCTCCCTCCCCGCTTCTCTCTCTCCCTTTTATTCCTCCTTGCTTTCATCAACTGTATTAAGTATCATGTGCCAGGTGCCAAATATTCATGCACGCACCGGTGTCTCAAAAGAATTAATGGGACGTCTGGCAGTGTGTATACTGCATTCACACCTCCTTTTTCTCTTTGGCACGGAATGGCCCTTACTTTAGTCAATCAAGTATACCTTCACAATTTTTGCCATATTTGCTAGCTGTATAATTTCTTTTGTCTTTTTTTTAAACTGTGAGTTCTACAATATATACAAATGAGTGTATATAATGTATATTTTTATGTATATGGTTTAAGGGACGATAATAAAATGAAGATTCGTGTACTCACCACACAGCTTAAGAAATAAACATTAACTAGAGTTAGAGTGTGTGTCCCGCCCCAATTTTCCCTCCCTTTCCCCATCCAGAAATAATGCAGTATTTGAATGGTATATCATCATTCTCTCACTTCTCTGTATGGTTTTGTGTTTATCTAAATATTTCATGTTTTTGAAATATTAATTGGATAATATAGTACATATTCTTCAGTAACTCAATGTTTTTCACTCAACATTCTGTTTTTGTGATTCATCCATGGAGCTGTGGTTGATTTACTTTTTACAGTTGCATAGTATTCCATTGCATGCCTTTGTCCCACTTTGTTTATCCTTTCTTTGTTGATGGGCATCTGACCTTTCTTTGTTGATGGGCATCTGACTTATTCCATTTCTACTATTACAGAGAGTCTGCTCCGGCATTTTTATGCATGTCTTCTGATGCAAGTGTGCAAGTGTTTCTTTGGGGTATATATTTAGCAGTGGAGTTGTTAGGTCATAGGATATGTGAGTCTCCCACTACTGGAAAATGCTTATTTATTTTTCAAAGTAGTTGTCCTGACTTACATTCTCATCTGCAGTGGGTGAGAGTTCTTAGGTCTACATCATCACCAACAGACAATATTGCTTGACTTTTAATTTTTGTCAGTCTAGTGAGTGTGAAAATGTATCTTACCCTGGGTTTAAATTGCAATTCCTTGGTCACCAATAAGTCTGAGCATCTTTTAGTATTTATTTGCTATTCACATTCTTCTTCTGTGAAATGCCTATTCATGTCTTTTGCCTATTTTTCTATTTGGTTATTTATATTTTTCTTAATGATTGATAAGAGTTATTTATATGTATTTTTGATATGAGTTCTTTTCCAGATATATTTATCACAAATGTGTCCTCCAAGTTTGCGCTTTGAATTCACTCTCTTTATGATATTAAAATGTCTTTTGATATCTTGATTTTAATGTAGTCAGAATTATAAATCTTTTTCTTTATGCTTTGTGCTATTTGTGTCTTGTTTAAGAAATCCTTCTCTACATAGAGATCATAAATATATTCTCCTTTATTGTTTTCTAAAAGTTTTTAAAGTTTGCATTTCACATTTAAGTCCTTAATCCACAGGGAATAGATTGTTGTGTGTGGTGGAATGTAGGACCCTGTATTCTTTTTCCTCATATAGTCAACCAATAGTTACAGTACCATTTACTTAGGAGTTTTCCCTGGTGATCTGCATTGCCATCTCTATCTATACCATTTTCTTCTAGGGGATGCTGTTTCTGGGTTCTATGTTTTGTCTTTAAGTATACAGTCTATCCTTGCACCAATATTACATTGTCTTAATTACCATATTTGGTAGAGCAGGTTGCCTCACCTTTTTCTTTAAAAATTATTCTAGCTGTTCTTAGCCCTTTGAATTTCCATGTAAACTTCAGGATCAGATTGTAACTTTCATGTAAAAATTTATCTGAATTTTGATTGGAATAGCATGAAATTTACAGTTAATTTGAGGAGAATTCATATTTATATAATATTGAATTTACTACCCATAAGCATGCTATAATTCCAAAATTATTTAGATCTTCTTTAAAGTTTTTCAACAAATTAGGTTTTCATATACAAACTGTATATTTTTAAAAAACATTGAACACTTTTTTTTAAACCACTTTATTAAGGTATAATAGATATCCAAAAATCTACATATTTAACATATGCAATTTGATGAGTTTGGACACATGCATACACTCTTTCATGAAACCATCACCACAGTCAAGGTAATATACACATCCATCACCCCCAAAAGTTTCCTTGTGCCACCTTGTTTTGGGTTTTGTTTTTACAGTAAGAACACTAAACATGAGATCTCCCCTCTTAACAAATATTTTAAGTGAACAATACAGTATTGTTAACTATAGGAACTATGTTCTTCAGCATATCTCTAGAACTTATTCATGTTGCATAACTGAGATTTTATACCCATTGAAGAACAATTCCCCATTCCCTCCTGCCCCCAGCTCCCAGCAACCACCATTCTATTCTCTGCTTCTATGAGTTTGACTATTTTAGATACTTCATATAAATGGAATAAAGCAGTATCTGTCTTTCTGTGACTGACTTATTTCACTTATTACTTATTTCACTTGTATAGTGTTCTCCAGGTTCATCCATGTTCTCATATATGGCAAGATTTTCTTCTTTTTTAAGGCTGAATAATACTCCATTGTAAGTAGATACCATTTTCTTTATCCATTCATCTGTCAATGGACATTTAGGTTGTTTCCATACCTTGGCTCTTGTGAATAAAGCTGCAATGCACATGGGAGTGCAGACATCTCTTTGTGATCCTGATTTCAGTTCTTTTGGATGTATACCCAGAAGTGGAATTGCTGGAGCATATGGTAGTTCTATTTTTAATTTTTTGAGGAAACTCCATTCTGTTTTCCATAGTGGCTGCACCATTTTACATTCCCACCAACAGTGTACAAGGGTTTCAATTTCTCCACACGCTTGCCAACATTTGTTATCTTTTGTTTTTTTTTGATAATAGCCATTCTAATAGGTGGAGGTGGTATCTCGTTATGGTTTTGATTTGTATTTCCCTGATGATTAATGATGTTGAGCATCTTTTCATATACCTAGTGGCCATTTGTATGTCTTTTTTGGAGAAATGTCTACTTAAGGCTTTTGCCCATTTTTTAAGCAGGTTACTTGGGGTTTTTTTGCCATTGAGTTGTTGGAGTTCTTTACATAGTTTGAATATTAATTCCTTATCAGATATATGGTTTGCAAATTCCATAAGTTGCCTTTATATTCTGCTGATTGTTTTGTTTGCAATACAGAAGCTTTTTAGTTTGATATAGTCCCGCTTATTAACTTTTGTTTTATTGCCTGTACTTTTGGTGTCAAATCCAAGAAACCATTGCCAAGGCTGATGTCAAGAAGCTTTTCCCCTTTGTTTTCCTCTAGGAGTTTTACAGCTTTAGGTGTTACATTTAAGTCTTTAACCCATTTTGAGTTGATTTTTGTGTATAGTGTAAGATAAGGATCTAGTCATTTTATTTTTGTTGCTATTATAAATAGTGCGAGTATAAACTGATAAAACTATTTTGGAAAACAATGTGACACTATCTTATGCAGTGGAAGAAGCACATATCTAGGGCCTAGCAATTCCAGTCCTAAGTGGATACCCGAGGGAAGGTCTTGCATGTGAACACCAGGAGACCTGCGAAAGCAGCATTGTTCATAATATTAAAAAGTGAAAACGATCCAAATGTCCATGAAAAGTGTAGTAGATAAATTATTGTGCTATATTCACTAGAATAGTACACAGGAGGGAAAATGGATAAACAAAATCTATGCATATTAACACGTGTCAATACTAAAATCATACTATTGAGTGAAAAATGCAAGTTATGAAGAATCCATAGATGTGATTCCTTTATTATAGCATGGAAGGACAGGAAATATTAGATACTATATTGCTTAGGGGTACACGCACACAGGTAAGTTACAAAGAAAGCAAAGAGATGATGCACATTAAACTCAGTAAAGTAGGTGCCTGGGAAAGGGAGGGAACGGAGTTGCTGCTGGGGGCACAGTGGCAGCTTCAAGATCCTAGTCATTTTGTATTTCTTAAGCTGGCTGAAGGGTACAGGTGTGTCTTATTATTTTAAAAATATACATATATGTGTGTATGCATGCCATACACACATATATAGTGTACATACTTTTGATGCATGCTCTAATTTATAATAAAATCTCAATAAAAATTTAAACTTTTAATAGTTGAATTTTTTTTTTTTCCTGAGGAAGATTAGCCCTGAGCTAACATCTGTGCCAGTCTTCCTCTATTTCATATGTGGGTCGCCACCACAGCATGGCTGATGAGTGGTGTAGGTCCACGCCCAGGATCTGAACCCATGAACCCAGGTTGCCAAAGCAGAGCATGTGAACTTAACTGCTACACCATAGGGCCAGCCCCGAAAATTATTTTTTGGTAACCCAAAGAGCACTTTTATGGTTTTATGATGGCTCGTCAATGTGTTAGTGCCTCAAGAGTATGTTCTTGTTCTGAGGGTCTTACTTTGTATGTTTGTATACGGTGAGGTAACAACCTAACCCCAGTGATGTGCTGTTAGATCCCTTCACCTGTGTGTTACAAATTTTTGAAACTGAAATTTTCTGATTGATCTAAGAAAGAGATTCACAGAGGCTTGCAGGGCCCTCGTGCAGACCTGGGTCTGGCCCCATGGCGGTATTGAACATCATGTCATGTCTCACTGAAACGCAGTGTGGAAAAAAATACCTGTCGACCCTTAAATTTTTTCTATATCCAGGCTTATGACTGTAGTACTTCCCTTAGCTCATTTGACAAACAAAAATGGGATAAGTGACAAATTTTGAGATCCTCCTTTTGTTCCCATGGTTTATTCCTATCCTCTATTCTTCCTTTTCTGTTTAAAATGATCTACCCCATCCTACATCTTTTCAACACACACATAGGACTGCTTCATAGGCTGAATTGCACGAAATTTTCTTACCCAAGGAAAATATTCCAGCTCAAATGTTCCTGAACTTCAGCCATTTGAAAATCCCTTTATGATTTTTACATATCCATTCATCACATTTGCTATTATATATGTAGTATTTTTCTTTAAATTTACTTTAATTTGACTTACTTTTGCTATCTTTACCTCACTGTAAGAAATAATATTAGTCAAAGCATGGGTTTGATGTGCTATTTTGATTTTATCTAATATTCATGAAAATAGAATCATAACTTTTACCATTTTTAAAAGTTTGTCCATCTACTACATTTAACCAAAAGTCATTCTGGGTATGTCTATGCGCTACACTTTGGGAAAGTCTAGTCAAATTTAGCAAGACAAAAAAAGTCTGCCTCGCCTGCCGCAACAGTACATGCTCAACAGGAAGGCCACCAGCACCAGCTCCAGCCGCGGCGTTCACCGGGCTGCCACTCTTCTCCTTTGTCTGCACAATGTTTCCCATTTGGATTTGCTTCTGCCTTTTATTTGGGATTGCTATCTCTCTGTTGCCCAGCTCATTATAGACGGGGGCAAATTTATGCCCTGGGAAACTGACACTCCCACAGCTGCGATGCCAGCCAGTCAGTTAAGATAAAGTAGCAGAGCAGAATTAACAGACTGGCGCTCAAGTCCCTGTCTAGATGTGGGCCAAGTCACTGGGGGCATGTGTGGCTGTGTTAAAAGTGGGTTGTCAACCTCTCCATCAGCATTCTGCCAATAGCAGAGTGACAGCAGGCCCCACAGTCTTCTGTGACAATCCAATTCACATGTCTCCTCGGTGATCATCAACCACTTGGGCTTAATTTACTCAGATTCTCCACCAACTTCCTAGCTGGGGCATTCCTGGTTTATTAAGCCCTGCTTCTTTCTCAATGGCATGGGGCATCTTTGATACAGTTTAATTAAAGAGCTTTTTTTTCCTCTTCGTTTTAGCTGCTCTTCAAGGTCAGATGGTTTAGATATTTCCAGAAGGCTGCCACTGCCTCTTAGTTCTACACACGTGTATATGATGCAGTTGGCAGGGGCTTCCAGGCGCATGACTGAGTCCATTAAGACTTAGTGAAGCCTGAAAGAGAGAATCAATGTTTCATTTACATCAGAAGGCTCTACATCTCATCACATCCTGCTGGAGACAGGCTGGACAACATCTTAATACTAATCAGCTCTCTCTGACAGTGAATTTTAAGAATTGGTATTTTGAAAACCAACAGTATTTGCTCTGGCCTGCCCAGCTTCTCTCAGACAAGCATCTGTCCCCTTGCCAGACTGTACAGTTTGACACTCTTGTTTAGCCACTTCTCTCTCACTGAACTGATCAAGATACAAAACTTGTTAGTTAATTTTTCATGCACTTGGGGGATCTGGTTGCACATTTTAATGATCTGCTCTCAGAATGTGCTGATCAAACTGCATATTTTGTTGATTTGCAGTGACATATCCTTAACCACAGTGTTGCTCTCGCAGGGTCCTGGGTGACGTGAGCTGCATCCAAGAAGCACGGAGTGGACGCCGTGTGTGCTAATTGAGCTCTGCAGCTCCGCCAGGGCGTCGATGCGCTCTGTACTGATTGATCTGAATAACAACCATTTGGAGTTTTCATATTCCTTACCCCAGGGCTCAGATGGTATCAAAACCAATATTTACTAGGGTAGCATTTGTCCCAGTTAGACCTTAAGGCACTTTTCTCAATTGTTTAAGGTTTGGTCATGAACACTGGGGACTCCACACCATACACACACACACACACACACACACACACACACAGACACACACACACAATGCATAAATAAGATAAACAAAGAAGTCAGGGAGTGATTCTAGACAAGAAAAAACAGAAGAATAGATAGACTCTCTGGATCCAGTTGATGTTGAGGGCTTAGAATTGGCTCTGTGCATTTGGAAAATAAATCGTCCAACCTTGCTGTCTTGGACCCCAAGTCATTGACTCCAAAATGACTCCCTCAGGCAGAGTGGGTGCCCAGGGTACCCTGCCAACGAGGAGGCAGAGAGCTAGGCCACTGGGGTTTTTGTCAGAGGTCAGGGGACCTGGTTCTTGCCCAGGCCCTACACTTGGCTGCTCATGTGACTCTTAGGAAATAAATCAGGGTCTCCAGACGTCACTATTCAAGTCCATTTTTTAAAAAAAGGTAGGAAAAGGCCATGGGCACCTTCAATTTCTAAATTCTATAATGGAGAAAAGCCAGGTTATAAGTTTTAAAAATCATCTTCACCAAGGGAAAGTATTTTACATTATAGATGAATTTTGCTTTAATATACTACCAAGACACAGCAATAATAAAAACTGGAAAATAAAATTTTAAATTGGGTTTGAGGGTAGTGGAATAAACATGATTTTCAGCATACCTCAAATGAATACTTTTTGGGCAGATGATCTAAATGAATCTATAAAAGGCCAGATAGTAAATATTTTCATCTTTGTGGGCCCTATGGCCTCTGTCACAACTACTCAACTCTTCCATTATAGTGAGAAAGCAGCCATGGAAGATGCATAAACAAATGGGCATGGCTGTGTACCAATAAAGCTTTATTTACAAAATCAGGCAGCTGGCCAGATTTGGCCCAGGCACAGGAATTTGTTAACCCTTCGTCTAGAACACTATCCTATCATCCTTCAGTTTACTCTCTGTACAATGAAAACGTGTTAGTACCTACCTCTTGAAGATGTTAGGAGAATTAAATGAGTAAATACAGTATTTAGAACTCAAGTGCTTAATCACGACTCACACATAGGAAGCACTATGAAGATGTTAGCTAATTTTGTTGCTATTAGTCGTTATTTGGATTGTATAACTCATTTAATTCACTTTCCTGATTATTCAACTAATACTTATTAAGCCTCTACTATCCGTCGCTTCCTGTACTGCATCTGGGACTTCAGTGGTGACCTAACCAACTGGAGCCTGTTTGTCATGGAGCTCACAGAATGGTGGGGGTCAGAGATGAGAAAAGAGATGAGTATACATCATGATCACTTCCACCGAAGGGCAGGCTCAGGGGCAATAGCAGAGACCTCCAATCCAGACATGGGACATCAGACAAGGCTTCCAGAAGAAAGTGATAGCGAAACCGAATATGAAAAACCAGCAGGACTTCGCCAAAGAGGATAACGAGGGATAAGGGGTGGGGGCATAATGGGAAAGGTAGGAGAAGAGTGTTTAATCAGAGGAACCAGCCTGAGCAGAGTTAAAGATAACCGGATCATGGAGTGGATGGGAGGTGGTGAGGAGAGAGGCTAAGGAGATGAGCAGAACCTCATGAGCCAAGTTAAAGAGCTGGGGTTGATCCTAAAACTGGAGGCTTGAATGGTTTAAGCAGGGGAATGTTGTGATGAGATTTGTACTTTAGCTGGAATACTCTGGCAGCATGTGGAGAATGGATTGGAGATGTAAAACAGGTGCTAAGAAAAGCAGAAAGAAAACGCTGAGAAGGCAGAATCATGTGAACAGCAGAAGGAGAGAGTATCAAGAAAGAGGATGGGCAGCCATTTGAAACTTTCCAGGGAGGTTAAGAAAGATAAGGTCTGAAGATAGGTCATCAGTGGCTCTCAAGAAAGCATCACAACAGAGTGACAAGGGCCAGTCTAGAGAGTAAGGACCATAGTCATTGGGAATATGCGTATAGATCTAGTTCAAGAAGTTTGAAAGAGGAGCAGAAATTGAATGGTAGGTTAGTATAGTTGGAATCAGTTAGACAGAGGAGAAGAAAGCACACCTGTCCCACTTTCTGTCTGACAAAGGGACAGAAAGTGGATGACTGATAGAGTAGGGCCCTGAAGAAGGCTCCGAAGGACAGGACCCAGAGCAGAACATAAGATCAGCCTTGGCAGACAGGAAGGGCCACCTCCTCCTGAGACACATAAGAAAATGTCTACAATGACAACAAAATTAGTTTGTTGTGGACAAAGGAGAGCAAGAAAACTTACCCTAGATCTTCTTCTAAAGTAAAGGATAAAACATGATTTACTGAGTCTGGGAAGTGGTGGCAGTGAAGCTGGGAACCTGACGGTAGAGGAATAGGTCTGACCCAGACACCGTGGGGAATGTGAGAGAATAATAAGAAATGAATAAAAGATTTGAAGGAGGTCTGGAGGTCCCAGATCAGAGCTTGAGAGCACAAATACATGACAGACTCTCATAGCACAATTTGGGGATTATTTCCCCCTCAAGTAACACTTGTCAGCTCGGATCAGGAGACAACAAGAAAGTGTGAGTGACCCCACGTGTGAACTGGCTGGGTGGGAACTGCAGCCAGCCAGTAAGGAGAGGGAATTAGGCCTAGAGAGCGCGCTGTGCGGACAGCGGAAGAAGACCCAGGCCCAGGAGCCAGCCACGTGCGGCTGGCGGGATGGCACGGGCGCAGGCAAAGTCACGGAAGCCCGGTATCCATGATTAGAATCATTCACCTGGTTTTGTGTCATTTCACAGCACTCACTAGAATGAATTAATCTCCAAAGCTTATTGAGCTATCAGTTTGTCCTAAGAAAACAAAAGAAACTTACGCCTGACGGTGATTAGAGAGCGAGAAAAGGCCGGTAACTTCCCAGTGTTAGTTAACTGAAAGGGAACTCCCTGCCTGACACCTACTTCACAGCAGGCGCGTTTAGCCGCCGGCTTGCGGACGCCTCCCCTGACGGAGACGCGGGCCCTGGGGCGGCCGCGGCGCGACACAGCACGCTTCCGGGCCCCGTAGCCGCTCTTCCGGCCGAGACGCTTCGTTTCTCCAGTGTGTCTTGACATTTCCAAGGACTTGAATTTTTGGCAGCACATCTGAGGGAATTAAAAAACAAACACATTTTTTTTAAAGCAAGTTTCGGAAAACTCGGGACACGTGATAATTATCCTGCTGTTCTTTTGTTTGCCCATTGGCATTGTGTGGCCACTTGAGGGGAAAGGGTTACTGCTGGAGAACGCGCTTTGCTGTCCTCCTGGAGTACAATTCCTCCGAGTTCTGGTAAACCTGTGCCCTTCCTGTGGCCCCAGCTTCATTTACCCGTCACTCCCAGCAAGCTGACCCCCGCCCCACACCACCCACCCAGGCCTGCCCAGTCAGCTGTCCAGCCCCGACTCGCCTCAACTGTAGGAAGAGCAGATGGGTCACACGGGTCCAAATGTCTCTGGACGCCTTTGGTGACACACGCTGCCGGTGAGCTCCCGGAACCTGGTTTAGCATGTCTGGTGTTTCTTCAGAAAGGTTCAAAAGTCCGCAGTCTCCCAACTTTCACAGAGCCACAGAGCTTCCCTCCGTAGTCAGTGAATGTTTGTATCTGGACGGAATTCTTTTTTTTTTTTTTTCTTTTTTTGTGAGGAAGCTTAGCCCTGAGCTAACATCTGCCAATCCTCTTTTTGCTGAGGAAGACTGGACTGGCCCTGGGCTAACATCCACATCCATCTTCCTCCACTTTATATGGGCTGACGAGGGGCACATCTGTGCGCCACCGGGACCCGACCCCGCGAACCCCGGGCCGCCGCAGCAGCAGCAGAGCCCGCGTACTTAACCGCTTGCGCCACCCGCCGGCCCCTGCAAGCAATTCTTTAAAAGAGAAAGGCAAATGTCTCTCTGGTCTTGAAAGCACACTCCGGCGTGTAACAGAGAGCTATTTGAGTTCAGCATCACTATACTGAAAACAGTTGCCGGACGTGGCTTCATTCGCTCCTCACAGCAGCCCTGCTCCACGACAGCAGACGCCTAAGAGGGGACTGTTACTAGTCCGCTTTACGGATGGGGTGGCTGAAGCTTGGAGAACAGCACAACGGCTCCCTGCAGTCACACAGCTGTGAACAGAGCCAGACCTGCACCCAGGCGGGCGGAGCTCAGAGACGACACGCGCCTCCATCACGTTGCAAGGCCTCATTCAGTGGCTTTTTCATTTATAATTTATCACAAATGATTCAAGTTTTCTCGAACATAAACCTGCAAGCTTAATTGCTCCAGGCTCTCCTTTCCACCCGGCTACTCTCATTTCCTGTTTGACGAAGTGCCTTCTTCCGTACACAGCTCTCTACAGAATGTGGTCAACTTGCATTTTATTCATTGCCTCCTCAGCCCTCTCTTCTGCCTCAGTTCTCCCACCAGATCTGGGGCACAGCGCTGTTTCCTGTCCACCTTTTCTTACTCACATCTTCCACAAGGGGGCGCATTCTGATCGTAAAGATTTCCATGTTCTCACCAGTCAGCTAAAATACAACCAGTGTTACCCTAATGCTTTCATTCTGTTATAAGAAATGGCTTTATTCAAGCTACACTCCTCATTGTTATTTCACAGAGGGGAAACAACAGTAAAAAAGGAAACCATATAATGTTTGTGGACTGTTTCTCCATAATTCATTCACTGGATTTCTATGTTATGTTATATGGAATCCATTAAGCAGGATATTGAAGCTTATGAATGGAGACCTAGTAATTCCTCTTTAATAAACATGAGTTACTTTTATTTCTTAAACTTTATTAGGCACTTACTCAAAACATTACTCAAAAATGCTTGTTAATAATATGAATGATGATTTTGATTCCGTTTGCGTTATTAGTATTTCTAAAGGCCTAAAATACAAAGTCTGGGCTATTCATCAAATCTGAGAAAATGGCTGGCACTTGAATGTAAATCTTTGTGCCTGAGTTTAATTCTGTCTTGACACTTCTCACCAAACCTTGTAAGGAAGGTAGTGGCTGCTACCACAGGGGCCTTTTTGTGTAGCTGAGGAAACTAGCACCAGCAGAGACCTACTTGGAGCCTTATGAGGGGTCATGTGCAAGGAGCAGGGCTGGTCTGTGTTGGCCCCTAGCGGCTGTAGCGTTCACCAAGCACAGCTTTCGCAAAGAGGAAAGAGCTATAAACACGCTTCTCACTCTAGAGTAAAGCCTACCTCATCCTCTTTACCCGCCAGACCTCTAAATGTGGGGACCCAGCTTAGTTCCAGGTCCCTTTTCTTCTCCATCGCACTCTTTCTCCAGCCAATCGCATCCGTTTCCATGACTTCAAGACCATTTGTAGCGTGATGATGCTCAAACTTGTATCTCCCCAGACCTTTCCTCTGACTCCCGACTCATATCTAAATACCTTTCTGACAACTCCGTATGGATGGCTTCTTTCCACATCAAACCGAACAATTCTAAATGGACAACTGATTTCCACGACCCTGAAAGGCATCACCATCCTTCCAGCATCACCTTTTCCCAGTCTCAGGAAATGGCCCTAATATCTACCTGGTTACTAAAACCAGACACCTGGGTGTCATCCTGTCATCCACCTTTGCCTTTTCTCAAACTCAAATGCATCAGCCAGTCTTCTTGATACTACATCTAAAACATATTTTTCTACTGTCTTCTTTCCATTTCATGTTCCACTTTAGTTCAAGATTCTCTGGCTGGACCACTGCAGTCACCTCTCACTGGACCCCACTCCCATTCCTGTCCGTCTCCCCAACAATCCAGTCCCCACACAGCAGCTTGATTAATCTTCTTAAAATATAGATTTGACTCTGATTTCTCCTGATTAAAATCCTTCAATGCCTTCTCACTATTCATAGAATAAAATCTCAACACCTTATCACAGCCCACAAGGCCCTGTAACCTTTCCAATTTTGCCCCAATCCTTATTCCAGTCAGCTGGCCTTCTGTGGGGCCCAGAGCAGGCGGAGCTCCTTCGCTGCTCAGGGCCCAGTGCTGGCTGCTCCTTTAGGACTTTCCTGACCATCCAAGCTGGTGGGTCCTTTTGGTTATGTCCCAGCATCCTACTTTTTCCTTCCTAACGCTTTTCACACCCTGTAATTACCATATTAATTTATTTGCTTCGTCATTTATTATCTCTTTCTCCAACTATGTAATCCTCAAATCTGGTTCGGTCAATAAAAATCATCGTCCATAACACCAGTATACAAAAATATAACTATTTAAATAATTCATTTTTATTTACACAGTCCCACTCCAGAAAGGTAGACAAATTTAATCTAAATCAAGGTGGTCCCTTACCCACATCCCTGGGGGTGCAGCCACATTGTAGGGGATTACATGGGCACCCCCTCAAGCTCTCCGTGTTCTCTGTCCACAGCAGCACCTGCCAGAGCGACTGTTGTCCTCCCACGCCCCTGTCAGGGGTTCACAGCAGCCACCAGAGAGACAGCCTCTTACTAATCACATGGCTTTTTCCAGCACCACGGTTTCCATCAGGTGCAAATCAGTCCGTCCTGCAGTTCCACCCCATGCTGGGTGGGGCCGTCTGGGCTGGGGACGAAGCTTGGTTTGTCTGGCTCTGACTCCGCAGTCATTCCTACCTGGAGAAGGCACGGGGCTCCTGTCCCAGGTCCCACCCACATCTGCACTGTTATCACCTTCCTCCAACTCTCCTCTCCTCTCAGTTCAGAGATCTTTTCCTAGACGGAGAAGGGGAAGGGATAGACTGACACCTTGCTCTTAGTTTTGAAGTCCCTCTCTCAAATATTTTGTCTCTATGGAGTCCTGTGTATTCCTCTGAGGCCTAATCTTTTGAAACTCAAAAACAAAGAGAAAGTTTTTCTCTGCTTTCTATTTTTACATCACTTCTCTGAATCTACAAACCCAGAAAAACCTAACTGACTGAATTGGAGAAAAGATCCAAAAAAAAGGAGGAGGGAAAAAAATTTCTTTTAATAAATTAATGGTTCAAAAATATTTCTCCATCACGCTGGTATTGTGCCTGGTACATCACTGGTGTGCAATAGGTATTTATAAATTAAAAAATTAATAATAAATGAATGGCTGAATGAACATGTTCAATGTCATCAGAAAACTGCAGTTAGGTAAGTAGAGAGGCCAGAGCACAGACTAGGAGGTGCAGTCCTGTCCCTTGCCCTCCTGCTGTTGGTGGGTCCTCACAGATCACTGAATTATGCCATCTCCAGCCTTCAAAATAGAGATACAATTACAGTCGATAGGGTTGATAGATGTTGAGAATCACTCTGCAGAGTTCTTTGAGCTCCTTATAATAAAATAAAAGAAGGTGATGGTTTACATTCCTTATAGAAATCAGTTTATTATACTGTCTTCTCCATGAGCAACATACTTTTCAAGATTCTTCCAAAAAATTGTTTTATAATCTCACTTACGAGATAATGCAAACTATGAGTTTTCATTCATAGGTTTACTTTAAGGTTTACTCAGAATTTAGATTCTTCCAAAAGTACTTAAATGGAAAAAAAAGATATTCCACATTAAGTGACTCCTTGTCACTGGCGTATAGAAAAAAGCCAAAAGACTTGAAAAGAAATAATACGGCACTAATTATGAAAATATAACACATGCTTGTGCTCCATGAGATGGCACCTATGCCTTTATGCATCAGTTTGCCCATTTATAAAATGAGATTAATAACAATATCTACCTCAATGGGTCATTTTGAGGATTGAATGAGAAAGTACTGTAAATTCCTTACCTATACCCAGACTCAATAAATGTTAACTTTTATTATTATTTCATAACAAAGCAATGAGCTTCATTGCCACTTATCTATTGCTGCATAACAAACCATGTGAAATTAGTGGCTTAAACAACAAATGTTATATTTTGCTCACATATGTTATGGGTCAGGAACACAGAAAGGCCACAATGGGGATGGTTTGTTGCTGCTCCCTAATGTCTGAAGCTTTAGCTGGGAAGACTAGAGGCTTGGAGTGACTCAACAGCTAGGGGCTAGAGTTATCAGAAGGCTTGTTCACTCAGATGTCAGGCAGTCAATGCTGGTGATCAGCTGGGATTTCAGCTGAAGCTATGGACTAGATCACCCACACGTTGTCTCTCCACTTCCTCGTGATAGTGGCTGGATTCCGAGAACGAGCATCCCAAGAGAGACAAATGGAAGTCATATCATCTTTTATGACCTTGCCTTGGAAGTCTCATAGCATCACTTCTGCCACAGTCCCAGGCCCACCAAGATTCAAAGGATAGTAACATAGATGTCCCCTCTCAATTGAAAGAGTGTCAACACCACATCATAAGAAAAGCGTGTAAGAAGGGAGATCTTGTGTTATCACCTTGGAAAATACAATCTGTCACAGCTTCCAAATTGACAAATGCTGGGACACATGCACATTATTCTTGCTATTTGTCATTCTTGAACAAAATTGTGTTTTTGTCAATGAGGAGTAATTTAATATGTATGATTTATGGCGTTAAAGGACTTTCTGTCTATGGAACTCCAATCACCATCATCATCATCATCATCATCATCATCATCATCATCATCATCACCACCACCTATGGAGAGAGAAGGAATAAAAGAACCCACAGGCTCTACCAAACTGATAATAATATGAACTCTACGGGAGTTGATTGCCCACAACACATGACTATAAAAATACTACCACACCTGGCATAGCTACTATAGACAGATGCCCCACTTGAGACTGGGCAGGGTTCTGGGTAGCCCGGAGTTAGTGGTTAGCCATCCAACAACTAAAGAGGTGAGTTTATGCTCTCTTCTATGTCACTGCTCCCTGCTGTTGGGTTGAGAAGAAATGGAAGTGGCCCTCCATATGGGACCCTGTATGCTCCCTAGGACAGGGCAGCTGAGGAAGCAGATTTGGGGAGGAAGAAAGCAAACACCTGAGAGGAAGCCTGGGTATCCGGGTGGGTTTGCTGTGGTAATGATCTATCCAAGGCAATTTCTCTTCTAGGTAAAGAAATGTGATTCTAAGGCATTTGGAATCCTAGGCCAGCAAAAAACAAAACAACAACAAAAATGAGAGAAAACAAAAACTACCAACTTTTAAAATTTTACTGTTAGAATATTTTTACAAAAAAGAAAAAGCCATAACCAAAAATTTCTATATATTTTCTCCATGATTTCATTGGTTTTCACACACTCTTCCCAACTCTACTCCCACCACACCTCCACCAAGTGATGGGGGATACTTCAGAAGACCATTATCTCAGAGGAACAGCCAATTCTTTAAACTGAATAAATGTAGTTTTAGGAACAGCTACCTACAGAGTCCATATTTTTCTCACTTTGATTTGGACCAGTGGAAGTTCTATAATACATCTGTATGGGATCACCAATTGGGATTTGGGAGCCAGTGATTTTGAGACTCCAGCTCCCCTGAGGGAATTTGAGATACAGTAGCAGACTCACTGCTGGAAAGAGTTGTCTATACTCACTGTCTCCTCTCCCTCACCTTCCCTTCATCTTTCACAGTAAGGGCTTACCTCTGCTGTCACTTCACTGAAAATGGTCTCCCTAAGCTCACCAGTGACTTCCTATTGGCCCAATCAAATGGGCACTTCTCAGACATCTTTCTTCATCTCACTGGCACAGGAAAGTGTTGATCAGTCCCATCATTCTTTTATTTTTTCTCTAGTATTATTTTATTTTACCCCAGAGAAGTAGGTTCCATTTTTTCTGACTTTTCACACATAACTGAGCCAGACAAAATTTTAGCTACAAAATATTGAGGCCAGCCCGGTGGCATAGTGCTTAAGTTTGTGCATTCTGCTTCGGCAGCCTGGGGTTCGTGGGTTCGCATCCCCAGTGCGGACCTGCGTACCGCTCATCAAGCCATGCTGTGGCAGCATCATACATATAAAGTAGAGGAAGATGGGCATGGATGTTAGCCCAGGGCCAACCTTCCTCAGCAAAAAGAGGATTGGCAACAGAGGTTAGCTCAGGGCTAATCTTCCTCACATGCACAAAACAATTAATAATAAGATAGATACATGTTTTGTATGGGAAAACATTGGAAGACTTTTTTTTTTTTTCCCCCTATGTGGTAATATATGTAACATTGCCAGGTACAAATGATTTAGGAAAATGAATATTTTTTTTTTTTACAAT
Source organism: Ceratotherium simum simum (assembly GCF_057802395.1). Taxonomy (NCBI): domain Eukaryota; kingdom Metazoa; phylum Chordata; class Mammalia; order Perissodactyla; family Rhinocerotidae; genus Ceratotherium; species Ceratotherium simum. Next base: position 60,798,053 of record NC_141914.1, read on the forward strand.
ATTCAGAAGAATGTGTTTTATCTTTAATTGCTTACAATGAGAAAGACATACCGAATAATGGCTTTTATCAAGCTCTGAAAGATTATTTTTTTTCCTTGCAGCTTACTGAATTGAATTGAACTACAAAATCAAAAAAAAATCAAGTTCTAAAGGCACTAAAAGCAAGATATTTATGGACAGTATTTCTGTCCCTATTTCTCTAAAGATAGCACTACAACTCTTATATCTTCACTCTATTTCTTAAATTTATGTTTAAAATATATCTTTGTAGCTGATCTTCCTTTCCCAAAATGGTATTTTCCATAATGCTGACATATAAAATGTTCTTTTTTTGTACTGTACATTTTAGAGTTTGGCACTATCATGGGGATAAAACTGGTCTTTTCCTCTCCTTAAAGCCTTGGGGTTTTAAGAGCTAAATCATTAAATAATCAAAGTACTGAACATAAACTTATCCTTACTACCAACCTAAGAGTTTATTCACTTAATTTTTAGAAACTTTTCTAAGATTTAAATAATCTCTTTGTAGAGCCTTCCCTCATCCTTGCACATAGTAGGTACTCGATATTTATTTATTGACTTGCATCCTTCAAGGGATGATGCTACATCTAAACTCTTGATTTTATCTTTCATTTGTCACTTTTCAGTCTGCTCTATATTAAGGTTATTTGTATGTATTTCATATCACTGATGATCCTGTCAGTTTCTTGAAGTAGGAATCATGTCCTGTATATTTTTGTCTACTTCATAGCACCTAGCACAGTTCCTTTCATGCTGCAAATGTTCAATAAATATTTGAGCTGAGGGGAAAAAAAAGGCCAATACAGGACCTTATGAAAACCTATAGCAAACTTCAAACTGGCGAAATATTAGAAAAATTCTCTTTGAAATCAGGAACAAGGTATGAAGACCTGTTACCACCCCTGTACTCAGTATTGATAACTGAACTGGAGATTTAGGTTGGTGCAGAGAGACAGAGAAAGAGAGATGGAGGGAAGGAAGGAAGGAAGGAAGGAAGGAAGGAAGGAAGGAAGGAAGGAAGGAAGGAAGGAAGGAAAGAGGGAAAGAGAGAAAGAAAGAGAGAGAGAGAACGAGAGAGAGAGAAAGAAAGAAAGGAAGGAAGGAAGAAAGAAAGAGGGAAGGAAAGAAAAGAAAGAAAAGGTATGATGATTGGAAAGAAGGAAAAAGTGTAATTGTACACAGATGATATAATTATCTACATACAAAATCCAAAAGGATTCTAGATAAGACATTATAATGCATATGCGAGTTTAGCAAGGTTGCTAGATTTAAGATCAACATGTGTAAGTCAACTACAGTCCAAAACACTACAAAAGATGTAGAAATACATTTTTTAAATTAATTTTTAAAAGATAGCTTTTATAATAGTAGGGATAGATAGAAAGCATTAAAAATAAATCAAACAAAAATGTGTTAAGAGTTTAATGGATAAAATTATAAAATTTTGTTTATAAGTCTTTAAAAGTTGAGAGATATACCATGTTTGTCTTAAAGTTATTTGTACGTCTTTCATATCAGTAATAGGAAGACTCAATATCACAATATTGTCATTTATATGAATTCAATGTCATTCCAATCAAAATCTTAACTAGAGTTTCCATGGATGTAGACAAAATGGGAACTGACCAGATTATTGTTTCTAGTCAGGCTGGTGTAACAAGGACCAGATTTATCCTAAACCAGAAAAACCGAAAAATGGACACAGTGTGTGAAAAAATGGTTTTCATGACATTGGACCTTAGGCAATGAAGGATAGTAATTCCTGAAATATGGGAAACAAATGCAATGAGGCTGATGCCTGCCCCCAGATTATGGCTGTGAGAGAGTTTCCACACCAGGTTGCAGAGATGCAAATTCCAGGGCAGTCAAGTGGACTCTCTGAGTTCAGGAGGTGGAGCTGATAGTCAAGAGAGATGAAGGTGGCTGGAATGTGCAGACTGAGTACCAGAGAGGAGAGAGCTTTGGTGGCCCCCCTCTCTAGGACCTGTGAGTATAATAAACTTTTTTTCCTGAGCCTCTCCTGTGTCTCCTCTTGTGGCTACACCTGACTGACCATAACATAAAAGAACATAGAACACAGGAAATCCCTGGCTCCTTCATTCTCTTTCATTGGTTCACTTGTCTATCACTCCGCTGATTACACACTAACTTTATGATTAAAGCTGTGCTAATTAAGACAGTGTCTTATTGACAAAATGATAGACAAGGGAACTAGTGAAAAAAATGAAAGAGCCAAAAAAAGTCCTATCAATATCTGGAAACAATATATTTCATATCTAGCATTGCACACGAATGAGAGAAATAAGAACTATTTAATAAGTGGTGTTGGGACTAATGATTAGTCAAATGGTAAAAAGGAAAATTGGAACTTCTGCTCACATCATAAACAAAATTTATTTATAAGTAGATTAAAGATTAAAATGTAAAATTTTTTTCTTTAATTTTTAGAAGAAAATAAAGAAACATTTTGAACTTGAGGTAGAAAATATTTATTAAGATAAAAAACATAAACTATAAATAAGTTTGACAAATTCAACTATACTACAATTAAAACTTTTGCTAATCAAAAGATAACATAGAGTAAGAGAAAGGGCAAATCCCAGCCGGAAGAAAGACATCTTCAACACGTACAACTGGCAAATGATTAGTAGCCAGGAAATATAAAGAATCACAAAGAACAAAGCAAACAACCCAATTTTTTAAAAATGGACAAAAACGATGGACCGTTTACAGAAGATGAAACACAGAAGGTCAATAAAGACAAGAAAGATGCTCACCTACACTATAACCAAGAAAATGCAAAAGAAAGCCACAATGGGAAGCTATTTTTCACTCATCAAAGGCAAAAATCTAAAAACTCTCAAAATACCAAGTGTTGTTGAGGAAGTGGAGTGAGAGGGACCCCATTGACTGCTGGTAGAGCATAAAATGGTGCTGTCACCTTTGAGGAAAATTCAGTAATATCTTGTAAAGTTGAAGAGGTACATACCCATGACCCAGTAATTCCACTCCCCATCAAGAGCCCTAGAGAAATACTCATATGTATGAGCCAGGAGACATACAAGAATGTTCACAGCATCATTTCTGTAAACCCTTCATTTCAACATCCCAAAAAGAGAAGGAAAAAAAAAAAAACATAAACAGAAGACCGGGTAGATAAATTGTAGAATATTCACAAAATGAAATAGTATACAGCAGAGAAAATTAATGAATGAGAGCTATAACTTTCAATGTGGATGAATCTCACAAGTGCAATTAAGCAAAAACAAGCATGTATAGACCATGAATATTTGAAGAGACTACAGTTGCTTAAGCCTTTCTCTACTTCCTTATTTGTAATAAAAGATCAATATTACTTGGCAATTGCTTCTCAGAGTAAAGAAGACCTTGCAGCTTGGTGTGGTCTTGTGATTTAGTTCTGGCCAATGAGCTGTAAGTGGAAGCAATGACTAGGACTTCCAGGAACTTCTTAAAGGAGTGTGTTTAGCTGCTAATAACCCTTTTTTGCCCTTCTGCCTTCTTCCCTTCTTCTAGCCAGCAATGTGAACACAAGGCTGAAACTCCAGCAGCTAACTTTAGACTACAAAGTGACGTTGAAAATGGAAGCCATGAGCTAGGATGAAACAGATTCGTAGGTACCACTATATTGGCCCTGATGGCCTACCTCTAGATTTCTTTTATGTGATGGGGGAACAAACTTATATTCTGTTTAAGCTGCTTTCTTTTTGGTTTTTCCTGTTACGTATATTTGTTACATCTGATACAGATGTAAATAAGGTTTAAAAACATGCAAAGCAGTTAGCATGTAGCAAAGGAATGGAAAGCATGCAGTGGTAAACAAATAATTTAGGATAGTGATTACTTTTGGTGTGTGATGGAGGGGGAGGAGATGGGACATGTGTAATTTTATTTTATTCTTTATACCTAAAATACTGGCATAATACTATTTATGGAGCCGTTTGGAGATCTTGGAGTATAAAACATATGGAGTTATCATTACAGACTCTAGATTCGATATGCCTCCCTTGATTTTCGTTTCCCTTCAGTGACCTGAGTTGGACGAACAGAAATAAACCTGTTGATTCTCTTGACTCTTTTCCTTGAAGGCCCAAACAGTCACCCTATCTACGTCCTCTCCTCTTCTCTTGCCCCTCATAGATATTCAGAGAAGCCTTCCTTTGGCCAGAAGTCTTTCCAGTCTTATATTTTCATACTTCCAAGTGTCACCTCAGCCTGTATTCCTAGAGAGAAACGGGAGGAGAAGGAGGAGAAGACTCTATCACATCTGCACCTTGGGGAAGAGTTTGTTTCTACTCCATTTTAAGCTTTCCTTGTCTTAGATGGCATCATTCCAAAGAGCTGAAGAAGAAGGGGCTTTGCTACGGGGCCAGCTGTGCTTAGTGTTTGTCCTATCAGGCTGCTGTCTCCCCACCATGCTAAGAGGATGTCAAATCCATTGGGCATTTAGGCGCATGCCAAGAGCAGAACAGCTTCAACAAGGACAGTGTAGCAATTTCCCTCTGGAACATTTCACAAATGGGTTGATGGAATTAGACAGCATGCCTTTCTTAGACTTTATAGACACGACCGCTTATATACAGATGAAAGTGGTGTTTTGGGGAAAATGCCAAGTTGCAAATATGAGGTGGAGAATATATTCCATTAACCTTGTATCTATAGGCTGTCTATTAATTTCAAATGATAAAGGGATGTCAGATAAAGCCAATTAGCATAAAACACTCTTAGTCAGCTTTGCAAACCTTCAACAAATAGCAACAAGGGTGAAGGACATTTGGGGATGGAGTTTTTCCAAGAGACTATTAAAAGTGATTGTGTCTTCGCTTTCTTTCATCTTGTATATTCTATGTGCGAGTCCTAAGGCAACCACTAAGTGATTTCCTAAATCCACTCTCCTTCTTGTCTTTTCTCTCCTTTGTGATTTAACTCCCTGAATTTCTTTTCAGAGAAGAGAAAAATGGGGAGACATTCTTCTGGGCAAGGAAACAGACGATTTCACCGGACATCCAGAATGACCAGGAGTCCTTTGACCTGCTGGGAAACTGCCACTTTTAAATTCATTGTGCAACTGTAGTGATGAGGTTTCTACTTGGGGTTATCTTAGTGCTTAAGAGTGAGCATTGAGGTACAATAGCAGGTAAGCACTGTGCAAATCGGGTTTGTGTGGCGGTGGCTCTGTTTTCCAACTACATCCCTGGGCATACTATTGCAGGCAAATATTTAAAAGTTCACCTTATGCCTGTCTCTGGGCTGATCAACGTGGAAGACACAGGAGGCATCTAAGACACGGAATTCTCTACTGCTATAAGGAAATTAGGGGCAAGGATCATGCCTTACTCACCATTGTTTCCCTAGGGTCTGGCATATAAAGGGTGCTCAATAGCAATTTTTGAGTGAATAAACCTATATACATCAAACAATTAAACAATGAATGATAGTACCAAATAAGATAACTACCAAAATATGATACTAACCATAAGAGCTATAGAAGTTCCAAGAAGAGGAAGGTCATGCTCAGAGAATGTGACACAGAAGAAGTAGAACTTGAGGAGACACTAGAATAATGGTTACAAGAGAAGAACAGAGGGCATTCCAGGGGACACGACTGAAATGAGCAAAGGAATGGAGGTAGCCATGAATAAAGGATGCTTGCAAGATGAATAAAATAGGCTGTGTTGGAAGTATAAAGTACTTCTTTTGGGAAATAATAATGTTAATAACAACAAGCACTTTTCTAAGCACTTTACATCTAGTATATCATTTAATCCTCACAATAACCTTACGAGGTAGTTTTTAAAATTATTTCCATTTTATAGATGAGGAAAATGAGGTAGAGAGAAGTTAAGTAACTCATCCAAGGTCACTTAGCTTATTAGTGGCAGAACCAGAATTGAACTTGCTATGGGCTGAACGTCTGTGTAGCCCCCAAATCCATATGTTGAAGCCCTAACCCCCAATGTGATGGTATTAGGAGGTGGAGTCTTTGGCAGGTGATTAGGTTTAGATGAGGTCATGAGGGTGGGGCCGCTGTGATGGGATTAGTGCTCTTATAAGAAGAGACTCAAGACAGTCTTCTCTCTCTCACTGTCTCTCTGTCCCTGCCTCGTACCCCACCCCTGACCCCTTTTCTCTCAGTCTTTCTCTCCGCACACACCACAGAGGAAAGACCACGTGAAGCCATAGTGGGAAGGGGGCATCTGCAAGCAAGGAAGTGAGCTCTCACCAGAAGCCAAACGCTGTCAGAAACTTGACCTTGGACTTCCAGGCTCCAGAACTGTGAGAAGTAAATTTCTGTTATTTAAGCCACCAGTCTGTGGTATGTTATAGCAGCCTGAGCTGACTAAGACAGAATCCATGCAATCTGGTTCCACAGTCCGTACTCTTAAGCAGCAGGGGATAAGAGATTGCTACCCTTATTAAAGCAAAATGCACGCCCACCAAGGCTCAGCCCTGGAAGATGGGAGGAGGTGGTGGGTAAAGCATCCCGACCTTTCCCATGGTGTTTCCCCTTGCCTGCGGAGTTTCCTTGTGTAGATTACCATCATCTTCTGGCCAGAGAATGCTCCACTAATTTAAGGGGCTAGCTCAAGTGTAGACAAAACCCCTTTTCTGTTTTAGTGCAGCAAAATCAGCTGAAATTCACAAAAGGAACTGACAAAGTATGAAATGTAAGCAAAAATAAAAGGAAATACAATAGGAGAGGCAAATAAAGTTGGGCCTATGAAGTATGGATTCCTGATCATATTCTATTCTGTGTATTCTCCAAGTTTATACCAATCCGAAGTTACTAATGCTGCAGATCCAGAGGGCAGGCAGGTGCAGCCTCCTGAGCTCCCAGCCACAGCCCCAGGTCTGTGTCAAATACCAGCCTCCACATCTCAGTCAGCCACTTAGAAATGTCCATGGACCCTGGTCCTGGCCAAGAAAGTGGTCCTTTCTATTGTCTACTCATGACCCTTCCGCTGGTGGCACAATGGCTGTAATGACAGAAAAATGAGTATTTTCATTCAAGTGAAACCAGCCGCCTTTACCAAGCCAGGGTACGAAACCTTATAGTCTCAACAGAAAATACGTCCTTCCCACCCATAAACTCATGAAGGGAAGGTAGGGTGGAAACTGATCACAGGGCCTACATAAAGTGGCCAGCTCAGCCCATTTTCACAATGAAAGTTCTGTGTCTTGGGAAACCCCTCAGTTCCAGGTAAACCAGGGCATCCAAAATCATCCTACACACTTAATTTTCTCCAAACAATAGAGGAGACTTTGATGTCTTTGGCCCCACAATATAGGGAGACAATGTTAATAATTACAAAAACTATAGCTAGCATTTGTTGAATATTTACTATGTACCAGGGGCTTTCCTAGTGCTTTACATTTTAATTTATCACAAAAGGTAAATATTTGTAGTACTTAAGGCATTGGTACCTGCTCTAACAAACTCCAAAATGTACAATGGCTCAAACACAATAGAAGCTTCTTTATCCATCCGAGTCCAGAATGAGTATTTCTGGTTAACCGGCAGTTCTCTAAATGGAGATCCAGGGGGCCCAGGCTCTTTCAACCTTGTTGCTCTTTCATTTCCAGTGTGTGGCTTCCTAGGATGTTCTGGACACTGACATCTAGCTGGCAAGTGAGGAAACAGGTACAGAAGCTGCACTTACTTCCAAACCACGTTAACAGAAAGTAACACACACCACTTCTGCTCAAATTTCATCGAACTAACCACATAGCCCCACCTAGATGCAATGGTGGCCAAGGAAATGTAGTTCCTGGCCAGGAAGCCACTTCACAGAACAATTCTACACTATGGAAGGGGGACAAGAATCTTCTGTCCTTGAGTATCCTTATTATCTCCATTTTGCAGTTGATGAACCTGATGCACAGAGAGACACTGCATCTCACTGTCTGAGATCACAGTGGTAGAGTGCATTGTACTCCTTGAAAACAATCTGTATCTTAAAAATTACTGCATATTCCTGGGTATTTGCCTTGTTTGTAATTGTGGATACCTATTGCTAAATCAGGCACTATTAAGTGCAATGGGAGGAAAATGTGGATGCCAAATTCAGCTGAAAAGTAAAACTTAATGAGGACTGCCCCATCTGTGTAGCCTCACATCCCCCACCTCTGTTTGGAAATGTGTGGTTGGTTTTGATTGTCATGAACAGTGGCATACTACTCTAATTTAATGATCATGCTAGAGTTGCTAAATGTTCTATGATGCCTGAGATAGCTTGACACTATGAAGAACTGCCCCATTCAAAAAGCCAGTGGTGTCCCTGTGTGACAATAGACGAATGCTGTCCCTTCTATGGGAGGCTCACATGTCAGGGTGGAGAAAAGATGTGTGTGCCGAGAACAAGCTAGTAGAGTGTTTAAGATGGAGCATGGATTCCAGGTTTGGAAGGTTTCTGCCGAGTTCTGTCCTGCCACTTACCAGCTGGGTTAGGGGAAGTTAGGTTATGAAAATAGCTCAAGAGAAGGAATGACCATCTGAAGTGGAATAGGGGGCAGAGAGGAGAGAGAGGCTACCTGGGAGAGATTGGCTGTATATGGATACAGGCTAGGGTTATGGTGAGGGATGAAAGTGAACCTCATTCAGCAGAGAGGCAAGGAGTCAACCACAGACTCCACTCTGGATGCTCAGTCTTGAGTGCAGGCATGTATAGCATGGCTGGAGGGAAAGGTGGCAAGTGACTGCAGCTTAAGGAGGGTGGAGAGAACAGTTACTGTGTTATGAAGTTAAGCCTCTCAGCTTTTTCGTCACTGTTGCTTTTGGTTTCTCTCTCCACAAAGTGCTGGTGTGAACTCTCGCTCAAGTGGGATGAGGCGTCTGGACTCTGATGATGAGGATGATGACTGCAACATCTGTGTGCCAGACAGGCGGAGTTTTAGGGGCTTTTGTTATGTTCTGCACCTGCCTACAGGCCTCTCATTTAACCCGCCTCTGGAGCAGTGTCTAGCACAAGGTAGGAGGTGACTTACTGATTGTGAAGGAGAGCATGAATGAGTGTATGAGCGAGTTCTCAGGATAATCTGTCCTCTCAGTACCCATTACTGTCTCGGTTTTCAGGATGAGGAAGCTAAGACTGCTAAGGTTCAGTACCTTTGCTAACGTGAAAGAACTATTATAAATGGCACGATCCTAATTTCGTCCCCAAAGACTCCAGCGTGCAGAACTGTGTGTAAAAAGTGTGAATAAGAAAATATTAGTTTCCAGTGGCTGCTGTAACAAATTACCACTTGGTGATTTAAAACGACAGAAATTTATTCTCTCATAGCTCTCCCGGTCGGAAGTCAGAAATCAGGTTCCCTGGCTGGAGTCGAGGTGTTGGCAGGGCAGCCCTCCCTCCTGGGCTCCGCTGCTTCCTCGCCTCTGCCAGGGTTGGGCGGCTGCGGCTTTCCTTGGATCTGGCCACGTAACTCCAACTTTGCCTCCTGCGCACACTGCCTTCTCTTCTAGGTCGAATCTCCCTCTGCTTCCCTCTTATAAGGATATATGCCACTGCATTTAGGGCTAACATGATAATCCAGGATAATCTCCCCATCTCACTCAAGACCCTTAATTTAATCACATCTACAAAATCCGTTTTTGTCATATAAGGCAACATTCACAGGTTCCAGGGATTAGTGCCTGGACATTTGTGTGCGTGGGGGGATTCTTCAGCCTACCACTGAAAGCGTAGCTTTTAACCGTATGTAGTAAAAAATGTGTAGGTGTGCAAGGGTGTGAGCGCATTTGTGTTTCCAATGTGTATGTGTGTGAATGTGGATGTGGGTGTGAGTGTGCGCTAACGTGTTCGTGGGAATGTGTGAATCAGGTGTGACTGTGTTTGAGTGTCATGACTGTGTGAGTTCGGCGGACAGGCGGCTGCACAAGCGTGTGCCCTCGCCGGCGAGTGCCCGTGTCTGTGCGCGGTGTGAGCGCGGCGTGCGCCGGGACGCGGGGCGGGGCAGGGGGGAGCGCTTCCGCCGCCGCGGCCTGCAGGGGTCACTGTCTGGTCGCCGCGTGGCACCATCCCGTGCCCCTGCTCGACCTCTCCGCGGCCGCTTGGGTCGGTGGGCCTAGGAGCATCCAGCCCGGAGCGCGGGGGCGCGGTGGAGCCGGTGGCCGCGCGGTCCAGGTGCGGGGCGGGTGGGGCAGCGGCTGCGTCCGGGATTCGGGCGGAGCTGCGCAGCGGTCACCAGGATTTCCGGGCGGGTGCCGGGAGTTTATCCAGGAGAAGAAATGAGGCTGGACCAAACCTTAAATCCTGCTCCGGGCGACGGCAGCCGTTGCGTAGATTTCTGCCCACTACTATGGGCTTGGAAGAAAATGGGGCGCACACCAGGAGTCTGGAAGAGGACCCTGGACATCCGAGTCCTGAAATCTAAACTTTACCTGGGAAGGGGGCGGTGTCGCGAGTGGCGGGACCCCAGGAGGGTGGTGCCTGTAACCCCTGACCTTGCTGGGTGGGGGCGTGCCTTCCTGGGGCGGCCCCGAGGGGAGGGCGTGTGGTTCCCGCCCCGCGTGCGGGTGGACGGCTCGCCCTGGCTCGGGCCCTCGGGAGGAGGCTGCTGCGCGCGGCTGGGCCTCTTTTCAGTTCCTCTCCGTGTCTGAGGTTGGGCCCCGACGCGGTACGTTTCTTTGAGGTTGGTAACCTGCCCCTGGGTTTGCGCGGGTAATTTGGGTATTCTGATGGGAGGCCCAAGACCAGCTTTGTGCAGAATGACCCCCAGTCCACTCTGAATCTCGCTCGTGAGCGTCTGAGAATACCGGGGTGGCGGCTTGTGGAAAATTCAGATTCCCAGGCCCAGATGCGGGTCCAGGGGGACCAAACTATGAGAAGTCTGGTGTGGAGACATGGAGTCTTGAGCCCGGTAGGACTCCTGGAGCCCTATCGCCTATGTCGATCACTTGGCGAGGGGGGAAGAAAGGCTGCTTTCCCCGGGGAGTCTAGGTCCTGTGTCTGACCTCTGGGCAACGGTGTCGCCTAGTAGGGCTTGCAGGAATTGAAATTTGAGCGTACCCTGCCCCCTGCTTACTGGCTCTGTGACCTTGGGCAAGTCACTTCACTCCTCCAAGCCTGACTGTTCTCCTGTTTCTGCAGGAACTGGAGAAGATAGCTTCTGGAAGTATCTCCTGCAGGGCCTGGCATTTAGCACTTGATAAATGCTAACAGCCTTGTCAAGTTACGTGGTTATGTTATCGAATAAGCCCTCACACGGGGAAAGGTGGAAGGCGGAGAAAGAGGAGGGGATGTGGAGTTAGGTCTCTTTCCTGGCCTGTGAGTACTTAACAACTGTAGGTGTTGAGGGAGGGGCCGTCTCACCTGGTGGCCTTTAGCAGGATCTGGAGGGCTGTGGGTGCCTTCAGGGGATGGAGGTATGCAAAAAGTGTGTGACTCTGTGTTGAGTTATTTAGGCAGGAAGGCTTTCCAGCACCAAAGAGGCTACATGGCTGGTTCTCTGCATCATAAACTGCCCAAGCAGTTTCTAGGCTAATACTTCTCAAACTTCCCTCCCTCAGAATACTAGGAGCTACACCCAGTGACATCTGCCTGCCAAAATAGGCCAGGGGTGTCTCTTCCAAACCACGGGGAAAATTCAGTTAACAAAATGGTCTTGCCTGTAAGTATTTCCTTACATGTTTCCTAAGGCTCTGGTGGCTGTCACACGTGTTGGCTTGTGAGTGTGGGCAGAAGGCAGAGTGAGTAATCAAGGAACAGATGACAATGTTCAGAAGCCACTGCCTGCATGGTGTGACAGCTGGCTTTTCTTTCATGCTCCAGCTTATGATTTTTATATTGCAAACATCTAATTTAGTCCTATTTCCTGCTAGCAAAGGTACTTCTCATTCATGCAATAAAATTAGATACCTTATTTTTCATGGTGTTCTTCAGAGACATTACCATGACTTTGGGGCTTTGCCTCCTAAACCAGTTTGGGACCCCAAGCTCTGGAAATGAGGAGTAAAGCCTGCTTGAGAGATGTCGTGATCCCTTCTGGACCGCTTAGGAAAGACACTCAAACTCTCCCAGCCTCAGCTGGAGCATTTACAAATTAGTACTAACAATTCCTACTTTTGTGAAAATTGGAGAATATAGATACAAAGTATCTAAAAGTGCCTGACACGTAACAGGTGCTCAAGAAACAGCCTGAACAGAGATAAACAAGAAAGTGCCCACTGACACAGGGTGTGAACTACAGCAGTGCTTCTCACACTTCAGTGTGTGTAGGAGTCATCTGGGGATCTCGTTAAAGTGCAGTTTCTGATTCTGTAGTTCTGGGCTGGAGCCTGAGAGTCTGCATTTCTAACCAGCTCCCAGCTGCTGCTGCTGCTGTTCGTCTGCAGACCACAAGTCAGTGTCAAGGAACTAGACTACATTATATAGCAAGGCACAGGTGGTGGGGGCTTGAGAGATGGGCTTGGCCAACCAGCGCCTTAGCAGATGCTCTAGACACGGGATAGAGGATTAATTAGAGGAGAGGTCAAGGAATAAGGACGAATTTTTCATTTGGGAATGTTTCTTTTAAATTGAATTTCACTCCTGAGTTCACCAGGCTGACGGTTTTTGTTTTTTCCTTCTGTTGACTTGTATTCATATGGAAATTAATGTAGTTCTCGGCATTCCTTTTACAGAGTCCCGGATACTCCATGTCATCAAGCATGGTGGGACTTCTAAGACTTGACTCCTGTTGTCTATAGGACATGGCACCAGGGGAGGACCCAGCCTATTGAGTCCCACTGTGTGTCAGGCACAGTGCTCACTGCTTTACATGTGTTTTCATGTTACTCTTCACTTTATAAATATAGGGATCGATGCTCAGGAGTTATACTTAATAAAATCACATAGACGTAAAATGGCAGAGCCTGGATTTAAACCAGTCTAATTTTTATCCCCAAATCCAGGCTCTACCCTCTAAACCTTATTTCTTTATCATATGCCTCTTTTGCAGAAATAATTTCCTTATGACATTTAAGCAGCTGAGTATCATTTGGTGACTTATTAAAAGTAGCACCATGACCCCCATTGATTCTGCTGAGCCATGTCGGTTTTGCATGGCGGATCAGAGAGAGAGGGGAGAGCAGAGTTGGGAGAAGGGTTGGTCTCTGACTTTGAAGACTCTGAACTTGCTGTTTCCCTTATTCTCACACTGAGAAAGACATTGATGTGTACCTAAATGTGGGTGAACCTAGCCATGGATGTCTCAGAGGTAGCAGTCTAAAAGCTTCTAGAGAAAAGAGAGAAATTAGCAAAGCAGAAAAGGTGCCTACAGTCATTTAACAAATGGCTTTAGTGAAGTGAGGAACAGAAGTTCAAAAAAGTTCAATTCTCCTCAAGCAAGTAGCAGAGATAAGATTTTTTTTAAAAAGTTTGAGTAAACAGGATGAATAGGAGAGCGGAGAGTCGTAATGGACCAGCTCTACTAAGAGCACACAAAACCACGCCTCCATTCAGAAAGTCACGCCTCCCTCACAGGTTCCTCTGCACTCACGCTGCAGAATGTGTGACTCTGTGAAAACTCAAATGCCAGCGGGCCCGTGGGGCGCTTGTCCTGCCTTGGAAGCTGAAGCTGCTGCCCGGCTCCCCGCCACTGTCGTGAAGAAAGCTGCTTCAGTCGCCAAATGCCCTCATTTCCGAGAGAAGCCCAAATTCTCTGTTTTTATGTGAAATCTCTTTGTCTTTAAATGTTGGCAACAAATTAAAAAATATTTACAACTAGAGGCCAAAAATTATCAGCTCCAGGTGACATTTGAGCACAGTTCTCTGTTATTGTGTCCTCAAAATAGATCTTTTAGGTTGTCGGGGGCACCTTGCCCCAAATCCTGGTTCCTGAGCACCTCTCCTACCCAGGCTGGGCTGTGGGGCAGCCGCTCCACTTGTATAACTTGAGATAAGACCCTGTAGCAACAGGCCGTCTGATGACTCTCTCAGGCACAGGTTGTATCTTTATATCCCTCTCAAGAACTGGAATCGCTAGCCCGGAGCTTCGTGCAGTGCTGATGAGGCGTGTGTCGGGACACCTTGGAGTGAGGAAAAGTGGAATCCGGATGACTCGCTTATGCTAGACTGTGGCCCTAGACATGGCATCACTGACTGCTGGAGAGAAACCTTAGGTGCCTGTCCTGCATTGTCTGGCACGGACAGCTGTGTGCTTGGCAATTTGTATGTGGCGGTCAGACACCACCAGCTCTCCAACCTGTACGCTATTATGAATTTGAGACTTTGAGAGAAAAGAGGACATTGTGTGCTGGAAAGTATTTGATCAGCATAGCTCAGGTGAGGAATAAGGTATGAAATATTTTTTGCTACAGAAATTCTTTATCTGATACTTCTAACTTGTCTTAATTGGTGTCTTCCGTTCAATAGACACAGTTCGCTGTTCTCCTGTGGTCTGAGGAAATTGTGAAAGCGAGTTCTTTCAGCAAGTGAGAGGATCAGTCCAGAATTTCCAGTGAGTAGTGTTTACTTTTTTGATGTTTGGATAGCTTTGATCATTCGTATAATGATTGCAGCCTGCCGAGATTTAGAATCTCTGGGAAATACTGATGTCACAGCTCCACGTCCCTGTGGAGGGAGTGCCGTGGGGATCTTTACAGAAACGTGTTTACACTTTAACTGCCAGCAAGTTTTAAAAGATGACATAAAGTGTCCACAACAACAACAACATCTGTTAGGCCGCCCTGCCTGGCGGCTGCTTATTTTGTAAGGGGGTGCTCGTCAGTCAGAAAGCTGGACTGACCTAAATACAAGAATATTCTTTGATGCATAATTTACATCTCAGATTTATTTCTGAGCACAATAGAATGGTGTTAGATCCACACATTTGGAACGTTAGTAAGAGCCTACTGATGACGTATTAGGTGTTATTTGCCTCAGCCTCAAATTTACTGGCTGTGATGGACTGATACTGGTGTGTGAGTTGTGTGAGATGTGTGACCTTTCTCCTTTTACACTGTTTAGAGAACAATTCAGGGGAGTTTATAGGAAATTAAACCGAAGACTCATGTTTTCTAATAGTTTTGTTTTTACAGTAAAAGATTACTGAGAAGTTGAAAATGGAGAGTGAAATGTGTGTATGTATGTGTATCTCAAAGCTAAATGTGATTTCAAAAAGAAAAATACAGCTTTTGATTATTAACTTCAAACAAAATCCTATGGGATTTTATAGATAGGGGCTAAATTTTCATACCAATAAAGTTGATAACATCTGTTAAGGTGATTAATAGCTTCTTGCTGCATTTTGTTTGTGGGAGAGTGAAATTCGTGAGAGATACAGTGATGAAACATGGGCTAAAACTTCTAGAAAATCTATTTTTCCTCCTTGCTCTAGTCTTTTCTTTAATATATGTGTTAAAAGAAGTGGCATGTTTGGGAACGGTCAAAAAGAAGAGGTTTCAATCTTCAAATTCTAAGACAAGCTTCCAAGACACTTAGGCATGAATTGTTTTTCCTCCCTGAGTCTGGAATGTGAGTAGGCTCTACCTTTAAGCTCTCTTTTGGATACCCTTTCATTTGATCACACTCATTTTCAAAACACATTCCTCAGGACCTAAGCATGTAGCACTTTAATAAATAAGATAGGCGTCTGTATCGTTTCAGATTCCAAACCAGCAATCGTGCTCCCTGCTGTGGGGGATCTGGAAGTTGGAAGTGGTGAACAGAGAGGTAAGCTGATTTGCTTGTGTGATTTTTTTCTCAGTATTAGCATTTTAGAAGCTAACCACTACCCCAAATGCTACTAAATAAAAAATCAAACACACAAGGGTCTCCAAATGCATCACCTTCCCTAAACCAGCAGATCTTCAAAAGTGGCCAATTGTTTCCAGGCCTTTTTCTAAATTTGGGAGAGAGATGTGAAATAAAACTTTGCTTTTTAGGAATTTAATGGCCAAATTCTATTCTAACCCTTCAAAAAACCTTCTCAAGAGTCCTTAATTAGAATTGATTTCTCTGTCCTCTATATCCTTCATACCATTACAAAAATAGTCTATTCTGTTAGAGAATAGAAAAACAACAGAGAGAATCAATGAAGCAAAACTTGGTTCTTTGAAAAGATCAACAAAATTGACAGCCTTTAGCTAGACTGACCAAGAAAAAAGAGAAGATGCAAATAACTAAATCAGAAATTAAGTAGGTTGTTACTTCCAACCTTAGAGAAAATAAAATGGATTAAAAGAGAATACTGTAAACATCTGAAGGCCAACAAATTAGATGGCCTAGATGAAATGGATAAATTCCCAGAAACACACAAATAACCAAAACTGACTCAGAAGAAATAAAAATCTGAACAGATCTATAACAAGAGATTGACTCAGTAATCAAACCTCCCAACAAAGAAAAGTCTAGGACCAAATGGCTTCACTGGTATATTCTACCAAACACTTAAAAAAGAATTAACATCAATCCTACTCAAACCCTTCCAAAAAACTGAAGAGGAGAGAACACTTCCAAATTCATTCCATAAGGACAGTATTACCTTAAAACCAAAACCAGATAAAGACTCCACAAGACAAGAAAACTGCAGACAGTAGCGCTTATGAATATAGATGCACAAATCACCAATAAAACACTAGCAAACTGAATCCAACAGCATATTAAAAGGATTATACACCATGGCCAAGTGAGATTTACCCCAGGAATGCAAGAATGGGTCAATATAAGAAAATCAATCACTGTAATACACCACATTGACAGAATGAAGGGAAAAAACCACACTATCATCTCAACTGACACAGAAAACATATTTGACAAAATCTAACACGGTTTCATGATAAAAACACCCTGAAAACTAGGAATAGAAGGGAACTTCCTCAACATGATAAAGAACGTTTATGAAGAACCCACAGCTAACATCATACTCAGTGGTGAATAGCTGCTTTCACAACTACTGTTCAGCATTGTGCTGGAAGCTCCAGCCAGTGCAATTAGGCAAGAAAATGAGATAAAAGACATCCAAATTGGAAAGGAAGAAGTAAAAGTATCTCTGTTTGCAGATGACGTAGTCTTATGTATAGAAAATCCCAAAGAATCCACTCAAAAAAACTACTAGAGCAAAGTTGCAGGGCACAAGATTAACACAAAAAAATCAGTTGTGTTTCTTATACACCAGCAATGTACTATCCAAAAAGGAAATTAAGAAAACAATTCCATTTACAATAGCATCCAAGGAATAAAATACCTAGGAATAATTTTAACCAAGGAGGTAAAAGACTTGTACACTTAACTCTATAAAACGTTAGAGAAGCCAGGGTCCTCACACTGGTTTTAACATATCTGTTTATGCTCAGAATGTGACAGGAGAGAGAAATAAACTTTCACTTGTTTTAGCAATTATTAGGTCTTTGATATAGCAGTCAAGCCTTTATTCTAACTAATACAGGAATCTCTAGTTTGCTTATGTAGCTGCTTCCAGCAGTATGTCATCCATGGAAGTTTATATTACAGAAGGAGTCAGGATGACTTGGAAAAACCAATCACTATCTTGTCTTGAAATGAGTCACTGCGAATGGGACAGCCAGTCACTCTTTGCTAATATCCAATAACAAAAGAGAATGAGGCACGTGCCAAAGGAACAATTCATTATAAAATCAACACGTACTGGGTGCCTGTCATGTTCTAGGCAGGGTGCATGGTGCCAGGCGTAGAGTGGTGAGCAAGAGTGACATAGTCCGCGGAGCTTGCGGTCTGGCTGGGAGGCAGGGTCCTGTGGGAGCACTCAGTATGAGTACTTTACCTACTTTGGGCCCAGGGAGGGAGAGGGGTGTGCAGGATGATGTGGTGCTTAGAAAACGCTGCTCAGTTCTGCCTGCAAACCACACAACTTTAAGAAGTTGAGTGTAACTGCAGAGACATGATCTAAGCTTCTACTATGTGTGAAACTCTGTGCTAAGCCCAGTGAGGGATACAAAGATAAATTGTACACATAAATGAATTACAAACTAAATTTAATAAAGAATGGACTGTGGTTAAGCCTCTTAAAGAGACACAAATAAAAAACTATGGAAGTGAGGAACGGTGATCATGGTTTAGAGTTCCAGAGAGGAGGAAGCTATGTAGAGAAACAGCTCCAGAAATCTGCATATGGGTCCGCCTGAGTCTTGGTTAGAATATTAATCCAAAGTAGGGCAACACTCCATGAGGCCAGGCAGAAAGTGCTGCCAGGGAGAGAAGAACTACCTGGGAGCTATTAACTGAAAAACTGCTGGAGCTCACATGGGGCTGGCAGATGCTTGAGCTCTGACTGGGCAGGGCAGGGGGATCTTGTTGAACACCAGGAACACTCAGTACAGATCCCAGAAAGGCCATGCCTGAGACTAGGGGTAAACCTGCCTTAGAGAATGTCTGAAATTAAGAAGACTGACCATACCAGGCCATGGTGAGGACGTGGAGCAACTGATTCTCATACATTGCTGGGGGGAGTGTAAGATGTTTCAAGCACTCAGGAAAAGGTTTGGCTTTAAAAAAAAAAAAAAAAAAGTTAAGCACACATTTACCTTGTGACCCAGCAATTCCACTGGTAGGAAATGAAATTATTCCCATACGAAGAGTTGTACACAAATGTTTATAGGAGTTTTATTCAAAATTGCCAAAAATTGAAAACATCCCAAATGTCCATCAATGGCTGGCTGCCTAAAAATTTGTGGCTTAGTCATACAATGGAATCTACTCAGGATTAAAATAGAATGAATGACTGATATACTAACAAAATGGGCAAATCTCAGAAATATACTGAGCAAAAGAAGCTAGCCCCAAAAAAGTAAAGACACATTGTATTTGTAATAAATTCTAAAATAGGAATACTAATCTATGGTGTGAGAAAACATTAGTAGTTGCCTGGGCTGGGCATGCAGGGTGGTGGTATCACTGGAATGGGGCACAGGGGGAACTTTTTGGGTGACAGAAATGTTCTATATCTTGATTGAGGTGGTAGTTATATGGCTGTGTATATATGTCAAAATTCATGGACATATCCACTTAAATTGGGTGCATTTTATTGCATGGATATTATACCTCAACAAAGCAGTTTATTTATTGAGGTGAAATTCACGTAACATAAAATCAACCATTTTAGAGTGTAAAACTCAGTGGCTTCCGGTACATTCACAATGTTGGGAAACCATCACTTGTATCTAGTTCCAAAACATTTTAATCACTCCAAAGGAAATCCTCATACCCATTAAACATTTCCCCCTCATCCTGGCCCCTGGCAACCACCAACCTGCTTTCCGTCTCAATGGATTTACCTATTCTGGATATTTCATATAAATGAAATCATACAATATGTGGCCTTTTGTGTCTGGCTTCTTTCACTTAGCGTAATGTTTTCCAGTATCATGCATGCTGTAGCATGTATCAGTACTTTATTCCTTTTTATGGCTGAATAATATTCCATTGTATGCAAATACCACAGTGCCTTTATCCATTCATCTGCTGATGGACAGTTAGGTTGTTTCCACCTTTTGGTTCTTGTGAATAGTGCTACTATGAATATGCATGTGTATGTATTTGTTTGAACACATGTTTTCAATTATTTGAGGTCTGCACTTAGAAGTGGAATTTCTGGGTCATATGGTAATTCCATGTTTACCTTTTTGAGGAAATGCCGAGCTGTTTTAGAAAGCAACTGGACCATTTTACCTTCTCCCCAGCAATATGCAAGTGTTCTCATTTTTCCATATCCTCGCCAACACTTGTTATTTTCCTTTTTTGTTTATTATCGCCATCCTAGTGGGTGTGAAATGGTATCTAATTGTGGTTTTGATTTGCAGTTCCCTAATGACTAATGATGTTGAGTGTCTTTTCATGTGCTTGTTGACTATATCTTCTTTGGATAAATGTCTATTCAAGTCATTTGCTCATTTTTAAATTGGGTTTTCTTGTTGAATTGTAAGAGTTCTTAATATCTTCTGAATATTAGATCCTTATCAGGTAGTATATGATTTGCAAATATTTTCTCTCATTCTATGGGTTGTCTTTTCACTTTCTTTATAGTGTTCTTTTATGCATAAAGGTTTTTTAATTTTGATGAAGTCCAATTCATCTATTTTTGTTGTTGTTGCTCATGTTTTTGGTGTCATCTACAAATCCATTGCCAAATCCAAGGTCATGAAGATTTAACCTTATGTTTCCTTATAAGAGTTTTACAGTTTTAGCTCTTCTATGTAGATCATTGATCCATCTTGAGTTAAATTTTGTATATGGTGTGAGGTAAGGGTCCATCTTCATCTTCTGCATGTGCATTTCCAGTTGTCCCAGCACCATTTGTTGAAACGACTATTCTTTCACCATTGAATGATCTTAGCACCCTTGTCAAAAATCAGTTGCCCATAAATGTATGGGCTTATTTATGACTTTCAATTCTATTCCGTTAATCTATATATCTATTCTTTTGCCAGTACCACACTGTGTCAATTACTGTGGCTTTGTCCATAAGTTTTGAAATCAGGGAAATGTGATTCCTCCAACATTGTTCTTATTTTTCAGGATTGTTTTGACTATTTGGGGTCCTTTGCAATTCCATATGAATTTGAGCATCAACTTTTCCATTTCTGAAAAAAAGGCAGTTAGCATTTAGGTAAGGATTGCATTGAATCTGTAGATTTCTTTGGGTGGTATTGCCATTTCAACAATATTAGGTCTTCCAATCTATGAAAATGGAATGTCTTTCTATTTATTTAAATCTTTAATTTCTTTCAACAATGTTTTGTAAGAAAACATTTTTTTACATAGTATTCAATTTTTTTTTTTTTTTGAGGAAGATCAGTCCTGAGCTAACGTCCAATGCCAATCCTCCTCTTTTTGCTGAGGAAGATTGGCCCTGGGCTAACATCTGTGCCCATCTTCCTCTACTTTATATGGGATGCTGCCACAGCATGGCTTAACGAGCGGGTGCGTCGGTGTGCACCCGGGATCCGAGCATGCGAACCCCGGGCCGCTGAGGCGGAGCGCGTGCACTTAACTGCTGTGCCACTGGGCCGGCCCCCCCATAGTATTTAATTTTTATATTTAAGTTTTATAGACTTGGAAACAATTTTTAGGCAAACTTCAGTCTGAATCAAGATATTCTTTAAAGAGGAAAGACTTTATTCTGAAATTAAATTGTATTTTCTTGGAAAATAGCACCATTGATTATCTAAGCTTTAATGATGGAACTGCAGGTACATTTGCTTGCTACCACCATCTCTTCAGTAGAGGATAAGAAGGCTTCAATAAATGGGACATCATGGATTTGACATCTCCTACAGGAATGTGTGTCCAGTTCCTGGGAATACTGGAACATGTTTATAGGACTGGTTTCCATTGTCTGTTTTCTGTTTTCTACTCTACCATAAGTTAGGGATCTTGGGGGGCTGGCCCTGTGGCCAAGCAGTTAAAGTTCCAGGCCCTATGCTTTGGCGGCCCGGGTTCGTGGGTTCGGATCTCGGGTATGGACCTACTCATCAGTCATGCTGTGGAGGCATCCCACATACAAAATAAAGGAATACTGGCACAGATGTTAGCTCAGGGTGAATCTTCCTCAAGCAAAAAAAGAGAATTGGCAATGGATGTTAGCTCAGGGCGAATCTTCCTCACCAAAAAAAATAATAATAATAATATCTTGGATTTCAAGTCCATAATTTAATACTCTTGTCCATAATATTCTTATATATTTTAAAATATTTAAATATTCTTATTTTAAATGTTAAATATTTTTAAAGTA
This sequence comes from Ceratotherium simum simum, assembly GCF_057802395.1. NCBI lineage: Eukaryota > Metazoa > Chordata > Mammalia > Perissodactyla > Rhinocerotidae > Ceratotherium > Ceratotherium simum. The sequence goes on from NC_141914.1 coordinate 60,819,779, forward strand.
TATTGGGCTTGCTGTTGGACAGATGTTCTCCTTGTGTTGTATATTTTGAATGTACTAGAGATCATCATTATAAAACATTTTGGAATATTACAGCAAGGTTGTTGATATATTGCACTGAATGCTTTTTTCTTGATTAAGATATACAAATGTTTTATATTTAGTAAAAAAAACTGACACTAAATCATATGTGCTTTATCTCTTCACTATTCTATGTTGAATTCCCTTTGAATATGTTTTTTGATGAGAGGAAAATTTAAATCATCTGTGGTTAGATATTGTATTATGATGTTCTCTCCTAGTCGACAAGGGGATGCTTTTCCAAAGAGTCCAAGAAGTTTAGTTCTGCAGAGCAAAGTTGTCTGTCTTTGCTGAGTTTATTTACAGTTAGAAGTCAGGCACCAACCATATCTACTATAGAAATAATCTCAAACAGTAGAGAGCTGCCTCAAGGGAAACTGTAAAATGTTATACATACCTAGAAAAGTCATCTGTTTATAAAATATTGTAGAAAGGGACAGAATCTAGTCGGTCCTCAGAGGCATTGGAAATCTGAAACAGGAGGAAATGCATTTTGAAGATCACATTAGTGTACTATTCACCACCACTTCCTGGAGGAATGACTCAGCATTGAGGTTCATGGTCCCAGATCTGAGCGCCGGGAATATTCACTCTCAGGTAGTTGATGTGGTACTGAAAGGCATGCTAGGAGTCGGGAGACTGAGGTTGATGGCCAGTTCTACCACTCGCTCGTGATCATCACTGAAGCTCACTTTATAGAAACTGAGGGTCTGAGAGGTTAAGTAATTGTCTGATTTCCCACAGGTGACAAGTCATGGCTTCAGGTTTTTCAGACCCTAGAGCCCAAACTTTTTTTACTATTCCACACAAGAGTCAAGTAGATTTTCACACTTATTTCACTATGTATACTAGAACACATGGGCAATTCGATTAGAAGTGATTTTGTTTAAAAAACATGCTGGTTTAAAATCTAACCACTGGTATAAATTTGAACCTGTGGTCTTATTTATGTTTTAGTGATAGGTCTAGTCTCTATAATTACCTGACTTACTATCTTCCCCCATTATGAGGCCAAGAAAACATATCATGTACTGAGAACACGTATATGAATTTCCATACAAATGGTCAAAGAAAAGCAGAGAGAAGAGGCAAATTAATGTTTTAGGATTGCCACTGTGTTTCTTTTAGATCCTGAATCTGTTTGCTGCCTGCTGTAGATGAAGAAGGTTAGAGAACAGTCCTGGAACCTTCACTGGGGTGAGCTTCTGGGGTGTTTCATTGCTGTCCTTCACCAGTTTTGTTTGTAATTGGTGCTGACTTGCCTCATTGAGTTCTGTGCTCCCAGTGTCTATTTGTCACTTGTCACTTTGCAGCCAGCTCTCCGTGGCCTACAGAACTGGACAGGTGGAGGGAGCACTTTCTGTGGGCTTTCTGCTGTGCTGGGTCAGTGGAGGCCTGACAGGTTTCAGAGGCTGCTACCTGACTCACCACACCTTCTCAGGATTTATCTTCAAAGAGTGAAGGTTCTGTGTTATCTGTGCATGGAGGGCTTCATGTATAGGCTTGCCAGATTTGGCAAATGAAAACAGAGGACACCCAGTTAAACGTGACTTTCGGATAAGCAGTGACTAACTTTTTAGTATAAGCATGCCTTAAATCTCACATTAGAATCCCGTATTTTATTTGACAGCCCTCTTAATGTTGTAGCTTGTTTAGAGCAGAATAGAGGCCAATCTGTTCTCAGATATTCTTTCTGTTTTAATCCACGTCTAGTTTTAATTTCTTGTCTTCATCCAGTTTTAATATTTTCTTGCGTCAAGGTAGCTGAATGTGATATGTAGCTGTGAGGGGCTATCTTATCGTCTTCTACACTGAGGCTGAAGAATGACCCCGTGCTGCCGATGGATGGTCCACAATGAGAGGAATCATTAAAAATAGAGTTGCTGGCTACAGGCAAACATCTCTGCGACAGTATTCAAATGGAAAAATAATTAAAGTGAAGATTTTCAAGCCTTTAAAATATCTTGTGTTTAATCATGTAAATGGCTTTGTCCTGTTCATACACCATATTACGGATGTTGGATGATGGTGGCTTTGGATTTACATTCAGGGATGTCCATCCTTATGTACCTCTCCAGATTTTCACAGCTATCTTCTATGTGAACATGGATATAACCATGCTCTCACAATTCACATACTACAAGTTAAAGAATCAGAAGGAAAAATGTAAGATCGGGAACAGTTCATTCTAATGTTTCTATTTGTAATTGACATTTTCTCATTTAACAACCAATAGAACATTTTAGGGTTATTTTCAATGAGATAAGGCATATCATTGATAAGACATAACATTTCCTTAATCATCCCAGTGAGTCCTTTGAGAATTTTTGGATGTGGCCCATTTAGATACCATGTTATTACCTTTTATTTTAGTTGGTCTGTGTGATTGAAAAATAAACAGAAATGATAAATCAGAAAAACTTTGGCTTCTCTAGGTAAGAGAGGTTGGCAAGAAAAGTCAAATCTCTTAGAGAGATTTCTGTAGGTGGTAAATAGTACCACTTTTTCTCTCCTGGCCACTCGAGAAGCACATCCTCCCCAAAGTAGTGCCTGCCGGCAGTTCCCGAGTGTGACTGTTCGTTGGCGCTGTTGTGACCACAGCCTTCACACTACTCGATAGGACAGGTGCTGCTTCTGTCTCCAGAGGCTGGCACAGAATAGACCTTAACATATTTATTGATTACTGAATACCATTTCTACTTTTGCTTTGAATACTGTTTCTTTAAATGACTGTTTGTTTCTTCATTTGTTTATTTATGAGCCAGCACAAAAATGAAAATTGTCTTTAGCTGCATATCAATGAAAGTGGCCCCATCTCTCTCCTGCAGACTGATGGGGCACATTTCCACGTGGCCTCCTGGTAGCTGTAAATGTTACAGGGTGAGGACAGCTGCTCAGATCTACAGAATCAGCTCTAGATCCCCCTGGGGATGTTGTGAGGAGGGTGGGGACACCTCCCAGCTGTGTGCCAGGCACCATGCTGGCCCTTTCACATGTGCTCTTGCTCTCACTTATTCCTCACACCAACCTCCGTTTTACAGACGAGGAAGCTGAGCGTCAGTGGACTGGACCAAGCTCACACGCTAGTAAGTAGAGGCATTAGATTTCAAAATCAGCACGTGGTGACGCCAGGCCTTCATCTGATGGATTCACGGTTTAGATGGTGCCACATGAGTCAAAACCTTCACAAGAAGAGAGTCTGCCTCTGTCTGTTCAGGATTGAGGCCCCAGCAGCCAGCATCTAGCAGGCCTCAGTGACAGTGCTGGATGGGATGGATTATAAAATACGTGGACGTCCCCTGGAATGCACGTGGTGCTTACAGGGCACCCAGCCAGTTTTCTCCCCTGTCGCCCCTTTCTGCCAACACCAAACCCACTTTAAATATATTAAATAAAGCATGGCATCAAGAACTAAAGTAAAGGGACTACTTGGTTAAAAAAATCACTAAAATAATGAGGTGTGTGTGTGTATATAGACATATATATATATAGTCACCACCATAACTAGTTCAATCATTCTAGACCTAACCCTGAATTTCTGTGGCCAACTGTCTAAAACAGTATGACAGGCCAGCTCTCTTCAGTTTACTCCCTCAGGCCTAAATAAAGCAGCTCATACCATTTATGAGGTTTCCGGAACAGAGTTTTGCTTAGCTGCAATGTCTTGTGTGGGCAAAATAGACTGAGTATGGAGGGATGTTAAACTTAGGGTCAATGCAGGGTTCAGAAGAAAATTAAGTTTTGCAGAGAAACATGTGCTCGATAGTCTCTCTCACCTGGAGTGTTATGGGATAAAGCAAATCCCCCAAATACACAATGCGTTTGAAGGTAATTTTTTATTGAAGTCTGTTGTCTTCACATGTGGCTGTAATATGGAAAAAACCATGCGTTCTACCTTTGCAGTTATAACTCCACAAACGTTTTTAATGCTTCATCAGTTTGATGTTAAACAAGTGGGAATGATTTACCCAGAATCTTACAGTCAGATGTCTGTGTGCCTGGTGTCTCCGGGTCCTGACCCTAATACAGATGCAACATAACTAAAAAATTAAAAATAGAATACAAAGGACTTAGGGTGGACGACAATCTGATTTACAAGGGACCAAGTTTTCTATTTAAACATAGGTTTTTGTATGTTTCTTTTTGTGTCTTGGCTTTGCCTTTCACATTTGCGAAGATTCTACATCCTGGCATTTCCTCGTCCCTAAACCAGAGTATTCAATTTGATCACCACTCCTGGAAGTTCTCATGCTGTTATCATTACCTGGTGGGGTGGGAGCGTAGCCAGCCAGTGCCCGTGGAGGAGGAGCAGTTCTGTTCTGTATGCTTCACGGTTTATGGACCAGCCGCTTTTTGGTTTTTCCTTGGAGAGCTTTCCAAAGCGTACTTTGGCTGGCACTGCTGACTTAATTTGAGTGATCCTGATGCAGATAGAGGAGATGTGTCCTTAGGATGTAATGACTTAATTTATAGCATCTTGGAGCAACAGCATGAATTATTTGGTTTTGCTTTCCTGCGGCCTAGAAATATAGGTGTTTGTTAAACTTGGAGATTAAACGACTTCTCTTTCCCCATCAAAGAAGTGCTGTTTGACATGTTCCAGTGGGGCCCGGGTTTCTGTTCATCACTTTGCTTTTTATCTGTCTCAATTGCAGGGCTCTTTGCTGCCTCTCCTCCTCTCAGAGGCCTGGGTCACCCTCGCTGTACTGCTTTTAATTTCTGTTGGCTACTGCTGCCCCTAACACCACTTGTAATCTCCTCTGTCCTATTCTGCACTCTCTCCCTACTTCCTCTCTGTAGTGTTCGTCTTCCTTGTCTGCTGTCCCCTCCCAAGGCCTGCAGCGCTAGTATGGAGGCACTGAGCTTATAAATGTATCACTGGGCAGTTAAAACAGCACTTTCCGGTCCTTTAATTGACCCAGTGAGTCACCACAGTCTATCAGCCTAGCCTCTTCTCAGATGCACTTAGTGATACTCACTTCTAAGGAAAGGATGTATTTTTTTTTCCGGATACCTTTTATTGTGGAGCCATTCCAGAAACACAAGTATTCTGGAGATTAAATACCAGGTAAGTGCTATTTCGCTGCGGTAATTCCCTTCCCTAGTTTGTGGCACTTGTTCTCCACGCCTTGTTGGTCTGTTTTTAAGCGCTAGGGAGTGAAGCCTGCAGCACACATGGGTGATGGGGGAAGCTGTGTTCACTGTGCTGTCAGTGGCAACACCCAGTCTGCTATTGAGGAAGAATCGATGTGGGACTTCAACAGAAGTAAAAAAGATAATCTCATTTGAGAGCCATAAACTCTTTCTTTTAGATCCGTTTTTTGGGTTTCTTTAGAAATATTTTTTCAGAGTTTTTCATTGTTGTTGATCTTATAACATCCACAAAGAATTTGTAGATGTGCAGAGTTAGTCTAGGAAATATTTTATTTCAAAAAAGAAATGAGAATCTGCTGGGAAGCAATTCCCACCCCCTCCATGTTCTCCCAATAAAAAAATTCAAAAAAAAATTTTTACTAACTTTTTGAAATAGATCTCAGAAACTTCAAGCTTTGGGATTGCACAGGTAGCGAACATTAGTATACCAGAATTGGTCAGGGCTTGGTAAGATCCAGATATGTGAAAATCCAGAGAACACCTTCTCCCTTCCCTGGACAGAGGCTGGGGGTAGGAGGGCCAGACCCAACGTGAGGAGACCCATCCTGCTGGTGGGCTGCCCCCATGGCCCCCTCCTACGGGCAGAGGATCGTATATTGATCAGAGAAGGGGTTCTGTGGGGCTGAACCACAAATCGAGATGGAAACCACCCAAATAAACTTATGTTGAAGTTATTCAGAAAAAAATTTTAAATTGCCATTATTCAAAACAACTTAGCATATCTGAGTGGGTAGATAAGTGATTTTGCTACCTGATTAGGAAATACCACCCATCCTAGAAAGAGATGTTTAGTATTCATTGGTCCAAAATAACAAGGACACAGAGAAAAAAATACTTCCATCCCAGTTTCCTTAGATGACTCCCAGCTTCCCTTAAAATATTGAGATCCTCATGTATGTTCAGATTGCCCCTTAATGCTATCGTTCTTTCTGTGTTACTGCTTTTAGCATACTCGTGCCATGATTGAAATATCAGGCTTTGTTTGTGGCCATATATCTTGTATCTTCTACTTGGGATCTCCATCCTCAACTATAGGAAATGTAAGTACATTATTTGTTCTGTGTGCTCTGATCAATCAAACGTGCTTCTTAACTCTTTTCTCCACCTTTGGAAGATGCCTTGGAATTCTGAGGAGTGCATTTGGGACGAACAACGTGGAAGTCACAGTGCCAAATTGATCCTTGCTCAGATTTTTTTTGTTGTTTGTTACGCTCCTTTCAACTTAGCAGAATATAGATCAGCCAGAATTGTAGTCTAAATGTGTTTTGCTGGGCTTGCATATTAACACCAATATAATGAAGTCACAATAAATTATACAAAGCATTTTGGATATGGATATGGATATTGTGGTTGTTTCAACTTATGAAAAAGTCACCATTCCCTTGCACTTTGCAGCTAGTGTACTTCATTGTGGCACCCTAGAAAGGATCCAGTTTGAAGATGTGCACTTTCTCTTCCTGATTTTTTAACCATCCATGGTTTATTTGAGTTTCTAGTTGTATATTCTCTCATTCTGTCAGGTCCTGGAAGTTGAAACCTCTAAGTTTCTGAATGCTTAATGGGAATAAAATAATATTTTTCTCTAAGTAATGCATTTGAATTTCCACATGGTCCAAATATTCTTACATATTTGTCAATATTTTGAAATGAAGTATTGGGAAAGGTAAAATATTTGTGTGTGCATATATAGATATATCTATCAAGAGGAATAAATAAACCAGTAATCAGCAACAAGAAAGCACATTGCAGACTCTGAATAAAGAAGCTTCATGGAAACAACACTTCCTTTGGGGGAGATTATGATGGTCCCTCCCTGAGAGTTGCCTCAGAGGTGAGCCCAGGAGGCAGCAGTAGATAAGCATTCCTAGTAGATAAGCATTTACTAACCCAACGCCATATTGGAGCTGAGTGATGGGTGCTAAATAGCACTTAAAAGGGCATTAACTGACACCAGTGTCACACATAGAAGATATTTTAAATATTTAAATCTCAGTACTTTCTAATCTTGAAGGAAATGCATGAGAAGGGGAAAGATTTATAGAACTAACTGTAAATATTTGACATGTCTGGACATCAAATATAGATATAAAACCAAAACATAAAGGACATGTTAGGAATTACATATGGTGAATAACAAGAATGTTAATAAGAATTTCCATAAACTGGGAAGAAAAAAAGTCAAGTAGAAAAATTTACATGGGACTCAAAAACAGATTATTAAAGAGAAGAAATAGAAATAATTAGAACATACATGAAAAATAATTTAACCTCTTTAGGAACTGAATAAATGCAAAACTAACAGACTAAAAAAAATCGACCTTTTTAGTATATGAAATTAGCAAATATAAAGAAATTGTAGAAATCAAAGCAGATAAGGGCAGGCCTCATTTGCACACTCATACGATGGGTGCCGAGTAGATATGCAAATTGCTACAGCCTTTCTGGAAGACTCTAGCAGTTTGTATCCAGAGCCTTGAAAGTGTGAATTTCACATCTAGATATCTATTCTAAGGCTATTACCAGAAAAATAAAGATGTATGTACTAAGAAATTTGTCACAATTTGGGGACAACCTAAATGCCCAATACAGTAGAATATTCTGAAGCAACTTAAAAATGTTGATAAAGAATTTTTAACGACATGAAGAAATTCTTACAATATATAATAGTGGAGAAAAGGGCAGGATAAGTATTATATCTACTGTATATATAGTCATGTACCTCACGTAAAAAGACAGAAAGGAATAAACCAGAATATTATCTCTGAGTATTGAGATTATGGGTGATATTTTAGTCTTCATGGTTTCTATATCTTCCAACAGTTCCACGATGAGTATATATTATTTTTATAATCAGAAGATGTCATAAATGCTAAAGAAATACAATTTAAAACTTTGGTGATTTGTGAAGCTATGTATTGTGTAATGAAAAGAAAAGAACAACTAATGTCATTCTTGCCTCTCTTGTTAGTTCCAAAGAAGATCTACTGAAGGGACTTCATTTTTGCTGTCTGCGTTGGCCATGACGGGAACTGCGTGTGCAGACTTCGTGTGGTTTTGAAGGCTCCAGCTGCCAAGCATCCCTGGAGCAGCTGCTCTGTGCGTCATCTTCCTTGGCTTATTGGAAGCTTTGGCATCTTAGTTCTTCACTTTTTTGTATCGTTTGCCATCAGAGTGCCATTTGGGGATAAATGTGTACTTTATATCGCCTCTTCTAAGAAGGGTAAATAGCTAATGGTATAGCCATTTCATTATTATGTTTGAGATACACTTATAAAGAAAGCTTTCTCTTTTCCAAAGTCTCCTAGGTTATGAGCATTTTAACAGGGGATCAAATTCAAACACAGGTTCCTTGGTTATCTTTGGTTCATCAGATAAAAAAATTTAAGCCAATATTAAGCACTGAGATTGATGCATCTTAGATGTTAAATTCTAGTTAGGTTATAACGGCAGGTTTTAAGAAAAAGAGCCGCACGGTTTCTGAAAATCTCTACAGAGAACACTTAAGATATTTATTAAAATGACAACTGGACTCTGCCTTGTGTCGATAAACGTGAATCTTATGAATCAATAGTTTATGGTAGATAAAACATATGAAATAATTGGCTAACAAATTTAATGAAAATTAACAATAGTGCTTAAACCTACATCCTTTGAACACGAGGAACACAGGAGGGCACTCTGTTCTCAGTATTTAGCTTATTAAATTTATAATAGTTATGTAGGCAAGTGAAATATTATCTTTCTGTGTTCTCTTACTCACTGGTACTTTGAGTTTCAAAAAACATAGGGGTGCTTCTTGTTGATGAGCTTGAGAAAATTGGCGCCGGTTGTCATTTGGAATTGCACAGTGAAGGATCTAAGGCTTGTGTTCTGAGTTGTCACAGTATCAGATAATTACTTAAGAGTTCTTGGCAGGAATTTTACTTTTATTTTTTGGACTCGGCCATTAAGCAAAATCAAAATAACTTCTTGCACTTTCACAGCTCTTTCTGATTTAAAAATCATACTTTGCCGTAGATCTCTGAGTACTCCCAAAAGGTTTTTGTGAAGCAGAAAAATAAGAGCCTCATTTAAAATTGGATGCTTTGAGGCAGACAGCCTAGGAATATACTGTGAGTGGGTGACAAGGTTGGGACCAACTCCTGAGCCCCTGTCCTCAGCAGGTACTGGAGTGTGGAAGGCAGTCCCAGAACCCGTACAAAGGGGATCCTTACATCATTCTCCTTTCTTCACCTTTCTAGAAGATGGAGGGCAGAGAAGAGCTCCATGCCATTGCGAGACTGTAGCAGGGAAATTGTGGTTAGGCGACAGTGTATTTGTTTCAGTTTCTTTCAAAGGAGGGTGGATTTATGATCTCCAGTGAACAACGCAAAATGCTGTTTTTATTTTGATTTGATCATATGGATGCTTACTCTCCTGCTCCATATATTGGAATGCACGGGAGGGTATTGTCCTCCAACTGACCTTTCCCAAAATCGAATCTTGAGTCTAAAAGCTGTAACCTAAAACCCCAAGTCATTGGCCTTAAAGAAGTTTCCTTGAGAGAAGAATTAGGCAATTCCTTTTTCATTTCTAAATGTATGTGCCCCGTGCATGCATTCAGAAAGTGTGCTATCCTTGGCCTCAAGCCTCCTGGAATTTTGGGATGCGTGGAGAAGCAATAATCTCTCTGTTCCAACTTGATTGGAGCCTGAACCCAATCTGACCCAAAATTAGTTTTCAAATCCGAATGCAATTAAAAACAGATGTTTCCAAGTAGACTGAAAAAGACTGTGAAAAAAAAAATCAGGGTTCACTGCCTTTAGAATTGGTTGCATTTTCTAGGTACCTGTAATGAACAGGAAGAGAGAACAAATAAGAGTTGTTTCCAGAGAGTTTGCTCCTCCTTCCTTCCTCCACAGCGAGCCCTCCGAGTGCTCCGAATCCATACCTTTCGAGGAGGTGTGTTATGATTTGCCAGGCTGGACTGTCCTGTCTGATCCACTTTCTAATCTGTTCTCAGTCAGGACAAATTTGCATCTCAGGTTAGGCACTTAATAATTCTTATTGCTGAGAACTAATTGCTACCAATAAAGGAAGGGACACATGAAAAATCACTTGTTATCCAAAAGTACTAGAACATTAAAGACACTTACACAGAAAGTTTCATTTAGCATATGCTTTCAAACTCTTAAAGCTAGCCTAGTGGCAATTCAGGAAACATTAGTGAGTTTTGGAAGGCTTTTTTTCCCCGTTGAATCAAAACCCAATTAAATCGTGCATGGTAGGGAAGGGAGGAGAAAGCTTACTTGTGGACAAATAGTACCCATGAACTTGAATGCATTAAAATGGATTCATAAGTTCTTCTAAGATGAGAAACATGTGTCCAATTACTGTGAGATTCACCACTCCTTACAAGTTCAGAGCAGACAGTCCTCATCTCCTTGTTTCAAAATGAGTGTGTCTATTTTCAGAGTAATTTTCAGCATGAAGTCTGGTCCACCATTTGATTTTTAATCTCCTCTTTTATCCCTGGAATCTTGCATTCCTGATGCATTTCATCTTTTTTGTATGGAATAATATCCTTCAGAAATCTTTGATGCATTGGTGAATAAAAAGAAAAAAATGAGAGGTAAGTGCTTGCTCTATTTGTCATTTTTAATACGTTTGGAGCCACTTGATTTATGATGAAGCATTTCTTGGGAGAGGCGAATGTTTAAGGTGGTATTTTGAGCTCCATTTAAGGCAATTTAGTTGTCATCAGGCCTCCTCACCCCATAACCTTCATAAGACCTTGCTTCATAAATTGGACCCAAACAATTGGCTTGTGTTTCGAGTAGACAAAGCCTTATGGAAATGATACTTGCTAAGTGTTTTTATTGGACATCTGGGTAGAAGTCAGCCTTTGTCAGGCCAGTCCCAGACCACAGCTAGCCTGACTCCTACACCCTTGGCAGCAGTTTCTACTCTTAGAAAACTCTTTTAAAACTCTTTTAAATTGAGAGGAATGAGATTTGGATTCGTTTTTTCCCCGGCTTTCTTCTTTGATTCCTGATTCAGTGAGTGGGATTAAGGATGTTCACCCCATTCCTCTCTTGTCTTCAGGTCAGATCTCTGCGTTTAGTGCCTCCCTTGGCCTCCGCTCTCTGGCAGCGTGCCCTTGCAGTGGTGGAATCTCTATAGCCCCTGCTGTGTCCGTGTCATTCCTGGATGCTGTGGCTCTGCTAAGCAATGGCAGAGCGATTTCAGGCCCTGGAGGGGCTGAATTGAGTCCGGCCAGCTTGAAAGAGTGACTGGGATTCTCTCTACCCTCACTTATTCCTCTCAGTGAGTCGTCTCGATTGATTGGAACTGATATTGGGTGCCAGTGGCATAGAGCCTCCTCCTCATTGTCCATCTGACCCTGGATGAGAGAGAGAGAAATTAGTACAATTTCACTCCCTTTCTTAATAGCAAAACTTATCCTTTATTTAAAAGAAATAAAGGCAATGAATACAGTATCCCTTGGGAGTGATTACCAGTTAAAAAAGATTGAGGAGCTCTCTGTAGTATCTTTCATTTGTACCGTAATATAGAATTTTATGTTTAGAAAACACTTCACTACCACGAACTTAATTCTAGAAATTTCTGGGCCAAAGGAAGACTATTTCTTCGATGAGAAATTCAGAGACAGAGGCAGGAGGTGATTTGGCCAAATACGAAGCAAAAACAAATAAATAAATAGAGGAGGGGAAATGTTCAGAGTATTCAAAAGATGAATTTTATTCTTGTTTAAACAAGAATTCTCAAAAGAGAATGGATTTGCACACAATTCAGGGTGTTGACAAGAATAACACATAGTCCTGGCATGTGGTACTCTCCATCTTCTTATTGCTTTCCTGAGTGTTGTGGGGCTATTTTGAATGTGAGAATTTAAGAAGTACGCATCCTATGGACGCGTTCATCTAACTCCTTCCAGTGAGGACACACAACAGAGATCTTATTAAATGAAATCTCCACACAAGCCCTCGCTGTGCCTAGATGTGACTTCAGCTGTGAGGAGAAATGAATTGCAGGAGGTGTAATTGCAGTATACTGGTGATAAACAGTGTTTCTAAACCATTTTCCAGTTGACAGAGCCGTCTCACACATGACATCTCAGACTTGCTGTTCTTTGGAGGGAAGGCTTTTGGCAAATTCAAAGCGCACAGTGTGGTCTTTGCTTTAGCAAGTCCCTGTACTAGTACCATCTGGAGAGCTGCAACCACCAACGCCTAGAGCCAGAGAATTCAGGCCTAATCAGCTTTCGTCTCTTTGCACCTCAGTTTGCTTGTCAAAAATGGAAGGGATCAAATTACATCTTTAATAGCCTTTCCAGCTTTAGAATTCTTTGTCTCTTCTCTAGTCAACTCAAGAGTTTTACTTGTGGGTTCCTTTTAATTCCTCTGGGTGTAGGACATAAAGAAAAGCAGGCAAGCCAGGGAAGGAGACGAGGGAGGCAAATATCAAGAAAGGGAAACAGGAGTGAGAAAGAACTTGGAGAAGAATGAAAGGAAATAGGCTTATAGGTAAGTAATGGGGCGAGAGATCTGTGGGAGGCAGGTTAATTTCCTGTATCTCGGATTTAATATGAGGGGGAAATAGCTGATGATTTGCAGTGTAATTCTGTAAGTAGTGTCAGAGTTAATAATCCTTTTAACTTTTTCCTTAAGAAAAACATACCAGGTGACTGCACACTTCATTCTGTAGTGCAGGCAGAGAGCACAGCAGCCCAGGTTGGTGGTGCTGGAAGGGGAGCCATTGCTGATTAATGAAGAGGAATTCCAAAGCCTCTGTCCACCGTGTGGTGAGGAACTTACGTTTTGTTGATACTCTTTGGGTGCAGGGATGAGTTCATGCCTTTTCCTCCCTGCAGTATGTTGATTCTATAGCATTCTGCCCCAGCCAGGTCCATTGGTCCATCCAACACGAAATAAAGATGTGTTTCCCATCGAGATCTTCTGCAACTGGTTACATTTTAGTTGATCTGAAAATCTGCAGGAATTACTATCTCTGTTTCTGACTTTATTCAGTTGTCAGCCATGGTTCTTATTTTTTAATGTACAGAATAACAAAAACACTCAGGTGTGTTCTGTGGGGCCCCCTGGTGTCTTAAAGCAGACAGGGGTTGAGTGGGGATCAGGCATCCCTTTTGTTGTGGGTAAATGTAAAATGTTTCATTTCCTAGGGGGCTGTGAGTAACATATTGATAAACTATGGAGTCAACTGGTTCTGGAAAAGATTGCAATGCATTCTCAAAGTGGAATTGCCTGGTGTGAGCAGGCGTCCGTAAACGTTGGGTCAGACACTGCAGAGAGGACTGACCTGTGGGTGTGGGCGTGGGTGTGGGTGTGGCTGGGAGGGGACCCCAGTGCAGTCGTTCCTCGCCAGGCCTGTGAATTGATGGGGCTGTGATGACTATTACAGCCACTCTCCAGACAATGTGTCTCTGAGGCAGTTGCCCTGAGCTCTTTGTCTGGAAAGAAACTATTATTCCTCAAGCCTTAGGTCTGTCAGCTGCTGCCCAGAGCTTAGTAAATCCTACAGGCGGCTCTTGTGCCTTCTTTGTTTATGAAAACCACCCCTCAGTACAATCTTTCATTGACAAGGCAGCTAATTCGGGGTGGGGGGGTCCCTCTTAGCTTATGCAAGAGGGCTGGTTTGTTGGATCATTGATTGGAAAAGGTAAATAAAATGAAGAGTCATTTTTTTAAAACTAATACATACATACCATAAACATTTTCTTTTAACTTAAAACATAAAATTGTGTATCAGGAATCGTCTGATATAGGAGGACAAAACTCTTTTCTTTGAATCTGGGCCTGATTTTGCTGTTGTCTTTCACAAACCACATTTATAATGCATCATCTACAAATCTCAGTTTTTAGTTTCTTAAAGTTATGGCTTCATTAGACGACAGCAAGAACTTAAAGACACTTGTAGAGTGACCTGAGAGCAGAGGCCTCCAGGTTGTGATTGCATCTTTTCCCTGAGTTTCACTGTTGTCTCCCTCACACATCATCTACAGTCCTTTAGGAGCTCACTTCTGGCAAGACTTGCCAAAGCAGCCATCTTCACTGCCATATAAGTCGTCCTTCCTTTTGCACTCATATTTCATTGCTTCACATAATATTTAGTTAAATTAAATATTAACTATTTAATATTTAACTATTTAATGGGTTATACACAGGTGTGGGATCAAAAACAATTGATTCTTGGGGCCGGCCACGGGGCCTAGTGGTTAAGTTCAGTGTGCTTCGCTTTGGTGGCCTGGGTTCGGTTCCTGGGCGCAGACCTACACCACTCGTCGGTAGCCATGCTATGGGGGTGACCCACATACAAAATAGAGGAAGATTGGCACAGTTGTTAGCTCAGGGTGAATCTTCCCCAGAAAAAAACAAACAAACAAAAAATACTGATTCTTGGTGAACTTACAACTCCCCTAGTCAGAGTAGGGAAGGGCCTGCTCTCTGTTGGCCCCCAGTGTTGGGGGCAAGGAGGAGGGAGGCTTACGGAGGGTGTGAGGGACCACTCATCTGCAGAATTTGTGAGTGGGAGTCGTTTAGCAGCTTCTCCTCAAATAAATTCTTACCATGTAGAGTGCAATGTGACAGTCCTAGTTGGGGAACAAAAATAGAAGTCCAGTTGCTGCTAAGTGTTATGTGCAGTGGAGACATCAGCATGGAGGAGAGATCGCTTCTGGCTGAGATGAGCAACCTGAAGGCAGCTGTTATGGGCTGAACTGTGTCCCCCAAAAGTTCATGTGTTGAAGTCCTAACCCCTAGTACCTTAGAATGTAACTGCATTTGGAGATAGGGTCTGTAAAGAGGTAATTAAATTAAAACGAGGTCTTTAGGGTGGGCCCTAATCTGCTATGACTGGTCTTATAAGAAGAGGAAATTTGGACACAGCCATGGCAGAGGGAGGATGATGTGAAGACACAGGGAGAAAACGGCCATCTACCAGCCAAGGAGAAAGGCCTGGCACAGATCCTCCCCTCACAGCCTTAGAAGGAACCAGCTCTGCTGACACCTTGCTCTTGGACTTATGACCTCCAGAACTGTAAGAAAATAATTATCTATTGTTCAAGCCCCACAGTCTGTGGCACTCTGTTACGGCTGCTGTAGCGGACCGTTACAGAAGGCTTCGTGGAGGAGGGAGCACTTGGCGTGGGCTGGGTAGGTGATCAGTGGGCCACGATAAGGGAAAGGAAGTTGCAGGCAGATTGAAGAGCAAGGCTTAGAGGTGGGTAAGGATTTGAGGTGGAAGAATAAGGCTGTCTGGCTGGAGGAGAGTTATTCTGGGGCAGTAGGAGAAGAATAGGCTAGAAGAGGCAGGTCAGGTCCTCAGGGCCTGCAAGCCATCTGTGGGCAGAGGACTCACTGAAGGCTTTGGAGCAGTGACATGATCAAAGCAGCATTCTGGAGATGTTATCATGTATGGAGTCGTCAGAGAAGGCTGCTTGGTACCTGCCGAAGTCCCTTGTGGTCATCCGTGTCGTGAGCATGACCGGCTCCCAGGTGGCTGACGACACTGCTCGGGAGTTGGGCGAGTCAGGACTCACCGCTATGTAAGAGTGAGGAAGCATCGCTGCCTTGTCAAGCTTCCATCCCTTACCACCACCCCTCCCCACGAGAAACAAGAGACTTGTCGGGTGTCTTGACAGGGTTTGCTTCTTCTAGTTGAACAGGGAATGGACAGCATGAGTGACAGGATCGAGGACGCCTGCTTAGCTCTGGGCTTCTGATGAAAGTCCCAGCTCAACTCAAGAGGGAGGCACTAGGCTGTAGTTCATCTTTGGGTTTATGTAATGCCTCTTATTGAGGTGTTGAAGCTGAAACAGCATTTCATCTTGCATGCAAGTCTTAAAAGGCTATTTATCTGTGTATAGTAACTCCTAGAGAACCTATCAAATCATTGGTGCTTAGTATTTTTGAATAAATGCAGTAATAGTCATTTCCACGGTTTTTGATAAAGCTCGTAGGCTGTTGCGTTAGAAGAGGTTTCTCAGACCTCCTCAACACTAGCTGTTCCAGGGCCTTGTGACGTTCAAAAAATGATTGCTCAGAAAAGGCTGTTAAGAACAAGGTCCCACCAGGAGAGATTCAATTCAATGGGTCAGGGATAAGCCTGGGTATATCTATTTATAAAAAGTTCTGTGGATGCTTTGACGTATAGCCAGGGTTGAAAAATCACTGATTACATTCAGCTTTTCAAACTTTTATACCAGCTTTGAGAGGAAGGTTAAATGTGATACCAAGGAATTTTAATCCTGGTGCTTCTAATTTTATCAGACTTTCTTAGCTTATCTAGAAAAAGTCTTTGCCAATCCAAGATTCAAACTAGTGACTTCAAATCAACCACTTATGCTTTCCACTCTAATTTGAAGAGATCCCCTTCCCTTCCTGCTGACTCCCTCAAACCAAACAAACAAAACAAAACCACCTGAACGAAAGACAGAAACTGTTTGCCTGAACAAGCTCCTGCCCAGAACCAACCCAACTAACCTCAATTAAGCTGAAAAACCAAATTCTTTACAAAAACAAAGCAGCTAGGAACATTGTCCATAAACTTAGGTGTGCAAGAAATGGAACTTTAGTTTTCTATAACTTAATTTCTATTTCAAGCTCCTTCCTATTCCGTAGGGGGCAAAATCTTAGTTTTAGTCTATTAAAGAGAACTGGGAATTTAAGTGATAGCGAGGCACGAGGGGGATGGGGCGGCAGGGAGGTGGTCCGTCTGATCCGAGCTGTCACCTGTTCCTCCTGGCATCCCTGAAATGTCCTCGATTCCGTCTGGTCCTTGCTGTGTGTCATGCCTCATACCCCACCGCAAGGCTTTAGGTCTCCACCATTTCCATGCATCTCCAGGCACAGGAAGATGAGGCAGCTGCTTCCACCCAGCACTGGGCAGGGGTCAACCATGTGGCTGCCTCTGGCAAATTCATGTTGATACAAGAGGCAGCCATTTCTGCCCAGGATCTTGCCACTACCCACATTCTGTCCAGGAAAGAGGAATCAGCTTCCGTCATTCCACTGTGTTTTCAGTTGCAGGCCCCTTCCCTCAAGGCCCCCAGCATCTACTCCTTGCCGCTCCTCCCTCTGCTGTAGGGAATCTTCTCAGATCTCTGGGGCAGCAGGCGTGCACTTACATAATCAAGCATTCTCACAAATCTGTTATATTGTTTCTGCACAAAAATCCTTTCAGTTTTCCTTAGAGGATTGGACTTTTGAACAAATCAGAGAAAATGCCTTGTTTTCCTCTTTAGGCACCATCACTTGGTCCCCGAGGCAATAAGCCCCCAGCTGAAAGCATCAGGGTGATACTAAGGACTAATGGAAATAGAAAGTTAGGTCTTCTCGGAAATTTGTTTGATTCAGGCTTGGCTGACATTGTGAGCAAAGCTTCAGTGATCAGTTTAATGCAGAACTTTGAAGAATGTTGGCACGGAGCTTGGTGAAGACAAAGCACTGAGTTCGCCAGAACATCTTAATGTATAATAGCTGGAAACTATAAGATGCTCACTTTAAACACACTAAGAATATAAACAGAAAGGTTGGGGTGAAGGTCTTTTTCTCCCCCATGTTTATATTTATTCTGTATCTTGTTATCATTAAATCATCCTCTGACTAGTTTGCAAGAATTCCCTTGGAGAAATACTGACTCTAAACTTTATTGTTATGTTCTGTGGACTATATCCTTAATCTCAGAGACATGCTTGCTTGAAATGGGAAATTGCATTTACTCACTATAAGTTTGTGAAAGGAAATTGAATTTGATAGAATGTTTATTGCTGGGAATCAAGTTCACTCACCTGAAGTTGTGATGCACACACCAGCTCTGTGGCCTCTCTAACTTCATTCTGCTACTTACTCTTATATAAAAGCCTTGCCTTCATTTAGTTAAGAAGCATCAAGCCCTTTACTTAGCTTTCTCCCTATAAGCCTGTTTTAAAACTCCAAGACTCTAACAGAAGTTCTTTTAAAGTGCAATATGAATTTGCACTTTTCTCTACTAGTGAAGGAAGGAAATACCAAGGGAAGAAAACATTGATTAATACTTGGCACTATTATTTTGCCACACAAGTTTAAATATCTTTCTAACATGTCTTAGTGGCAGATATACAACTTTAGAGTGATACTGTTGAAGAGGAAATAGAGACACCAGAGAAAAGCCTAGAAATTAGGATACAGATATATTCAGTCTCCCAGGTCAAGTGCCCAGTTCTGTCGTGGTACCCAAGGTGCTACTACCAAGAAGAAATTAACTTGGTAAAATTCACTTACATGAATGCATTGGTTATTCTCATAATACCTTTGTCTCCCCCATTATCATGTAAGTTTCATGAGGGCAGAAACTTTGTCTATTTATGGTATCCCCAGGACATTCTACTAGGAGAATGGTAGGTAGTCAATAAATAGTTGTTGAAACAAAAAAATTAATGAATGAATGGATTCTCCCAGGATTCTGGGTAGACTTTCACTGTGTATTTTTTAAAGTACTGCTAGAAAAACGTTGTTTTAGTACATAGGCATTAAAGTGGGTGGCATGCCCACATTAGCCATGGCTGTCCTCGGATCAAGAGCCCTTCCCACGTCCCCAAACCCCACACTTTATTGGTACAAGAATTCTATGGAAAGCTTGCTCTGTGTCTGCCCATCTTTGAGTAGGTGGGCTCAATCCCTGCATCTGGTAGGACACACTTGCATATTTGCAAATGGGTGTTTTCCTATGAGCAGTTGATGTGGGTTTAGTGTATGGATTGTCAATGAGTTATGTGGGTGGGGCCTGGAGGAAAGGAGCCAAAAAACAGCCTACCGACTCATTCGTTTTGTAGCATATCTCTGCAAGGTCACATGTCTGCCAGGGGCTGAAGTAGGTGGGGACACAGCTATATTGGGTCATTATAAAAAGACCCAATTCTGCCTTAAGATCTTTCCTTTCATTACTCCATCATTGCCCCTGAGACTTTCATGCCTCAATCTGAATTGACAAGTTTAAAATTTCTTCTTTATATTTTCAAATGTTTAAAAGTTATGGAAAGAATAACAGTAACTCGAAGCTTTTTCCTTTTCATTGTACTACAGTTTTGAAACTAGGTGGTTAAGGTTAATGTGTGTTGGGGGAGGTACATGCACACTCCTGTACTACCTGGGCATTGCATTTTGCTTAATAAAGTTTTGAAACTAAATTAACACTGATGGTTTCAAATGCCTTCTCTGAGTATAGAATTTCACATTCTTTGATGACGAGGAAGTTGAGCTCCACAATCTGTTGTTTTTGTTTTGTTTTGTTTATTAGTGTAAATTACAATTTGGTGTGGAACTTTCAAAATTTTTAACATACTGTATCTACAACACATATTTTTACTCATGGTGAAAAAATTTTGGTTGATAATTATCATATGTGTTTATAATTCATTATAACTTGTTATTCAGTTTACTTTATAAGGATCAAAAAGTTTCCATTACAACATGTTGGCTACCGTAAATACCTTAAATGTACAAAGTTATCTGGTCTCATCCAGCTATGTGCTGGTTGCCTCAAGTACACATTTTAAGTGGATAGAAGTACAGATGCCAAAAAGGTCACAAAAGGGTGACATCTTTTGGACTTTAGCAAATTTAGGTCATCAGATTTTCCATGGAATATTGGCAAGACTTTGCAAGTTGGTATTCTGTTCTGGGATGGAAACAAGTATTCACTGAAACTGAAATGTAAACATTGGGTAATATTTTATTATCAGTGTTCCCTTTCTCAGGATGTTCTAACCTCAGTTATTTAAAGACTCCATCACCAGGAAGAAGGTTAGTTTGTCACTCCTGGGGACCCTGTGCCCTTTATATGTCTCATATTTCTTCAGATAAGTGAAATTAGCATATCTGGGTATTACATGTGTTTATACCATGTTACAAGGAATATATCTAAAAGGATATTTTCCTTATCAGTCACTCCAAAGATTTACTTTGATCCTTGACACTTGCAGTCTTGTTAGGTTGATGTATCAATGCTCTATGACCATAACACAAGTGTGATTTCTATACTGGCTGAGTCAAGCAGTGTATGTAAAAGCAATTACAGCTTCTAGAGCATTCGACACTGAAATGTGCAGGTATAACAAAGAACTTCCTATTTTCCTATTTAGTAGTGTGGTGGGTGTAAAGTAGTTAGCATTTTGCTTGGCACATTGTGGATCCTCAGTGAAAGTTAGCTATTATCATTGTAAACCATAGAGGCTCCTGTTATTTGGAGGCTTGTATCTTTCTCTTGACTAGTGGAGGGACTTTGCCAGTGATATGTCACACAATCTAGAAAGCTAGAGCTAAAAGGGATGATCCAATCTCTTCTATTTTATAGATGAGGACGTTGAGGCCCCAGGAAGTTAAATGACTTACACAAAGTCATACACGTCAAGTGGAAGGCCTGAGACGAACCCCCGGGCCCTCAGCCTGCTATGATTCCCACCAGCCCGGGTCAGGAACTTTTCAGACAGGTAGAGCATCCAGGTGTGTTTAAGCATGGCCCCCAGCACCGCTCTGTCATCTCCAGACACCAGAGAAGAGCAAGATTGGGTGAAACAGCTTAAAGGAAAAGGGAAACATCCCACGAGACCCAGAGAATGCTACATCCATTTGGGGCTCAATTTTAAAGCCTGAGTAAAGGTACGGTCTTTAGGAATCACTTAATTTGGGGTCATGTAGGATAGGAACAATTCATTGATTTAGATGAGTGAATTTCCAAAGGTCTGTTTTGTCTGTAAATTCAAGTAAATTGAGTAACAAGTCATCTTGAAACGTAAACACAAGATAACGTTCCCTGTTCCATTTTCTTTTTTCCTGAAAACGTGGGTGACAGAGATCTTCACATCCACATTACTTTTGGAAAACAATTAAATTAGCCAACACTTCTTATGGAGAAAGCTATTTACCCTACTCTGTAGATCTGATCTGGAGAAAGTGAGGGCCACAGAGATTATGGCCTGAAGTTGATTTTTCTTCCACTTTTGTTCCCACTGTGGTTCATTCTGAAAAATGTAAATCTGCTTAAGTTTGGATACTCACTAATTACTCTATTTTTAAACCAGCATCTCTTCAGGATATTCTTTAACATCAAGGGAAATTAAAATGTTATATTGCCATTGCTCTTTTACCTTGGGATATAGAGTTTTTCTTTTCAAAGTATGTGATTGGTCCTAATCTGACTCCTCACTTGGGTGGAATAAATTGAGACAGAGCCTCACAGGTGACCAGCAAACGTGTCTCTGACGTCTCAGGGGACAGCAGCACCTTCCAGGAACTTAATGGGAAGTTCACAGAGCTTTAGATAGGGCATGGTGGAAGAGCATGAAAAGGAAGGCTTTTGAGTGTTTTTAACTTTTAATTATTTTTATTTTGAAGTTAGAACTACACAGATGTTTGGTTTAGAATGGTTTGCCTGGATTTTAGATGAAATTTTTATAAAAATAGAATTAAATTTACTTTTGCTCACCAGACTTCCAAGTGGTTCAGTTTTGGGTTGTACAATTTGATCACGAAGTCACATATGACAAATGGATTTCCAGGAGGAATTTCTCACAAATATTGGGAAAACCCTCCAGTAGTCCACTAATGCCAGGAGATGCTATAGTAATTGGTAAATACCTTGTCTGATGCCCTGGAGTGACTAGTAGAGCAAATCACCAAGTCCTCTGTTATTTATTTATTTATTTTGTCTCACAAACTGTTGACAGATGTTGAAGAAACATATGCTTCCTATTGTTTTGCTCATATTTTAAAACTTTGGTGTAATTGTAAAAATAACGACTGTCACAAAAGCTGGCAGAAGAACCCTGAGATTTTATTTTATATTTTAAGAAGATATCCTAGATTTCCCAGACTCTATCAGATTCCAGTTTCTGCTACCTATATTACACTTGGGAGGTCTCATTATGGCAAAAATGACTGTTGGATTTCCTTTCTAGTCAATTCTTTTTTGACATTGCAAATAATAAAAGGCCTCTATATTATCGGGAAAGAGAAATCCAGTGTTTTCTTTTAAGCTGTATTTTTTGTTGTTGTTATAAGTACATACAAATGGATTATTTTTTCTTAGTCTACCTTTCAATCTATTTCTTAACAGTTAATGTAAAATGTTTATGAAATGTTGCTGATGATTTTCTAAGCCAGATTGCTGATTAAGCAACATCTCCTTTAACACACAACTTTTGGATCCTTAAAAAAAAAAACTGACAACAATGTCTGAGAAAGATGGCATTAAGAATCAATGCCAGTGATCATTAAAATAAGCCTAGCCTGAAGGAGTCGTGAAAATTTCCAAATAGTATATTTGCAGTGGAAGGATAGAGGTGGCCTTAATTTTCCCCCAGCAGACACTTAGCCAGGGCTGTCATTCACAAGGAACTGGGAAGAATTGAAGAACATATGTCATTGCTTCTGAGCACCTCGAAGTGGGGTCTGTAGAGCACCTGCAACAAGCCTTCATTGAAAATGCAGATTCAAGGTCCCCACCCAGACCTACTGAATCAGAACATCGGGGGTGAAGCCCAGGAACGTGCATTTAGCAATAGTCACATGCGTTAAAATTTTAGAAGGAGTAAGCTAGGGCTCACATTTTCTACGTGGGGAAACAGACTTGTGGGCAAATAATGCAGATTCTCTAAAGGCAGGCAGATGAACTGAGCTATAATAAAGTCATAAGACCTTTTGGGACAGAATGGCTCAAGAGGAGGAAGAAGAGCATGGTCCTGCATGCACCCCTCTCAGGGAACAGTAAAAGGGAGGCTTTACCCAGGTGCAGGCAGGTTAGCACAGTCAATGTTAAGCTGTGTCTGGAAGCTGAGTATTGTAGCCCAAGGAGGATAGTGGATTTCCAGAATCATCCCGGCTAGGGTACCTGCGTGACCTCTGACCCACGCAATTCTCCTTTCTATCAGTGACATGGGCAGCCCGCTGCTTCCAGGCTTAAGCTTCACACAACCAGAATCTCCCCTTTCCAAGCCCAAACCTGTGGAAGTAAAGATAGTGGAGAATTGGAAAGGGAAAAGCAGTTTATTGTGTGTGATTTAGGCCCGGAGGTATCACGGTATCGGTGGATAGAGACCTGGTGTCTTGATGCAGTAGCGGCTGTGTGATGGTTGGTGCAACAGTGCCTCAGGGCCTCTGCTTCGTTCCCTGTGGATGAAGAAGTTCTCCGTGATTCCTCTGCTGCATTTCAGCTCTGAGACAGATTTGATTTGCGAGCGTCAGTGTCTTATCTAATAGCGTGGTTGTTTAGACAAGCTGAGTCTAGAATCTCGCTGGCCTTTAGCGTCTCCTATAATCTAGTCAGGAATTGAAATGTCAGCATCAGCATCCCTTTTTTGATGGCGCGGTGATTAAAAGAACAAGCTGTAGAACCAGGTAATCCCATGTTGTCTCCAGCTCTGCCACTCACTCTCTGTGTGACCTGCAGCAAAGTTCTCCCATCCTTGGCTTGTTCATCGTTTAAATCGGGGTAATAATACCCACGTCGTTGAACTGTTGAGAGTACTAAATAATGTTTGTAAGATGCCAACTCCATGCCTGATGTATACTGTTAAAAATTATTAAAGAAGACAATTCAGGTGATAAAACAAACTGTAACACTTCATGAAGCGGGCCAGTCTCCATTCCGAGAACTGCAAAATGGGGCAGAAGGCAGGAAGCTTTTATGGGATAAAGAATAAAGAACAAGAAAGGAAAAAATAGAAAATATCTAATTGGTTGGAGCCATATGTCGACCTCGTTTGGACTGAGAAGGAACAAGGAAGGAAGCAGAGAGCCCAGAGCTGGCTTGGTGTTGGGGGCTGGCTGACTGGATGTACTGCGGCTCTGGCCAAGCAGAGCATCTACAGGAACATGCAAGTTACGTAAGCTTTGTTTTGCTGATGTGGTAGCCCCAGCAGGAGTGGCTCCATCTTGAGCCTAGAAAGTTATTTCGACAACATGAAGGGCCCAATAAGAGCAGTTACTATTATTTTTTAAAGCCACAAGATCAGATTTTCAGAAAGACCATAGACAGTTCTTCTATATGACAATCACAGTTTAAAAAAACACACTGTGTAATCCACTGCAGTGACTGAACTTGAATTTTTAATGTCTAGAGTGGATCATTTTTTTTTTTTTTTTTTTGGTGAGGCAGATTGGCCCTGAGCTAACATCTGTTGCCAATCTTCCTTTTTTTGCTTGAGGAAGATTGTTGCTGAGCTAACATCTGTACCAATCTTCCTCTATTTTGTATGTGGGCTGCTGCCACAGCATGACTTGATGAACGGCATGTAGGTCCGTAGCTGGGATCTAAACCCACGAACCCCAGGCCACTGAAGCGGAGCACGTGAACTTAACCACTACGCCACTGGGCCAGCCTAGAGTGGATCATTTTTTAACATTCCCGCCTCTATGTGATAAAATTATTTTCAGTAATTACCATATAATAATCAGTAATAATCATTATTTTCTCAATTCATTCTTTAGTTTTAAAACAAGTAATTAACAATTTAAAAAGAAGAGCAAATTGCAACTTTAAAGATATTCAAATTCAATAAAACATTTCATGTATGAACTAAAATGTGCACTTGCCAAACAAAACTATTATACCCTGGAATTCAGTTTCAAACTTGTTTTAAATTTGAAATACAAAACCTCAAAGCTCGTTGCATAGAAATGACAGAATTCAAGATGTAATTCAAGATCTTTGTTTCTTTGTTTTTACAATCACTGAGCGAGGGAGTCTTGTTTATTTTTTATTTGTTTATTTTTAGTTATTTTATTGAGGTCATAATAGTTTATAACATTGTGAAATTTCAGGTGTACATTATTATTTGTCAGTCACCATATATATGTGCCCCTGTACCCCTTATGCCCACCCCTCAACTCCCTTCCTCTCTGGTAGCCACTAATCTGTTCTCTTTGTCCATGTGTTTTATCTTCCACATGAGTGAAATCATGTGCTGTTTGTCTTTCTGTCTGGCTTATTTCACTTAACATAATACCCTCAAGGTCCATCCATGTTGTTGCAAATGGGACAATTTTTTCTTTTTTATGGCTGAGTAGTATTGCATTGTATATATATACCACATCTTTATCCATTCATCAGTCAATGGGCACTTGTATTGCTTTCACATCTTGGCTATTGTGAATAATGCTGCAATGAACATAGGGGTGCATAAGTCTCTTTGAATTGTTGATTTCAATTGTTGATAAATACCCAGTAGTGTGATAGCTGGGTTGTATGGTATTTCTATTTTTAATTTTTTGAGAAATCTCCATACTGTTTTCCATAGTGGCTGCACCAGTTTGCATTCGCACCAACAGCGTGTGAGGGTTCCCTTTTCTCCACATCCTCTCCAGCATTTGTTATTTTTTGTCTTGTAAATTATAGCCATTCTGATGGGCTTGAGGTGATATCTCATTGTAGTTTTGATTTGAGTTTCCCTAATGATTAGTGATGTTGAACATCTTTTCATGTGCCTATTGGCCATCTGTATATCTTCTTTGGAAAAATGTCTGTTCATATCCTCTGCCCATTTTTTGATCAGGTTGTTTGTATTGTTGTTGTTGAGTTGTATGAGTTCTTTATATATTTTGGAGATTAACCCCTTGTCAGACATATGATTTGCAAATATTTTCTCCCACTTGGTGGGTTATCTTTTCATTTTGTTCCTGGTTTCTTTTGCCTTGCAGAAGCTTTTTAGTCTGATGTGGGACTCTTGTTTGTTTTAACCTACTGTTTAAATGCAGGAAGAGGTGGTACCACCAGGGCTGGAGGTACCTGCACTGGAGCCAAAGGTTTCCAGTGGCTGCAAACTTGTTCTCAAACAAACTCCTGTGGCTGCGTCCACACGAGCTGGAGGAGGGAAGGGAGGCCCATTGTATAACTGGGAGTTCCTCGATTAACTTCAATTAATACAATGCTTATTAGAGGATGAATAATTTAAAAAATGAGATACTATGAAGCTTACATACATATTATTAAAGCCCACTAGTAACTATCATAGTTCTCTAGAACTTAGACCAATAAGAGATTTTTTGGGGGAAAGAGTATTTTATCACTGACATTGTTAAGAATTGTTGGTACATATTGATGACAAAAAGCAAATCAACTTTTAGTCAGTTTTATTATTGCTTTTAAATCCTCTACAGACAACACACCCCCTATTGCCTAAGCCCAGTGGGCTCTCTCTGTCCCGTCCTGGCATACCATTGATCCAGTTGTTTCCTTCACCTATGAGTTTCCAGAATCCTCTGAATCCCCAGCACCCAGTGCTGCCCTTTCCACGTAGTAAGTACATAATACTTATTTGTTGAATTATGAATGCTCATTATTTTAAAAATGCCCAAAGGCAAGTATTATTATCTGCCTTTTACAATCAAGCTTTGAGAAATTATATAACCAATTAAAATTCACACAGCTTGTTAGTGGCAGAGCTGGGATTCAAACCCAGGGCTCTCTGGTTCCTGTGCATTCGGCACACCACCATGTACACAGTTTCTGATCTGTGCCATAATTTGCTGACACTGGACTACTGACTTTAAAATTTATAATGCATAATTAAAGAAGTAACCTTTGTGGGTACTATTCAAGCTTGTTTTCACCCTAAATGCAAGTTGCAAAAATATTTGGCACTGGTGACTGTAGCATTCATTAGAGCCTTAAACCCATCTGCAGCTCTATTGATATTCATCAGCCCTGCTAAATCATTTACACCATCAGGAAATTAGTCTAGAATGACACTCCCTTTCAGAGAAAGGAACCAGGAAAATCCAGAGAGGCAAGGAGCTGAGCCTTGAAGGGGGCGAAAAATAGCAGGTAACTGCCCCGGGCCAGACTGCCAGGGGGACCAGGGAGCCGCTGTCATCAGTTGGTTGGAGAAATAAAAACCCAGCTGCGGTGGGATTTTCATTCATATGGCAACATGATCCAGCGCCTGGCAAGTCACTGAGCCAGCACAGCCGACCGTCTGTTTCCAAGCCTCCTGCATTTGTGTAGCCATTGAATCTGCTGTTGCCTGGATTGGAAATAAAACTCGGGCGACTTGCGTGGCTCTGGGAAGCCGAGATTGAGATAAACTCAGGCCTGGCACACAAGGACCACTGCAGGAAGCAGTGCAAAGCCCTCCTGGCCCCTGATCTTTTTCTAATCAGAAATTATCCCACGTACTGTCACCAGGGGGAGCCCCCACTGGAAACAGCCAGCCTGCAATAGTACCCAGGACGTGGTTTCGGACCTCACAGAACTTCTGGTTTGGTGATTTTTTTTTTTTTTTTTTGCTGTTGTGGTGATTGGGAAGGGAAGGAAGATGTGAACCTTCTCTTGCTTTGGCTAGAAGTGGCATCAAGAAGGGGAAATGAACTTGAAGAATTGAGTTATCTTACCACATCTTCTGTTTGAGGCCTCCAGAGTTAAGGGAACCCCAGACTGGGAATTTAGAGCATGACATCTATATCATAATTTCCACTCGTCAACCAAACATCTTTTTTTAACAAAAACTTAGAAACATAAAAATATCTCTAGAAATGCTCAGTCACCATTAAATCTCCTTGTAGCAGAGCACAAACCTTCATGCCTCCTACATAATTATAAATCACTTGACTCAACCTTTATAAATTCTCTGAAATCACTGGTTCCCAGATCCTGAGGAGTCTCCAAATGACCCATGGGACCTTAAAAAATATGTAGATATGGTTCAGTGAGTGTAAGTTGAGGTCTGGGAAACGTAGAAAAATACATACATGAGGTGATTCTGATGATCAGGCAGGTTTCAGAAGAACTGCTTGAAAACAGCCCCCAAAACACGATTTTATCTGCCTAAACCTTCAGGGGCCCCGCATTCCAGTTTGCTGATGATAAATAAATAAAGCACCTGGTTCTCCTAATTAGGCTTTTGTCCTTGAACCTGCATTTCCCAGACTTGCCTGATTTACAAACTATCTGGCATTGGGTCTCAAACTTGACTGCAGCTTGGCGTCACCTGGAGCTCTTTATGAAGCCTTGTTGCCCGGCCCCCACACCCAGTGACTCTGATCTCTTTGGTCTGGGATGGGGCCTGGGCATCGAGATACTTTCGAGCTCCCTGGTGACTCTAATGTGCAGCATGCCGTGAGAACCATTGACCAAAGGAACCTGTTAAAGTGCAGGTGCCCAGGCTCCAAGCTAGACCCTCTGAATCAGCCCCTTTACGGCAGGATCTAGGGTGTCTGAATTGCTAACATGCACAACCAGGGGGCCTTATGGTCTGGCAAGTCTGTGAACTGAGAGAACTTCCCATTTCCTTTTCCCAGTAGACTGTGGCCGTTCCCTGTCCCTGCAATAGAGGGACAGCTGTCATTCTGCTGGAGCTGTGGCCGTGGTGGCCGGTGCTGGTCAGAGCAGAGATGTACAGAGTGGTGGAGAGGTCGGGGCCAAGCCAAGGCTCCCTCCCTCCCTCTGCCACCATCCACATATGTGGCTGTTTCTATAAATCACTCCTGATCTGTGGTTCGCATTCAGGAAGTGTTCTGACTGCTTACCCGTGTAATGATGGAGTAGAGGAAAGGTCTAATTTTGGAATGACTGTGGCTGAGGCAGCACCGTGTTCCCTGCAAATCTGAGTTTCCTCAGCACAGTGGCTCCGCCGCCCTGCCTGCTCACCACAATTACACAGGCAGTTGGAGGCACACTATCCATCACAGCAAATTACTGGTGTGATCCACTCAAGAATAAGGCTGGATGGCCTTGCTGATGGCAATCCTTGCAAAACCTTCTTGATAACCAAGACAAAGGCAAAGTGGGAGGAAGGGCTTAGCAGGTCAAGGCTGCTGAATCAATTAACAAGATCTCTGCCGACTTACAGCCTGAGTGAGAGCCAGGGCTGTGAAAGCTACTAGCCCACAGACAGCACTGTGCCAGGGGCCCATCCTTGTCCCTTGGTTTTACTGGCACATTACAAGCGGGGAGGGGAATTGGCGTTGGTGGAGTGCTCTGTAACTGCCACACGCAGTGCCAGGCCCTAACCCACGTGATGGCCCGTAACGCACTCAACAGCCTGGGAGGCATCATCGCTCTCCCTTCACAGATGAGGAAACCGAGGCTCAGACTATCCAGGATCACACAGGTAGGTAGAGGCGTAGCAGGATTTAAGACCAGATTGCTCTGGCTTCAAAGCCCTTACCTCCCCAGTGTCTTAACGCCAGGTGAAACCCCACAGACCCTGGGATCCAGCTGCTCAGAGGTCAGCGTCCAGAGAGCCAGGAAGGCCAGGCAGGGAGGTCAGCACTGACAACTTGCCAGTGATAGCCTGTGAATGGCTGCAGGGTTACCTTCCAGAAGGACGGGACAGGAAGTGGACCTCCATCCTCCACCATGATCACAGGGCCTTGGCTCTTCCAGTCAGGGCTCCTGGTCTGTGGACTGGCGATAGGAAGTAATGCTGACCACTTCCCCCTGGAGGGTCTCCCAGCTCCAAAGGGCTTTCTCTTTCTGCTGCTGGGTCTTTTCAGCTCTCAGCAAACTCCTGACCTTTCCCTGGGTTCCTGGTTCCACATCTTCTGGGAAGTGCCCCATGTTTAACCTTTGGTGGTTTGTGGGGCTGAGGTGGCTGGAGACACTGTAGTGAGAGAAAGGACATTCAGCTCTGTTCTAGGTGGGGGCCCCACGGAAGCCAACCCCGGGTCACAGATCTGAGTACAGAGAGTTCATTTGGGAGGTGGCCCAGGAGGCCCTGGTAGGAGCGTGGGAAAGCGAGGCAGAAGAGAGAGAAGCCCGTAAAGGAGCGTTGTTCGCGGTTACCGCTGGGGGCGCTTGGGCTCGGTCCCACTCGGAACCCGGGGCAGAGTGGAGGAGAACGCACCGGCTCTGACTCATCACCTCCTCCACCCTGGGATAAGAGAGCTGAGGTATTGACCCTCCACCTACCCCACCCCGTCACGGGCTGAGGGCTGTTCCTGGGGGGACCAACTCCCTGCCTGACAGGAGCCACGGGCCAAGAGGAGCCCTTGGCGGCCGGCGTGTCCCGACCAGGAACGCCTAAGAGAGGAGATATGAGCCATGCCCCCAGACATCTGTGACAAACCCTAAATCTGCTCAGGGTCGGGGAGAGTTTTTCATTCAGTGGCTGCAATGGCACTCACTGTCTTTGTCCTGAGAACGTCTGGCCCATCACCTACATGGTGTGGACACACTGTGTGCCTAGGGGGACCATGGAATACATGGCACCGGGTTAAGACTGAATTTCAGGTGAACAATGAGTCATTTTTAATTATAAGAATGTCCCATGCAATTATTTGTTGTTCATCTGAAGTTCAGATTGAACTAGATGACCTGTATTTGTGTTTGCTAATTGTGGCAACACTCCCTATGCCTCCCCCCTGAGTGAGGGGTGGGTGTGGGGAGAGCCACTCTGGTCTCCAGTGCACTAGTGTCTAGGGTGTAAGACTTAAGGCAGCAGGAACATTCCTCAGTTATGTGAGCAGGAGCTAGGAATGTCTAAAGGCACAAAGAGTGAGGCTTTGAATAGGGAAAGATATCGGTCTTTGGAAATGGAAAGAGAGTAATTGCAGAGTTGTGCAGCCTATAAATAACCTTTGGAGCTCACAGCATCACTTATTATTCTTTTCAGAATTCATATTCAACTAACACTTCTTGAATACCTACTATGATGGGGTTCTTTCCAATGATTTTCACAGCCATTCTCTTTCTGAACTTGAGGACAACAGAGTCTCCCAGAGGACAGCAGTGTCCAAGGTGGACCAACCAGCAGTGGAACCTGGATTTCTGGTCCCAAGTCCCAGCATCTTCTCTGCTGTAGCCCGGCTGCGGGTAATGAGGGCATGTCTGACGCCACAACCCTACACAGCCAGTGGTTGTTTACACCAAGTCTAAGGCAGGGGGGCAGGGGCTTGGCTCAGTCAGGAGGAATGTTGGGCCCATGTGCACAATTGGATTACAGACTGCTTTCAGCCCACTAATGGATTGCAGTTTAGACCATTCCACAGATACCATAATATAGCTGAACTATATTCCTCATGTTAATGAACACCACACATTCTTTTGAAAACATTGCTTCTGTGAGAGACCTGAGTGCAGGCCCACTTGCTCCTTACATCTGCCCTGTAAAAATAAGACTGTCTCATCCCACAAGGCAGGCTCATCCAGGGATTCTTGCAGGGAAGAGCTGAGGTAGTGGGGCCTCACCTGGTAAAGGCTCCTACAGGTAGGGCTGGAGGCCCCAGGGTGTGAAGGTTCGGAAGGTGGGGACATGGGCGAGAACGCTGGGAACTCCAGACTCAGCATCTGTGGAATGAGAAGGGCTGGGGACAGCACAGACCCGATGTCCAGGTTCTGCTGATGACAAGAAGGACATCATTGGTGTAGGCCCTGGGGCTCTCACCTGTAATCTTCAGAATTCTGTGGCTTTCCATGGGAAGAGACAAGGAGAGAGAGTTGAGACAGTGATGAGGACCCCTCTGGCAGTGGCTGTTCCTGCTAAGAGTGGAGGGACAGACATTTCCAGAAAGGAAAGAGGGGGCAACAGACTCACAGCAGCCTCTGCACATACAGCCGCCTGACCCTATGAAAAGGAGGTAGGAATGGTGGTTTGGAGGAGCAGTGGCCATGTTCATGGCTCATTCCTAGGCCATTCCTCTTCACCTAGGAATTTGCAAGGACTGACTATACTTAATATTGAGGGTTGTTCCTGGATCCTGGATAAACTGATGGGCTCAAAGAGCCTGATGTGAAAAAAATTTTGCAACCATTCCTGTGACCCTAAACCAAATCCTGAAATTAACCAACCAGTCAATGATGCTGTGCCTAATGGGGACAGGGGCAGCCGTGTCAGGTACTGATGAATTCAGAGAGTCACTTTATATCAGAGAAGGATGAGTCATGAGCTCAGCCTTCCAAGAAGGTTTGTGAAGGGGGAGCCCGGGAGGGTGAATGTAATTATCTAATGCAATGGCAGTCTCAGTAAAGGATAACAAGGGGACGAGCAATAGAAGAAAGATGCCGGAGCGTCTGATTAAGGCTCCAAATGTAAAAACAATAGTGATCACTCTCTGGAGAGTAGAGACAGCGCCATCTCCTAGGGGATTGGAGTGAATCCCCCTGTGCCTCTCTCCCTCGCCTGGCTGAGACCTCCGTGATCTCACCACAGAAGAAGCCGTGCTGAACTTTAAATCCAGTATCAGGTTTGCACGAAGGACAGACGCTGGCTCAAAGTCATGGGATTAAGGGGCCAAAGATTTTGGCTTTGGCAAGTCAGGTAAAATATTTATCCTGAAAGAGGAAATAGTACCAGATGTCTTTCTTCTTGAGGGTAATCCAGGTAAGGCTGATGACAGCTTTCTGTTCCATAAGGCGTCCTTGAGGGGGAAAGGAAAATGAAAGGAAGCTCTTCTAATCTTCCTGGCACCCTCTCAGATCTGATACTCAGAAAACAGGCTTATTTGCAGAAGCTGATCAAGAGCCCAAAGAAGCGTGAGGAACAGGAGCCTCCAGCTCTGTCTGGGCCCAGGCTGCTCACAGATAGGCTGCATGGCTCCCGTCTGCCTGTCCCAGCCCATGGGCTCATACTTCTTCCACTCCGGTGCTGCAAGGAGCAGCAGGGCACCTGAGAAGCCTTTCCCTGTCCGTCACTTAGGCCTGCTGGGGGCTCAGAGCACGGACCGCGTGTCCAGTACAGTGTGGCCAGGAAGCCGAGGAGCTGCTGCCAAGTCAGCGGGAAGGACTGCATGCTGTTCACCCTGCCAGCTTCCCGGTGGGCTCAGGCGGGGCAGCGGGTCCTCGGTGGGCACTGTGTGGGCTGTGGAAGGACTGTGGCTGTTTTGATGAGGCGTGGATTTGAATCCCCCTCGTTAAAAGGCAGGAATGAGTTCCTTTGCTAGTGAGTGGGCCTAGCTGGCTGCCCAGCATCGCATCTCAATGGTTTGTTTTCTCTGCTGAGGTGTAGGGCAGGCAGCACGTAAATGTACGTCCAGGAATATGCTGTGTTCTGAGAAAGCATCCCTCAGGCCAAGCGTCCACTGCAGTTCCCTAAGGATTCGAAGACTGAGACCTGGTTCCTACCCCTTCAGAGGGGGCCAGCTAAGGGTGTGGGGCCTCAGGTGCCTCTGTTCTCAGCCTCCAGAAAGAGCTCCTGGCACCACCCTCCACGTATTCATATGAGTCTAATGAGACAGAGATTTGAAAAAAATGGTCTATTTAATAAAGATGTTGATGATGATGATAATTGTCCTTGAAAACAATTTTCCAAAGAGTCATAGGGTTTATTTTTGCTGTGGTTTGGGGACCAAGCAGAGAGAAAGGACATCTGGCACCAATAGCTGCCCCTGGGGGAGTTAGCCTCTCCCGCTCCGCATGGAGAAGCCTGCAGGTGGCAGCCCAGATGGGCTGAGGGGCAGCTCCTGGCTCCCAGCGACCCCGGTCTCTTGATTCATGATTTTCTTTCCCCCAGTCCCAAGTCTGTTCTCCCAAGATGTCAGTGAGGGAAAAGGATTGGGAATAAAACTAAAATGGACTCTATCACTATTCTGGCACTTGTTTTTTCTCAGACTGGAATCGAATTTTAGACTGAAAGGGCCTCCTGACCCCATCATCATGCAGATGAGGAGGCGAGAACTAGGGAGGCAAAATGGCTTGAGGAGGGGCGCACACCACGTTACTCGCAGCTCTGCATCCAGTGGTACCTCTGTGGCTACACCAGGTGGTGTTGCATTTCTCTTATTTGATCCTATTGGACAGAAACCAGGGGAGGAGGGAGTTAAGGTAATCACTGACTGTCATTTTTTAGACCTAGAATCCCAACATTCTAAAAGGGGGACTGACACTCTGTCCAGTGAAAATGACGTGAAGGTGGATATTTTGGCTTTAGGTGTTTCCTCCCCCACTCCGTTCCTGAGCCAAATTAGAATCATTGAGCATCTACCCAAGCACTGTAAGCATCATAACAGATCCTGTCAAAAGACTCATCCCCTATCTCATAGCCATACTGGGGTTAGGGAGAGACCTGTAGACTGTCCAGAGGAGAGGATGGTTGGGCAACTGGGAGGGAAGACAGCTCTGGGACTGGCCTCTCCTGAAGCCCCTCTCCATCTCCTCCTAATGGGGTTGGAGGGCTGCCTGTCCAACCAGCCATGTCTCAGGCTGCACCCACCCATCACAAGCCTGGTAAAAGGAGAGAAGGGGGGGGTCTCCTGAGACCGGCTGCCCCCCCAGACTAGGACCCAGTTTATACGGCAATCCTCATTGCATTTGGAAAGGTCAATGGTGCTCTACAAACCTTCATCCAAACTCTGCCTGTAGGAAGAACTAGGAGCCACAATCTTAGAGGGAATGGATTTGGGTTTTCATAGAATTTCTCCTGTACGGAGCCTTGGTCCATGGGCGTGTGAATGCAGCCTCTGATGCTGGAGACTCCCATTGCTCCATTTCAGTGGAAGCCACAGTTCAGAGAAGAAAGAACAGAGAGGAACGGTGCCTGTATTCCCCACTCACCTTGCTCAGGACACACCAGATCCAGGTGCTTACCTGTCATTTGAATGTCATAACTGCCACCTGACTAGTCTCCTTTTCCTGGATTTTCCCCTCTCTGTCCTCCTTACACAAGGGCCAGCTTCATCTTCCCCCATCAGAAGGCATCAGTAGGGGGGTCTCCACTGCTCACCAGTTCAATCAAACTCCTTGGCTCAGAATCGCAGGCTCGCCACCCAGGGGCTGACACTCCCTCCACAGACCTGCCCTCCTGCCCTGCCATATTTCTTAGAGTTCCCTGAACTGACCCTTTCTCTTTTGAGCTTTCTCAGCTCCCTGCTTTTTTTTCAGATTGGCTCCCTCACCTGGAATGCCATCCTGCTCTCCCCATGAATCTCTGCTTGCCCAATCCAGCCATCAAAGCTCACCCCAGATGTCACCCAGAGTCTAACACTTTCATTTTCCAAATGATGGCGAGGAGAAGGATGTTGGTGCATAATGTTTATCATTACGTACCAGGTCATGTGTTAGGTGTGTGGCAGTTTCTGTTTGACCCTCAAAACCACCCTACAAGGCAGGTGGTGTTATTATCCCCATTTTACCAAGAAGAAAAAGACTAAGATGCAAAGCAATGACATGACACCTTACTCCACCTTGTATCATAGGAGGTTGTATCCATTTCGCTTCTTCCCTAGTAGGTCTTGAGAGCAGCAGGAGTGTGCTATTCATCCTTTTCTGCCCCATCCTGCCAGCGCAGTGCCTTATGCACGGTACCCACTCAGTCTGCAGGGCGTCATTTCAGAGGGCGCAAGAATCCAGTTGCTCATCGTGCTGTCTTGCCCTTGGCTGTTCTCACCTGGTGGCTTGTTTGTATATTCCATAGTTCAGGTCTAGGTCAACAGAGGAGGTTCCTGAGAGAGACGGGGCAGAAGGGGCTGTGGGGCAGTCCCCCGTGTGTCCATCTGTGACCCAGGACAGCACATAATTGAGTGGCTCCAGCTCCTCAAGCCTAGGCAGGACTGCCACCCTTCTAATGGGAGTGAACGGGCAGAGGTGGGTCAGGAAGAAGAAAACAGAAGGTTAGAGTTTGTACCTCCGGGCGTCATAGCAGGAATACTAGAGACGTGGGCTGATGAAAGGACCATTGGGCTGAATCAGGACTCAGTGACTTCACCAGTAGTCCCCCAGAGACGTGAAAGGCCACCTCTCTGGGCCCCGGTGCCTATGTCTGCTGTGGAGAGGATGGGGAGGCATGGCTTCCCAGCGTGGACCCCAGGCCTCCTGTCCCAGCTGGTGGTGGAATCAGCATTCCCAGGATCACAGAGAGACCTGAAGTTAGACTTGGTGTTGCCACTTAGAAGCCAGGTGACCTCTGGCAAAGAACTTACTGGTTCTGAGCCCCAGTTTCTGCTTCTGTTAACATACCTGCATTGCAGGGCTGGTGTCAGGACTGGATAAGACGGTGGACACAGACCAGCAAGATGACCCGGCCCACTGGCAGCTCAGTGAAGGGACAAGAAGGAGCCCCGTCTCAGGCCCCAGAAGCCCTTGTGAACCCACACTGGACGCTGCCCTGCTCACACGTGGTGCTTCTCTGCTGTGCAGGCCTCAGCCCCTGCGCTCGGACCCAACTGATCCCCCCAGAGCCAGCACTTTCCAGCATGCCTCCCTCTGCACCATGGAAAGCCCGTCTGAAGGGGGCTGGAAGATGCGTGATATTTCCACTGGACGGTCCCTCGCACGGCTGGAAGGGGCAGGATATTGCTCTTTTCCTGATACCCTATAATAAGAAATGATATATTTTGATAGTTCTTTGATCCAATTTGTCCTTAGTGTGCACGAGCTAGGATTTTGGAGAACATAGCTGTAATTTGGGGCTTGTGGTTAAGTACAGCTCAGATGTCAGAAGTAATTCACCACCGCGCTGTACTCTCCGCTCTGCTGCGTGTCCCCCTCATTCCTTCGTGAAGGTTTTCTTAGGGTGTTCTGTTTCCTTCTCTATCTGCCTACCCATCTTCTGAATTCAGGCAAAGAATAATTCCACTTTAAAAATTGCTCTCAGCAGCTCTAGTTTGATTGGTGTTTTTGAGCTCATCTAAACCCAAACCTTCACTCTACAGGGGAGGAAAATGGAAGTCAAAGAGATGCAGTAACATCCAGGTAACTACAGAGGGCAGGTGGCAGATCCAGACGAGACAACAGGCCCAGTGTTCTCAGAACACCGTCAGTCCTCACGTTGTGTTCCAATCAACCTGCATCCGTGTCCACTTTTGTGATTTTACCTATCTCCCTATACCTCCTGTACTATTATTTATTCCATACGTTTTCTTCAAATTGACCACATTTTTATTTAAATAAATTTATTTTGAAGGAAAACTTTATATCATTACCTAATGAAACAGCAGTATCACTTGTCATTGGTAGAAAATTATAGGGCCGGCCCCGTGGCTTAGCGGTTAAGTGTGTGAGCTCCGCTGCTGGCGGCCCAGGTTCAATCCCAGGCGCGCACCGATGCACCGCTTCTCTGGCCATGCTGAGGCCGCGTCCCACGTACAGCAACTAGAAGGATGTGCAGCTATGACACACAACTATCTACTGGGGCTTTGGGGGAAAATAAATAAATAAATAAAATTATTAAAATAAAAAAAAAAAACGGCCGGCCCCGTGGCTTAGCGGTTGTGTGCGCGCGCTTCGCTGCTGGCGGCCCAGGTTCGGTCCCCGGAGCGCACCGATGCACCGCTTCTCCAGCCATGCTGGGGCCGCGTCCCACATACAGCAACTGGAAGGATGTGCAGCTATGACATACAGCTATCTACTGGGGCTTTGGGGGAAAAAATAAATAAATAAAATTATATAAAAAAAAGAAAATTATAACTAAAGACAACATGGAATATAATTATATGGAATTCTAACTAGATAGTGTTGCCTGGACAATGAAAACAAGCTGGAAGCCTGTTCTCTTCGATTATAAAGGACAATTGGCAAGATTCAGAGGTGTTAGAGACCTGGTAGGACTAAACAAACATGGATTCTGGACCTGATTCCAAAGTTATCTAATACATCTTTGTTATCATTGAGAATTTTCTCTCAAATACAATCAGTAGGGTATTCTCACCCTTTGAGACCATTGCAGTCCACCGTGCGGCCACCCCAGGTCCCTGTGTGTCCTTCGAGGTCAGCAGACTCCTCCCTCTCGTGCATGGCAAGGCCTTCCTAAGACGTTGTGCTGAAGAGCTGCATGCACATTTCATTTGGTCACCAGATGCCAGAGGAGTGCCTGACTCGCCCTCATTTTCACAGTAAAATACATGTTGAATTTAAGCATTAATTTTGGTAAATTTTCTGAGGGACTATCTTTTTCACCCCAGAAACAATGTCAAGATAATTAAATTTTAGATAATAGTGAATCAGGGAAGTGGATCTCAGCGGTGGAAAAATGCTATGATTTTAATTGCCAATATACAGGTACT
This sequence comes from Ceratotherium simum simum, assembly GCF_057802395.1. Lineage (NCBI taxonomy): Eukaryota > Metazoa > Chordata > Mammalia > Perissodactyla > Rhinocerotidae > Ceratotherium > Ceratotherium simum. The sequence goes on from NC_141914.1 coordinate 60,857,941, forward strand.
TTTAGTTCTTGGAAGCCACTGCCAACTGTGCCTGCTGGAAGTTAAATTCTCAATAGCTTGCTATGATTGACGCAGGCATTAGTCATTGAAAAAAAAAGTCTTGAGCTAAATTTGCATCCGAAGGATGACATCAGTAACACCATGAGCTTGTTGTTTCAGGAAGTGACCACTAGATGGAGGACTTGCAATTCAAAAATAAAAAATCTAGGCCCCTGAGGTCCAGGCATTTTACCAGGGCATCTGTTGTACTTACAAACCTGCAGCTTCACAGGCGAGAAGGCACGGCGCGTCCTGAAGGTGGTATTCTTTTCTTCCCTCCCAGACTTTGGTATGCCTCTCCCTCTTTCCTCAGGACAGCTCACTCCTCCCCATAGGCCGTGTCTCCGGAGAGTTCACCTTTTAAAACTTCCAGCATGTCGTTATTCTATTCCTAGCCCTGTGACTGAGTAGAAAAATGTGTTCCTTAAGATGTGGTTTCTTTCTTTCCCCTACCTTGAAGCTTGCTGCTAAGCCCCAAGGCATCGCCTCCTCAAGTCCCATGCCTGAGTGCTAATCCGAGGCAGCCCCCAAAAGCGCCTTGATTTGTAGGACGTTCATTCTTCTCCACGAATTACACACCACCTCTATTCTCCCCCATGCTGACAGCAGTAAATCTTCTTTAAAGTTTTTTTTTTTTTTTTTTAAGAAAGCTCATATCAATGGAGTGGTTGTTCTTGTACCAACTCTTTAAATATGGCCACAGTGAGGTATATGAGCCCAGTACTCCGAGTGAGGACGGGAAGGAGTGACACCGCCAAGCAACAGGGTCAAAACAATAGAATTGTTCTAACAATAGAATACATTGAGACCATTGCAGCAAATCAGTAAGTTTATTTGCAAGTTCTAATCAGGGCCGTCCTTTCTCCCAATAGTGGGGTGTGTGTGTGTGTGTGTGTGTGTGTGTGTGTGTGTTGGTGTGGCATAAAGACAGAACAGAAGAGCTAAAACATTTACTTATTCTCTACACAAATAGGTATGTCAACAAAATCAAGCACAAAAGGGCCTCTTTGTGGCTGGGGTTTCCTGACTGTAGCCCCAGAGCCTGAGAACCGGAGCTCTATTCCCAGGTGTCCTCTCCTAATTTGCTAAATAACCTTGGGCAAGTCACTTAACCTTCCCAAACCTCAGCTTCTCCAGCCGCAGAAGGAGGGTGCCGAGAGCTGTCTTTCCTCTGCTTCTCTGAGGATTGATGAAGAGAGAAAGGCAGTCAAGGGCCTGGAGTTTCCTTAAGAAAGGTACTGCTTACCCTTGGATTGGAGTCATACAAATAAATAGAATAAATACACACCGGCCATCATGGGGCCTGTGTGTCCTGTGGGTTTCCACATTTTCCATTCCTCAAAGAGGGTTGGCAGGGACAAAACAAAACAAAAATACCTAATAAAGCCTTTGTTTGAGAACATTCTCCCTGTGTTTTAATCTGATTAGTCTGTCTATAGATGAGATGATTTTAAACATCCTGAAAGAATTGAAAGGAAAAAAGGGTTCTGCCCAAAGACGCTGTGCTCCTCCCAGCCCTTCCTCAGAGTGGACGCGTTTCCCGCACAGAGAGGACGGAGCTCCTCTGACAATTAGCCTTCTAGTTTGGTGACAGTAATTATCACCATTAGGGGCTTTTCTTTCCCTCTTATGATGAAATATATATTCATGCTGCGGAGGCCCCAGTCGGAGGACTGTTTGAGCAGAAACCAAAATGCAAGGAAAGGATCGATTTTAACCTATTTTAAAATATTTGATCTAATTTGATATTTCTAGTTTTCAGCGGCTTACAGCAAATAGATGAAAATAAATGCCTTGTCACATGTTGGGCTGCGGACTATGCCTTTTGGTTTTCAAAGACTCCTGAAAACAGGGGAAGAATCCTCTATTAGCTATGTCTGATGCCTCAGGATTTTCCAGCTGTCATTGTTCAAAGGTCTATTTTTTGGAGCCTTGAGGAATGACCAAGTGGATTATTTGCTCCAAAATGCTGTGAGTGATCTGTTTCTCTGAGTCCTTCGGCTCTAATAATGGAAGAGGACACAGCACAGGGCAAGTAGCAGGTCCTGTCAGCTATATGAGCATTATGCATTTCTGTGTATATTTTCAGGGCTAGAAATCTGCTTCTGATATTTGAAAAGGAAGTAGAGCAATAAATAATCATGGATTGTGCTGCTGTTAGCTTTTTTTCCTGAAGTTTGATTACCGTAGTGGCCCACTGCCTTGATTAAGCCTTTCCTCCCTAAATAATTAATTTGCCTTTATGCAAGTGTATTTGCCTCTTACAAATCCTAACACATAACACTGAGGGCCCAGGCTCAGCAAACCCACTTTCAAGCCATAAATAATTGCCTTGGAATAATGAACAGTTAAGCTTGGTAAAGGAGGGCTAGACATTAGTAAACTGTATTAATTCAACACAGATATTAGCTGGTTGGTGTTAAAAAATATCATAGACACAAAGACATTTATAAACCTACATGTTTGATAAGTTTAGTTAGCTGGAATACTTTAACTAGTTCAAAGGTATAGTTTGAATGTAAATATTAAACCAATTTGTTTCAATCTATTTCATTAGCATTTATGCCAACCAGACGTTTTTTAAAAATGAAGGCACCAGAATCAAGAAGAACTGGGATTGAGAGTACAAATGGATAATCAGGGTTCCTTGCCCCATCTGTGGCAAAAACTCAACACACATGGTCTATCAACAGTGGAGGGTAGCATCTTCTCCATCTGTCAAGCATTTGGGTGTGAAATACGCATGAGCACAATCCCACCCACTGGGCTGCTGGATTCTTGGCCCGCAGGGCTTTTGTAAAGGAATATACTAAGAGAATTCTTTGGTTTCCTAACGCTTGTCTCTCTCTGCCACCATTCTCAGTGGGGAATAGAATCTTAAATGCTATGTGCACCCTCCTTACCATGCAGATGGAGATGGAAGCCTCGGCGGTTCACATCCCCAGCATCATTCCCCTTCCCATGTCTACTCCATTTTCAAATATCACCTCATTCCCTTTCAACACAGTCAAGTAAGCTTGGGGTGGAGTGGGACAGGACAAGAGGGCACTCCCACCAAGGGAGTTATGGAGTGCCCTTCCATCCCCTGGGTCCCCAAGCCCTTGGCCAGAGCCCTAAAACTGACTCCTTCACACCAACTCTCTCTGGCCGGGAGTTTGACTTCAGTGTCATCTGATACTGTTCTTAATCCTCATCGGTTCTCCAGTATCTCGGGGTTCAGCTTTGTCATGACCTTGCTTTCAGCTCGGGTTTGAGGTTACTGTACCCGAAAGGCTGTATCTGCTGGAAGTGTTCTAGTCATACATGCAAAGGAGGGCAGTTTCCAGTCACAGCTGGGACAGCTGATCAAGCGCAGCCCCCTCCCAACCAGTTACCAAGCATCTGGTGCTAGACAAAGCTGCACTGGTGTTTGGGATTTCCACTCTTGTCTAAAAGAGGCTCTTTTTTCCTGCACGCACAAAGTCAGGTGACGCTTCTGTGCGTCTCATTTTTTTTTGTGGTAGTGGATATGGTATGTTCTTTTGTTTTGTTGTTGTTGATGTTGTCTTTATGAACTGAAATCCCAGAGGAGTATGTACCAGGCAGAATCACAGATCAGTACCTTGAAAAAGCCCACATGGGCCTTTTCCTGCAGAACTTCCTTTCTGCCATTGCATTCAATCCTTAAAGACGAGGATGGGAGCATCGGGGTAAACCATGACACAGACAAACTTCTTGCATTGGCTATATTTCCTATGTTCCAGGATTTTTCAACAGGTCGGCTCTCAGAAAGCCATTGTCTTAGAATTCTTGGTAAACTTACCATTATTCTTAAATTGATTTTAGCTGGTCTGTGTCACGAGCAAGGCAAGGAGAGAGGCTGAATAAATTTCCCCTGGATGAGCTGTATCCTGAAGTGGTATTCCCAGCAAGAGAAAGAGACAAACAGAGAGAGTCAGAGATCATCAGGATTGATAGATAGCATTGATCCTGTGCCTACCTGGCGCTGGACAGCTGGGGAACAGCTGAGGATCAGAAAGCAAAGGGCCTGGGTAGTTTGGAAACTTTGTAAATGGTTGTGTTAAATGGAGGTAGCTCATGAGCCTGGAAAAAGGGGGAAGGGGCAGGTGAACTCTTCCAGGCCCATGATTTCGTGGTATGACTTGAATAACTGGACCGATGAAGGAAGGAACAAGTTGGAGAGTGCAGAGTAAGAGTATATTAGCTGGTGGTTTGCCTACTGTAAGACAGAGCACTTTTTTTGTTGTTTATTTGCTTGCTTTTTTTTTTTCCAGATTGTATGTTCGAAATTTTCTTTTTTGATCTTTAAATAGTCCTGGGGGAAACACTTACAAGGCAGACAAGATGTTTGCAAACTTTTGGTATATTTCATTAAAAATAAACATTACAGAGGTGGTTGTAGACCCAGTCAGTTGTTGTAATTAGCTAAGGAAATCCACCCTGCCCTCTGCGTGATTAGAGTGAGGTTGCTCACTGTAGTTTTTCTACCTGTAAATTGCAGATGCTACCTTTTACCAACTACCTGAGTTGGTATTTAAAAGAACTTTTAAGCATTTCTAGAACTCTATGTTATATTATATTAAGATTTATAGCTCTGTACGTTTTGTGCAATGATAGAAAGTTACTGCTCTACATCATCATTATTCTGAAATGTTGAGGTCTTTGCAATAATTCAAGATTTTGACAATGAAGGATTTAGCCAAAGAATCTGGCATATTGCTCTGTTCTTATTCTGGGTAAGGTTTTGAATTAAGCCAATTGAAATTTTAAGAAAAGATGCCTATATTTTTCCAATATCAAGTGTGATTATTACATTTTTATACTTCTGCTATATCTCTTAACCCTTTATAAACATTTAAAAACATACTTTTTCTGTGATTTCTCCTCCATAGGTTTTTGTGACTATTATTAAGGCACCATTGGTCTCATTGACTAACTGCCATTCAATATTTACCCATAAGTAGGCAGACATGAAAGGCCAGATTTGTTCCCACAACAGAGACGGTTGTGTGATAAACATTTGTAGCACATTGTTTTTTCAGGTTGAAAGCAATTTCACTTCCACTAGAAGGAATAGCTGAGTCTCAGATATTTCTTTAAATCTTAGTGTAGTGTTTCCATTACATCCCTAAATAGGATGAAAAAATACTTTGGAAATCCATAGATTTCCAATCAAATAATAGTTTTATGCTCATGATTTGGAAACACAATCTGATGGTTATGCAGATTACTGAACAGATGAAAGAAGCACATTTTTAAAAATTCACATTATCAGGGGAAGGAAGTAGTATTTATTGAACCTGCTATGAGCCAGGCACTGTGTTAAATGCTTCCCTAAATCGTCAAATAAAACACCAATTACAAGCCCATGGCATGGTGTAGTGGGTTGAATTGTGTCCCTCCTGAAAGATGTATTCAGGCCCTAACCTCTCCATGGCTGTGAGTATGACCTTGTTTGGAAATGGAATCTTTGCAGACGTGCTCAAGTAAAGGTGAAGCCACACTGGATTAGGGTGGGCCCTGATCCAATGACTGGTGTCCTCAGAAGAAAAGGGAGAGGGAGGTTGCATATGGAGAAACCAAAGACACACACAGGGAAGAAGGTCCTGTGATGACAGAGGCAGAGTAGGGTGATGTAGCTACAAGCCAAGGAACGCCAAAGATTCCCAACACCCACCGAAGCTGGGAAGAATGGCATGGAGCAGAGTATCCCTCAGAGCATCCAGAAGGCACCACCTCTGCCAACACTTTGATTTTGGACTCTTGGCTTCCTGAATGGTGAGAGAATGAGTTTCTGTTGTTTCAAGCTACTCAGTTTGTGGTACTTTGTTACAGCAGCCCTAGGAAATGAATACACGTGGGTACTATGATATTGCCTCTATTTCATACAAGAAACTTGCCCACAATCATCTTGTTAGTAAGTGGTGGGGGTGGATTCAAACCCAGGCCTGAAGCCAGGGCCCAGATGCTTTTCCCAACACTTGCCAGATCACTGTGCACATGACTCTGCAAACTTGATTTCTTCTCCTTTAGTCTAGGCTCTACAGGAATAAATGTTACAGCCTCGTGTCCATAAGTGGGAGACCATGCTGTAACACACTGAGCTGTTTTCAGTACTTGAAATAACCAAGACCCCATAGACTGCAGGCGATTCCTGGCCTATCATAGGGTGTCCCTGATGTCAGCAAAGTGATGTGAAGTTATGCATAAATCAGTTAAATATTTGAAACATGCCAGCTAGGCTAATTGAATTTTCCATCTTTGATGAGGCCTATAAAGATGTTTGTTACTGTCATTAACCCCGATACACATTGAGTTCCTAGGACAAATAGCAGATCCAGGGAAAGCTACTTTTACTTTCAGATGTCAGATATTCTGTTTTCAGTATGTACAGCCTCTCCCTAAAGATTTAGTTCTCGTTTTCTAAGGCATATATAAACATTTAATGTCCACTTAAGGCTTCTGAACCTATGCACGATATTAGTTTATTTGAAAGCAGCTGTACATAAAATAATAAACTTAATGTGGACCTTTTTGGTATTATCATTCACGTTTTGAAGTTTGATTACATTCAGAACATTTGATCTTGACAAAGAAGACCAAGTTTCTTGCTCCAGGAGTTCCTGCTACAGGCAGTTGTTTTTCCTCTAAATGAGTGGATCATACATGGTACAAGGAACCCAGACCCCCAGAGTTCTCAGTGCCAGTGGAGACAGAAGAGGACACCCTGGCACCAAATGACTCTTGGAGGTGTGCTTCGTCTCCACCTGGGCAGGGGACAGGCCTGCTGATGGTGTAGGAGGGCAGTAGGGGGAGCTCTTTTGGTAGCTTCATGACCTCCAAGAAAACCAGGTTCTTCTTTTCCCACCAGCGAGGCTCAGAGGGACCCAGGATTCTTAGGCCAAAATAAATCCCAGTCCTTCAAAAGCTTATAGAAAGAGCTAATCATAAACTAACTTTTCAGACATGGCAACTAGCTTCAAACTTATGTATTATAATCAGGTTGTATCAGCAAGTTATATATTTCAGGTCCGTAAGTTTCAGTGGCTTTAGGCAAGTTACCAAAAAAGAAAGTCTTAGAACAGAGTGGCACTTGCTTGGAGAATCTCAGGTTCCACAAAAGGAGTTTCCTGAAGGTCCTACCAGAACCCTGGAGGTACAGAACTTTTAATCTCTAGTCCCCAAACCCAGCTCATCCTTACATGCACCATGGACTCTCTGCCAACCGCACATTTGACCAGACAGTATCTCTTTCCAGACAGCTCCTCCTGTAGCACCATTTTTTTCCTACACACCCAATATTTCCCTCAGGAGGGCGGGCAGTTCTGGCCTCTTCTCCAGCAGTCTGTGGACCAGCCTTTGTTCTGAGCTGAGGACCACTGAAGCGCTGCTCTGGGTCGGGGACACCCAGTGGGGCAGAGGTGGGAGTGGGGATGTTGGAGTTCCCAGGAAGAGCATTTGTGGGGTACCTCGGAATCCTGGGGGGTGAGTGAACTTGTGAACATGCCAACACTCTCCAGGTGCTTCTGATCTGCTTCCCCCTCTCCCACCAGCTGAGAATGACTTCCACTCCCTCCATAGCAAACCTTGTTAGATAAGGAGCTCCAGAAAAATAGACCCTCACCGCTTAGCACCTCTATAGTTCAAGGGAAAAGTTGAGGAGAAATAAATCCTTTCTTGGTCAATATTTTCTTCTCTCACCATTTTAAGATAAATATTGGGTAAGCGAATGGTTTGCTTCAAGACGCACATGCGTTTCCAATGCGGCGAGGGGAAAATGCTGCCTGTTTCATTTCCCTCTTCCTGAATGTTTATCTGCATTCTCTTTCTGATGTCACTCTCCACCTGCTTGCTTCTTGCCTTCTGTGTTTTGATTTAGAGAAAGGTTTTTGAACATTTATACGAGTACAGAGAATACTAAAACAAACACTTCTTATACCCATTTCCAAGGATTAGTAAACATTTTGCCATATTTTCTTCAGATCTTTCTTTAAAAGTTTAACTGAGCTGTAATTCACATACCATATAATTCACCCATTTAAAGTGTGCAATTCAATGTTTTTTGGTATATTACATTATTAATTTTAAAAAATTGTGGTAAAATATTTAACACAAAATTTGCCATTTTAACCATTTTTAAGTGTACAATTCAGTAGCATTAATTACATTCACAATGTTGTGCAATTATCACCACCATCGCCCCACAAAGGAACTCTGTAAGCATTGAACAATGACTTTCATTTCCCCGGTCTCCAGACCCTAGTCACTTCTAATCTACTTTCTGTCTCTGTGAATTTGCCTATTCTGGATATTTCATACAAATGGAATCATATAATATTTGTTCTTTTATGTCTGGCTTATTTCACTTAGGAAAGTGTTTTCAAGTTTCATCCATGTTATAGCATGTATCAGAACTTTATTCCTTTTAATGGCTAAATAATATTTCCATTTATGTATATACCACATTTTTTTAATCCATTCATCTGTTGATGGACACTTAGAGTGTTTCCAACTTTTGCTATTGTGACTAACACTGTTAACAAACATTGACATACCAGTATCTATGCAAGTCCCGGCTTTCAGTTCTTTTGAGTATATGACTAGGAATGGAATTGCTGGGTCATATCATAATTCTATGTTTAGCTTTTTGAGGAACTGCCAAACCATTTTCCATAGTAGATATACCATTTTACATTCCCACCAGAAATGTGTGAGAGTTCAAATTTCTCCACATTGTCACCAACACTTGTCATTTTCCTTTTATTTAAAATAGCCTTTCTAGTAGGTGTGAAGTGAAATATCTCCTTGTGGTCTTGATTTGCATTTCCCTAATCACTAATGATGTTGAGCATCTTTTCATGTGCTTATTGGTCATTTGTATGTCTTCTTTGGAGAAATGTTTATTCAAGGTCTTTGCCTTTTTAAAATTGGGTTGTTTGTCTTTTTATTGTTGTGTTGTGGGAGTTATTTATATATTCTGAATGTTAAACCTTTATCAGATATATGATTTCCAAGTATTTTCTCTCATTCTCTAGATGGATTTTTTTTTCACCTTTTTTTTTTTTTTTTTTTTTTTTTGCCGAGGAAGATGGGCCCTGAGCTAACATCTATGCCCATCTTCCTCTACTTTATTTGGGATGCTGCCACAGCATGGCTTGACAAGCAGTGCATCGGTGCGTGCCCGGGATCCAAACCTGCGAACCCTGGGCAGCTGAAGCAGAGTGCGCACGCTTAACTGCTTGTGCCACTGGGCTGGCCCCTCCACTTTCTTGATAATGTTCTTTAAAGTACAAGAGTTTTTAATTTTGATGAAGCCTACTTTACCTATTTTTCTTTTGTTGCTCTTACTTTCGGTGTCCAGATCTTTTTTAAGGTAAGAAATAGAATATAACTGCCTTCTCTCTACTCTTCCCCAAGCCAGTTTCCCTCCCTCCCCATAGGCTACCACTATCATGAATTTGGTGTTCCTTTCCTATCCATATTTTATACCATATATATATGTACAATAAATAGCATTCTTTTGTATGCTTTTAAAATTGTATATAAAAGGTATCCTTTTTCTTAGTGCACTTTTTCCTTTGAGCCCACATTTGAGATCTATCCCTGCTGCCCCTTACTCACCTGGTTCATTCATTTTCACTGCAATGATTATATTCAATCAAATGATCAGGGAATGATATTCAAAATATTTAACAACTGGCATGGCTGTGGCCCCCAACCAACACACATGGGTGCTCATGATAAACAACAGCACCTCTGGGCACCTATGCATACCTAAGTGTACCTGTGCACATCTGGATGAATACCCAACCAGCTTCTACATTTTATTTACCCGTTCCATTTTTGTGAAACTTAGATTGTTTTCAATTTTTCACTATTATAAAGAATACTGCTAAAAATATTATTGTAGCTGTCTCTTCATGCACATCTGTGAGAACTTCTCTGGGATACATACTTAGGAGTAAATTGATGGGTGGTCTGCCACACACATGTTCTATTTTATTTTCCCTATTGTATCAGAATTGTAGCTAAAGCCTAAAGCTGAGGACAAAAGATGTTAAGTCCCCACATGCTATGATGTCATAGCAGTTGTGACCAGCTACCTCCCAGGGAGGCATATTGAGAGGCACCAATGCTGAGAATAGGTCGTTTCTCTAACTGTCCCCCACCCCAGTCAAGCTAAGGGGAGAACAGGCAGTGGGGGGTCTTTTGGAGAATGCCAAGTTCACAAAGATAGAATATTCTCTCTCTTCACACTTCCACAATATCCACCATGAAAGCCAAGGAAGGAAGAACAAAGACAATCAATGATAAAGGTTTTCTGGGCATCTATCAGAATCATTCTCCTTCCCTTCCATATTTAAACTAAGTCAGAGTCTGGTGGTCCTCTCTTATGGAAATTGGGAGCTTGGACTCGCAGAGCGCCTAATGATGCCAGGGTGTAGAGAAAGAGGCAGCCGGCATTCCCACCATGTGGCATGATAAATACACCACTTTTGGTCACATGAATTGAGGGGACATCATAGAGGGTAGCAGTACTTGCGCCTTCTTGATGGTACTCCCACAAAAGTGCCATCCTCTGAGGGAAGGTCATGTTCTGTGGAGACACTGAGGCAGGGTGGAAGAAGTCCAGGCAGATTAAATCTCATGTCAGGCAACCACTCAGGACACAGGTCCTCATGGAGCCCTTTAAAGAATCCCCACATGTGCCCCAGGAGAGCCCAGCGTTTGGATCCCATCATGTAGAAGAGGAGACCAACAACTCGTTGGTGTGGGCCAGAGAAGCAGCAAAAACCACAGGGAGAAGTCTATAGAGAGAAGACTGTGCCCTCACCCAATCATGCAGGAAAGAACTTGGCCATTTTCCTTTTCCTCTTCCCACCCAACTCAAGAGGAGGAAGAAGAGAGGGGAAGCTGGTGTCTGAGTCTCCGTGACCCCACTTCCCTAACGAGAGCCTCTGCTGAGAGAGAGGAGGAGAAGAGCCTTGCCTCAGATAAGAGATCGAAGCTTTAAAACAAACAGAACTGAGTTTTAAACACAATGCGACTGTCTTAATAAGTAAAAGTGGCCAAAAGCTATAGAAACTGGCCAGAGGATGTTAAAGGAGCCTGTACCTCAGCCAGCAGGGAGGCTCAACATGGGGCGTTTGTTGGACAGAATAAAAATCTCATCATGTTTATAACCCAGTGAGACTAGACTGTTCAATAAATGGGTAAAACTCCGTATACTAGTGGTGCTGGGAACCGGCCAGGTGCAACCCCAGTGGGAAATTCATTTATGTTCCCCCCAGCAGGGAATGAGAGCTCCATTGCCAATCTGATGGGTCTGCAGGGAGATCTGTGTTCTTTCTACGTGTTTATGTCTTCTTTTCGTCATAAAAGTCATCAATTTTAAGCAAAAAAACAAGAAACCAACCAATTTTGACTGAAACCTAAGAAAATTGCCAAAAGAGTCATCACTATATAAATGGGTCTATTTTCATTTTCACAACGAGAAATGAGCTAGCCCCCAAATATTAACATTGAAGTAGCCAAGAAAACTCAGTTCGTTATTTTCCCTGCATCAGAATCCTAGCTTCCCCAGGGCCCTTAAAAGCTCTCCCTCCCTCCCCTTCTGTCTCCTCCCTCTCCGTGGTGGTGGTCAGAGGCATTGGTGATATAAGCCTATGGCCCTGGGGAGCCCAGAGGCTCAGGAAACCAGACCAGGCTCTACCTCTGGCCTTTTGTTCGGAAACTTCTTGCTCAGGTCTCCTTCTCTCGATTTTCCATCCATTTGCCTCACACTGTCCCGTGTCTCAGACAGTGCTTAGCTTCTTCGTGGACAGCCACTTGGCCCATCAGCCTGGTTTTCAACTGCAGATTTGCCTCCCTGTGGATGGCTTATAGCTGTAGCCCATGGGCCGCGTGTGCATCCTGCTGCTTCTCCTCCATCGCCAAAGCCCACAGTCCAGCCTCCTGGGATCCTGTGTCCGGGAAGGGTTGGGTGGGGGACTGGACACACCTTGAATCCGCCAGAAGGGAGTTTGAACACACCCTGCATGCAATGCCTCTGCATTTTATTTTTAATTTAAATGGATAGACTTGCAGGCTAATTGCTATCCTGCCACCCTTAGCCGACAGAACGTATAAGAGGAATGGCCCTTGAAGGAAAAGAGCGTTACAGCTGGATGTAAGTAATAATGCCTCTCTCACAAACCTGCATGAGTTGCAGTTTGATGAAAATTACAGTCACACCTTGTGTTGTAAACTATCGTTTACTGGAGAAAAGAAAAAAAATCCTGTAAGATATAGAAATAGTATCTGAGACAAGCTGGCAGGGCGCTTAGCATCGTTATGATGTGTAAAGAATTCTTTGACAATGACGGATAACCACGGAACATCTGAGCGAGACTTTTGTTTATCTGCACTTGCCTTTGCATTTATGTCATGTCTTTCACTTGGGGGTGAGATTTCGTCTTTGAAAGTTGAAACGATTTTTAACTCAAGAAAGAGGTTTACTGGGTTTTTCATGGACGTGTTTCTCGTGTTCCCCTCCGCCCTTCTCCTCCCTCCCTCCTGGCCTGTCTCCTCCCTTCCAGCTGGGCTGTGTCAGTTCTGGGTGCTATGCAAAATGATCAAGCCAGTGCAGTTCCCGAAGTTGAACTTGTTATTGATTAGCACTTCCTAAATCAAACAGAATTGCTGATCGCTATTGCAGGGCAGCCTCCAGTTGCTTGCAATCCGAGAGCTCCTAGAGTGTTTGCGCCTGAGCAGGCAGAGGGGGATTTTTGAGGTGCCCGCCCACTTCATCACTACTGTTGCCTGCAAGGAAGAAGAATAGCAACTTTCATCACCAATTCCTGTTTCTCCAGCACTGGCTGGGTGTGCGGCAGTGTGCAGTCAGGGGGGATTTCGACAATTAGCAGGAGCTGCTGTCATTCCTCTCCTTTGCTGTGATAATTAATGCCTCAGGACACTTTCTGAGTGGGTGTGTGCCTGGCACATGACACACAGTACTGAGAGCCTCAATTACATCTGACCCTTTAAAAAAATGGGGAATTCAACAAAGAGGCCATTTTGTCCATTTGGTTTGTAGATATTCTAGCAGGTAATTTGAAATATTAGCGAAATAAAATTAGAGGAGAGGGTTTGTTTGCAAGTCAGCCAATACCCAGTCATCTGTCCAAAGGTATGAGGAACAACCTCACTCTTGTGTGACCTCCCCCCAATTCCTGCTCTTGCTGATGTGTCAAGACACAAGTCATTGATCTCGACGTGTACACGTGTGTCTTTTCATCTCCCCACCCAAGCCACCCTCCCTCCCTCTCGCTACGTGTACATACATGTGTACACACACACAGACACACACACAGAGAATTGCTTTGCTTAACCATTTGAGAGTGGGTTGTATACCCCAAGCCCCTTTCTCCCTAAATACTTCAACACCTATTGCCTCAGAAGAATGTTCTTTTACATAATCATAGTCTGATTGTTAAATTTAAGACATTTAACGTTGATACAATACTATTATGTAAATTTAGCTTATATTAAAATTTCATCAATTGTCCCAATAACGTCCTTTATAGTATTTTTTCAGCCCAAGATCTAATCATGAATCATGGATTACACTTAGTTATCACGTCTCTTTAATCTCCTTTAACTTGGAACAGTTCCTCAGCCTTTTAATATTTTGTCTTTTATAACACTGGCATTTTTGAAAACTACAGGTCAGTTGTTTTGTATATTAGTCCTCAATTTGGGTTTGTCTGATGTTTCTTCATGATTAAATTCAGGTTATGCATTTTCGGCAGGAATTCTATACAACAGCATAGAACTATGTCCGTCTGAGAGCATCATGTCAGGAGACACAATGAGTTTGTCTCATTTTTACAATGTTGTCCAAGAGAAGTTTTTAAAAGAGTTTGTAAACTCCTCTTTTTTAAAGGGTTAAAGAGCAATTAGCAGTATGTGACGTTGGGCCTGACACTTGAGATTGACCCAAAGTGCTGAAAAGTGGTCTCTTTGGCTCCTAACAGCAGCACAAATCCACTAACTCACCAATCAGACCATTGAGTGTGACTAATGGTTCCTAAACGCGGGTGAAGTCTGAGCAGAGAACGACAGTCGTCTTTCTGTCAACATGTGCTGAGTATTATTACTGTTGTTGTTGTTGTTGAATCTGGGCTTCGGCTTCCTCGTCTTTAAGGAAAAGGGCTGGACCCCATGATTCATGAAGTTCTCCTGGTGTCTATGTTTCAGTAATGCAGCCAAAGCGCCTGGAATTTGTAAAACGTAGAGCATGGGATTTAGGAAATAAAAGGCATGCTTGCAGGAAGGAAATGATGGAGAAGAACTTTCCCCCAGTGTGTAGCATCCAGGCGGGGGGCTCCAAGTCCAAGGTTGTCCTGACGCGCTTTGGAACTGTTCTTATCTGCCTCTCTGCTTTCTCGGCCACCGGAAGATCTCACAGGAGATGAGCATTATGCTTAGAAGGGCATGGAAGTTCTCATTTTATGAGATTTTAAAAGTAGCTACTTTTAGAATGCAGAAAATAAAAAAATCTAAGTCATTTTTTATTCTAATTGGAGATGATCTGAAATGTCCTTTGTATCTTCTATTAGTGGAAATGCTTGATGTCTGAAGTTTTTTATTTATTTGGTGTGTTAATTTTTCCTTTTTGACATAAATCTTTGATTTATTCACTTTAAATCAGAGCCTGACTTGCTCCCCCAGGCTTTTCCCAAGCTTTCTAGGCGGGTTTTGGGGGATAGCTAGCCAATGGGTCGTTTCCAGATGACTGCCAGGTTTCTAGATAAGGAAGAATCCCACTGTATTTCAGAGCAGCCTCAACTCAGGGCCAGATCAGGGATAAGGAAGGAGAACTACTTGGCTCAGAAGAGGTTCTAAAATATCTTCTCAGTGTGTCACTGGAACGGAGCAGAGAGACTAATGGTAGGCACTCGTGCAAATGTATTGCCTTTGTAGAACTTTAGAAAGGTGTCTTACAAATAACCATATTACAGATAAGTAAACTGAAGTCCAGGGGGTCGTCTTGCCCAAGATCAAGCAGCTAGTAGTAATAATAGGTGCTTTTCTAAGCACCTGCTCTGTGCCTTGCACTTTACATACATGATCTTTAATTCTCACAGTACCCTGTAATGTGTTACGACTCTTCTTTAGAGGTTAAAAGTCAGACTGAGAAAAGTTAACGTGCCCCCTGCCTGATCACAAGGTCCACCAAGGCAAGTGTTCTGCTTTTTGTACACAATTACACCTTACGCATCAGCACAGTGCCTGGAACACAGAGGGTGTTCAACAAATGCTTACTGAGAAGAAGGAAGGACAAAGGAGGGAGGGAGAAAAGGGAGAATGAAAAACAGAGACACAAAAGGAGAGAAAGGAAGGAGGAAATAAAGGAAGAAAATTATAGAGCAAACAAGTAGAGCTCTGACTTTATAACATTATTAAGGTTTTCCTCCTTGTTGCAAATTGCAAAGGAACCTAATCTCAACACACACAGACACACACACACATGCAAATAGTATTACATTTTGGGTTTATCTCAGCAAAGAAAATTGCAAACAACCTAATTACTCAAAAATTAGTGAATGAGTAAGTGAATTAGGTACATCCACTCAATGGAAGAATATGCAAATATTAAAAATAACTGTTGCAAAGACTAGGAGGAAACGTAAGAAAATGTATTGGATAGGATTATTGGTTTAAAAAGGAAGCAGAATATAAAAATTTAGAGATATGCAGAAGGATAAAGACAAAGAGTACACACACAGATAAGAGAGTATCCAGTTTTATCTGGTACTTTTTTAAATTCATAGGGCCTAATATAGTGTTAGGCACACGGTGAAAGTAAAAAATAAGAATAACCATGATTTGGTGCAGTCAATATGGAAAACAGTATGGAGCCTCCTCAAAAAATTAAAAATAGAAATAACATATGATCTAGCATCCCACTACTGGGTATATATCCAAAGGAGATGAAATCAGTATCTTGAAGAGATATCTGCACTCCTATGTTCATTGTAGCATTATTCACAGTAGCCGAGATATAGAAACAATCTAAGTGTTAATTGACAGATAGATGGATACAGAAAATGTGATATATGTAATATATATATACATATCCATATTTCATATATATTGTAATATTATTCAGCCTGAAACAGAAAGGGAATCCTGCCATTTGCAACAACATGGATGAACCTGGAGGACACTATGCTAAGGGAAATAAGCCAGCCACAGAAAGACAGATACTGCATGATCTCACTTATGTGTAGAATCCAGAAAAGTCAAACATATATAGAAACAGAGAATAGAATGGCGGTTACCAGGGCCTAAGGGGGTGGGAGAAATGGGGTTATATTGGTCAAAGGGTACAAAATTTAAGTTATAAGATGAATAAGTTCTAGAGACCTAATGTGCAGCATGGTGACTAGAGTTAATAAGATGTTATATACTTGAAAATTGCTAAGAGAGTAAATCTCAAGCATTGTCACTACAAAAACAAATTGTAACTATGTGAAGTGATGGATACATAAATTAGCTTGATTGTGGTAATCATTTCACAATGTATACATATCTCAAAACATCTTGTTGTACACATTAAATATATACAATTTTTATTTGTCAATCATACTTCAATAAAGCTGGAAAAAAATTTAAAACACAGACACAAAATTCAAAAGAAAAAATGAATACCTGTGATTTATTGAGCATTTACACTGATTTCCAAGCTGGAATAATAGGGACCAGATTTACCCTACTGCTTTAAACAATTAATGAAACAAACAAAATATATGAAACAATGGTTTTCAGAGATTGGGCACCAGGCTGCACAGTGCAACAATCCCTGAGAGAAGGGAGATCAGTCAGGTGAGCCCCAGCTTTGCCCCAGCTTACTGCCTGGAGAGTTTCCAGGCCACAGTGCAGGCCATGGTGCAGGGAGGGAGAACCCAAACAAAACTGGGGTCCCTCTCTGTGTCGAGGAAACAGGGGTGAGAATGAAGGAAGGCCAAGCAACTCTAATTTCAGGGCAGAGTCACTAAGAAGAGAGAGCTGCACAATAAGGGAGCCCTGGAGACTGCAGGTGATTCTCCTACAGTCCTCAGCTGGGGACCGGTCACGCACACAAGGAGGAAACCACCCACGGCAGGGAAGGAACTACCAGAAGGGAACCGACTGGAACACCTTCATGTTCTCACTTGCCAGGGAGAGACGTTATCATGCATGGGGCATTGGGTAGCACACTCAGAAGGATGTTGCCTCAGTAGTGGGGAATATTAGCTCTAGAATGAAGGCTGTTCTGGTCTGCCTAACAAGTCTTAAAAGCAAGCCTTGAAAGGATCAAACTGCTTCCAATTAACTGCATTGCATCTCAGAAAAATAGAAGCTCAAGAATGTTTAGGGGAATATAAATTATCTAACAACCTCCAAGGTAAAATTCACAATGTCTGGTATCCAACCAGAAATTACCAGGCATGCAAAGAAGAGGAAAATAGGATTCATAATAAGGACAAAAAACAATCAATAGAAAAGATTCAAACATGAAACTGATAATAGAATTAGCAAACAAGGATTTTAAAACAATTATTAGAACTAAAGTCCATGTGTTCAAAAAGATACACAAAAGCATAAGCATGTTAAGTACAGGAAGACATAAAAATGATGCAATCTGAACTTCTAGAAATTAAAACTACAATGTTTGATAGGACAAGTCCACTGGATGGATTTAACAGCAGACTAGACATTGCTAAAGCAAGGATTAGTGAACTTGAGAACGTAGCCACAGAAACTACTCAAAATAAAACACAGGAAGACAAAAGACTGAAATGAAACAAAGCCTCAGTGAGCAGGGGGGAAACTTCGAGCCTAATCCACATGTCATTGGAGTCCCTGAAGGAGGGGTAGAGATAAAAAATACTTGAAGAAATTGTGGCTGTAAATTTTCCAAATTTTAGCCCATTAACTTGTAGATCCAAGGAGCTCAATTGACCTTCCAACCCAAAAAACTTGAAGAAAACTACTCCAAGGCACACAATAATTAAATTGCTTTAAACAGTGATAAAGAGAGAATCTTAAAAGCTCCCAGAGGAAAAAAGATTTCTTATGTACAAAGGAACAAAAATAAGAATGACAGCAAACTTCTTATTGGATATAATGCAAACCAGAAGACAGTGGATTAACATCTATTAGTACTAAAAGAAAAAAATGATCATTCTAGGATCTTACACCCAGCAATATCTTTCGTTAATAAAGGTAAAATAAAGACTTTTTCAAACATACAAAAGCTGAAAGAATTCATTACAAGCATACCTGGTCTAAAAGAAATGTTAAAGAAAGTCCTTCAGGCAGAAGGAAAATATACCAGATGGAATCTAGGTAAACAAAGTGGAATGAACAGCACTAGAACTGGTAAATATATGGGTTAAAAAATATAAAGTCATTTTTCTTTATTTTTTTTTTGTCTGAGCATTTAGTGTGTGGCAGGCACTGTTAGTTGTTTTGCATACATAACTCATACCCTTACATTAACCGTACCAGGTGGGAATTACTAGCCCAGTTTCACTGAAGAGGAAAGGTAGAATCAATGAGCTCAAGGCCACACATCCTAGTTAGTGTGGAAGCCAGCCAAGAATGATTCCAAAACACACAACAGGCCTTCAATAAGTAGATGTTGTCTGAAAATGTGAATGAATACTGTAGCAAAAATCAAATCTGAAAGGTGACCACAGAATTTGACAAGTTCTAAGGCAAGCCTTAAATAAAATACTTTTTTCTAAAATTCTTTACATAATTTATGCCAGGGAAGTGAGAACATGTATGAAAGGAACTCTTGGTTTTAGGACAAGGTGGTAGACTGGGTACACACTACAGCATATGCCCTCAGACACTCAAACACAATAGGCACTGTCAGCAGACCACAAACTAGGAGGGTTAGGTAGGTATTAGGGTTAGATATCAAGGTTAGGTGGCTACAAATGTGAAGCTTCCATTCTGGTGGTCAGTGGAGAAATCTATTGCAAAAACAAACAAACAAACAAAAAAAAACTGGTGTATAACCAAGCATCATCAGCATTTGAGGAAAGTTAATGTCTTGAAAAAAAAAGAATAGAATAAATAAATAAATAAAAGAAACTACATATAAGGAAACAGAGTTAATAAAGCAGTCAGAACAGGTTTTTAATTGATTTAATATCCCCAGTGAGATAAAGGAAAGAACTGCATCTGTGAAACAAGAAGAGGGGGTTCTAAAACAAGAAGAGGATGTTATGAAGAAGAATAAACTAGTGACCTTGGAAAGAGAAGTAACTCCTAATTTACCAGGAGGAATAACTGTTTAGGTATCAAGGAGTAGTGTTTTTCAATTTTCCAATGGAAAAGAAATAACTGCTCTAGTAGCTATAGCTGATCTGATGAAAAAGCTGAAAACTATGAAGTAAAAACTATAAAAACTCTGTTTCATCAGAACCAAATAGCTGATGAGGCTCCTAAAGAGCTGCTGTGTTAACCTGCTCTCCAATGTGCCAAAAAAAAAAGCACAAGCGATTTTCCTAAGTGTATCGTGTTCTTTTCCATAGCTGACACAAAATGTGGCAAGAGAGACACAAGGCCTGACGGCTGGTGGTTCACAGGCCCACACCGCTGATTTGACCTAGTTAGTAGCTGGAGTGAGATGCTGTGTGAAGCAGTTCCATGTTCTCCTTAAACCCTTATTATAATGGGCCATGCAAATTAATGAAGGAACAAGAAAATGAAAGACTTCCCAGAATTTTAATAAGCCTTCAAATGAAGGCCTTTGAGGAGGTCATTTCATATCTCAAATTTAGCAAGAAGGAAAACAGTAAAAAAAACTAAGATTCAGATTGAGCAGCTAGATTTAAACACGCTGAGACATAAGACAGTCAGGGCTTTGAATTTCTATTGGCTCTGAGGCAACAACTTTCTGTCGTCTGAGCAGAACAGATATCACCCATGATGCCCCCTGGAGCCAGTTATGTGATCGCAGGAATAACCCTAGAATGCTAATGATGACCTGACCACACAGGTGGGCAAAAGTGTGCGTGCAGTCCAGGCTGTAATACTCCTCATGCTGGCATGGCCAGGGGCCTCCAAGGGGTGTCGGAGGGGTGTGGGACCTCATGTCCCACCTGCTGTCCTTGGAATGTGATTTTGATAAAGTTTCGGTAGCTTACTAGAAGAAGATGATCCAAAAGTCTGGGGAAAACATCTTATTTCAGTCAGATTGGGTCAACTTCTTATCAAAATAAAACAAATTTTTTGAAGAACTATTGACAGATTCTTTTAGGAATCTGTAAGCAAGTCTTCCCTATGTAGTCTTGATATTAAAATGTTGTTATGTCTCCATAATGGTAATCATATTCTAACTATTCTGGATAACAGGGGTAAGAAATAGCCAGAAATGAGCAAAATCCATTTTTTCCATCTATACCTGCCCATAAAATGCTCAAAGGAAAAAAGAGTTTTATAAACCAATCATTTGGAGCAGTGCAACATAATGTAAGTTTCTCCTAAAGGTTCAGATTCATATTTGAATATTAAAGGCCCTGAGAAGGCCTAGAGTAAAGAAATTTGTGTACTTTGTTAATTCAGCATTTCTAAAACTCATTTGTCCATGGATTTGTCTGTCCACCCGTCCATCCACCCACCCATCCATCCACCCATCCATTCTTGCATCCATCCGTCCATCTGTCCTTCTACCCATCTATCTACACTAACAATCCATCTATCTACACTAGCAATGATCTCATGGAACTGGTGTTCACTTGGAAAGCATGCTGCACTAGACACAGTTTCACCTCTTATTTTTACCTCTGTGAGGCTTCTCTCAATGTCCAGCCAGAATGACCCACACAGTCCTCTGTGTTCCCACAGAACTTTCCACAGACCACTTAGAGGATGCATAATGAAATTAAACGAAAGTTTGAGGAATGAATTTGATGAATATAACAGCTAATAGTAAACGTGTATCTCCTTAGACTATACACTCCTCCAGGCATGAGGTATTTTCTTATTCATTTTAATATTCTGAGCACATAGGAATTGTTAAATATTTGTTCAATCGCGTGGCTACATTGTCTCTCATCTTTGCTTTTCTCTGTGTTTGTGCTCCATTCCCTTGATGACTGCTTTCCTCTGCAGGGCTTGTAGTTTCTGCTTCCCCGTGACTTCAGCTCACACTGTGACTCAGACCGGACTCGGCTTTGGCCCTGATTCTATATGACTTTGGATAGCTAGAGAACACCACTCTTTGATTTTTGTCTCTGTGTCTCTTGGTTCAAATTATAAAGAAAAATCTGGTTTCACCCAACCAATGTTTTGGTTCCCCTTTAATCAGCTGCCTACCTTGGCCTAATCAACGGGGCCTGGCCATGTATAATGAAGGACTGATTCCCTACATGTGTGAGCAGGGTAGTTTGGGTGAGAAGAGAAGTCAAGCATGGCTGGGAAATTAACAAGTCTACCCCATACCGCCACCACATGTGTGCCAGGCACACTTGCTGTAGAGAGGCCTATGAGTATCACCGTGGATCCATTTAGTCTCTTCAGGTTTATACCCCCACTTCTCAGAAAGAAGTGAAATAGTGAAGCCTCATAGTACTTAAAAGACAACAGCCAGATAAGGTTTGAGGGAAGGAGTCGTCTCTGGCATTCATCAAACGAAATAATTAGCCATTGAGTAATCAACAGTTAACACAAGACCAAAAAATATTATGTAATGCGTATTTTTGGTTTGTTCAACATCTACTCCAGTGGCTTAAGATGAGTAGACAAAAGGGTTTCAGCTAAAAACACAATGCTTTTTCACATATGTAGGATTCTCTCACTGGCCTGTCTAAAACAATGCACAGTTCTAGTTCCTAAAAAGTTCCCTTCCATAATCATAGTTGGTTTTGAGCACATTTAAAGCATATGTATTGGTTAAAACAAATTCTATAATTTTTCTTTAATATTGATGCCTCTTCATCACCAACAAGAATTTTTAAAAAACCTCTCCATTCTATTTATATTTTAAAGTAATAAAACTTTTATTTTTTAGTGTTAGAAGAATCTGAGAACTATCTAATTCAGCAGTCCCGGCCATCAGTTCCCATTCTCTAATTTCAAAGCTAGTCATGGGGATCTATAAGCTGTTTTCATTGTTTTAAAAAGCCTAACAAAATCAACATTTATCCCTATTAAAACTCAGGGGCTGGCTAACACAACAGTTTTGTTTGCTTTAGGCTTAAACATTATTTGCTCAATGATAACACTGACAATTTACATTAATCAGAGAGTCTGATGGGCAGTTATAAACACAGAAGTCCAATTTTTCTTTCCTTCCGACATTCGTGCCTCAGTCCCCAGAGAAAGCCCTTCTTCTAAGGGCAGCTCTCCTGCAGAAGGCCGTGAAGGCAGCTCCCATCCCTCCTTCCGTCCTCTTACTTATTCCTCTCCACAGAAAGAGGGAGGGGAATCTGCTTGATGAGGTTGGCAGGAGCCTGACGTTCTCTGGGGCCTCTTCTCTCTGTTGGGTGGGTTAGAGCATTAAGTGTTGTCTTGTTGGAGGCGAGACCTCGTGTCGTGAGCTTCTTCCTGGAGCCGCCTGTGCTTACCCCAAGACCTGTGCTTGCCCCAAGAGGTAAGAAGAGCTGTCCCCCTGTTCTTAGGTTTCCCTGATGGTCACTGGCAGAGGCTGGTGTGGGGAGTGGAATGGTAAGTGAGGATGGCCCAGTCATGCCTAGCTCCCAGTTGGGAGGTGAGCATCCCAGTCATGTTTTCTAAGATGAATAAAGCGTACCATTTGATTCCCACTCAACTCAGTACTTTGCATTTATTAAGGGTCAGCCAAAATGTAGAGAGGGAAAGTGGTGTGTAGTAGGATTTAAGAACCAGACCTCTTCTTTAAACTTCTGACAATATCTTCAACTTATTTAATTGGGGGAGGAGGAATTAACACAATAAATGGAGTTTGATAGATGAAGTTTTTTAAAACATTATATCCATTTGGGAAGAGAGGCTTAAAAGGTGGTCATTGATGATAAAAATTTGGAAGACATGATCTAGTCTAATTCTTTCATTTCTCAGATCTCAGAAAGCTGAGATCCAGAGCACTTAAGTCAAGATAAATCACATTTTTAGTGAGCAGCAGAGCCAGATCTGGAGTCCAGATCTCTTGACCACCCTTTGTGTGGTTTCTTTCTGCCCCACCAGCTGGTGAATTGGGTCAGCAGGATCTTGGGAACGTGATACTATTTGATCTAATGATTCTGATCACTGGTCTACAGGAAGCAATTTGCAGAAGGACTCCTGAGCACAGTGCTTTCTAACCTTGCCTGCACACATGATCCACTTAGGGAACTTTTAAAAATCCCAACATCCAGGTGACACCCCAGACCAATTAAATGAGAACACAGTGGGTGGGACTCAGGCACCACTGGTTTTAAAAGCTCCCCAGGTAATTCCAATGTGTAGCCAGGTAGAGAAGCACTGCCCTTACATTTTCCCCAGGAAAGACAGATGTAGATGTTTTGATTAAGAATTATTTTAACCTCAGCCAGCCAGAGGGCAATTAGGAAGCACTTAAAATTAACTCAATTCCCACTAGCACAATGCCTTGTACATGGACACCATCAATAAATATTTGTTGCTCTAGGAAGATGTGACACTTAAACATCAGCTTTGACTTAAATAAACCACCAAAAATAAGAGTTACTTTTTATTGAAATTTCAAGAGAATTTGGATTGGTGAGGCAGACTAGAGCCTGTTCTCTTGAACACAACCTTTGTAGAGAACAAAAACCCTCCTTCACTCTGTGGGAGCTCAGAATTTGTTCCTGAAATCTACAAAGACCAGACAGGAACTAAATTTGGGTGATTCTCTCTGCCTTTCTCTTCTTTAAATGGTCCCTTTTTAAAACAGAGAAGACATTTTAGCTAACTGCTCCCCTTAATCCCAAAGAAAGGGATGATGGATTCAATCCTGTCAGAGTGGTCCTGGTGAGCAGGTGAGAGCTGCTGCCAGGGAGCCTTTGGGTGAAGAGGAATAGTTATGCTCTGACCTCCCTGGGATTGGAGACAAGGATAGGATGGAAAGGAACCCTGAACTGGGCACCAGAAAGTCAAAGCTTTCATTCCTTCTTTGCTTCTAAATAGCTCTGTAATCTTAGAAGTAAAAATCTCTCTGATATCAGTTTTCTCATTTACAAAAGGGTGATACTTCATTATTTTACACAGTATTGTATGAAAATCGAATCAAGTAGAAAATGGTAATGTTGTGTGAGAAGCATATTTTTAAAGACGTAGCCAATCTGGACCTTGGAAAACT
This sequence comes from Ceratotherium simum simum, assembly GCF_057802395.1. Lineage (NCBI taxonomy): Eukaryota > Metazoa > Chordata > Mammalia > Perissodactyla > Rhinocerotidae > Ceratotherium > Ceratotherium simum. Next base: position 60,882,302 of record NC_141914.1, read on the forward strand.
TGATATTAAATCTAGTCGTCAAGAAAGCAAAAGGTACCCATCCACACATTCACTGAACAAAACTTAACGATAATGACTGGTGCTGAGAGCTGCTCTGTGAATTGGTGATACAAGGTGAATTAGACAGACAGGCTCCTGACCTCAGGTTGCTTATTGTCTAAGAATAAAGAAGATTACACAGAGCAGTCAGGCTTCACTGGCTTTATCCTGCAATAACAACTCGCAAATGTCAGGTGTCTTACAATCACAACTGCTTTTTCTAATCCGTGTTATGTGATGCTGGTTGTGACATCATGTTATATGATGTTGGTAGTGACTTTGTCTACATGTCTTCTCCTTCTGAGAGTGAGGCTGAAGGAGAAATCTTTACGTGGGATATGCTGTTCCTGTGGCCAAAGAAAAGCAATGGGGCTGGTGCAGACACACCAAGGCTCGTAAAGCTTCCATTAGACACGTACGTGCGTTGTATTCCCTTCTATTGACTACAGCAACTCAGGTGGCCAAACCTGCCATCAATGGGGCAGGGCTGGGTCCTCCTCCATGATACCCTGCAAGTTACCTATCAATGGACATGGATATATAGTCCATATGCAGAAGCAACTGAATAACTGCGAGGGAGAATAGAATCTGTCCCACAGCGGGCAGTCTCAAGGTGGTGTGACATGCCGAGGTAAGGAGAGTTCAGGGTATGATGGGAGGCCGAAGGAGGACAATCTAATTCCAACAGAATTGGGAATTCAGGGAAGCCTTCCCAGAATGCGTAGGAATTAGTCAAGTGAAAGGGGTTGGAGGAAGGGGGAATGTTTACGCAAGAAAAAAATGCATGTACAAAATGTCCTAGGCATGGGGAAATATGGCATATTTGTATTCTGGAGCATGGAGTTAAAGGGTGGAGTGGGGCTAAGACTGCAGGGTTTGAGGCCTTATAAATAGGCTGTCCACATAATTTATCTCCCACCGTATTTTCCAAATCTAATCACCTTTGAGAGTGGAAGGAGGTACTGTTGATATATACATTGGGACAACAGGCATGAATCAGGACTCCTGGCAAACCAGGGAGAAGGTCGTCTGACTAACAAGCCATGTAAGGCTTGGACTTTTTCCCATGCACAAGCCTTTGAAGGGCTCCACACAGGGAAGAGGCAGGTTTACATTTTAGGAACCTCGTTCTGACTACAATGTGGAGAATGGATTGGCAGGGGGAAGAACAGAGTCATGGAGACCATAGATCCTAGTAATAATCCAGGCGAGAGAAGTTGGAGGGCTGGACACACATACACACACATGCACACATATACACAGACACAAGTGTTATTTATTATACGAAAATATGAGCTCATTTCTACCAAATGAAATATTCCTGGCCTGCCACAGTCCCATAAAGTCATGTGTTTTTTCCCAGAGTCATCAGGAACAAAAGGAGAGACTAACAGCTTCAGATCATCATATACAGTCTAAGGAATATTTTGGTGATTATGGGAGTCCTTCCAGTCACTAGCCACGTGAGGAGGACTCAAAAACACGTAAACACTCACACACAACTCTTGGCTCCAAGAGACTAGCTTTCCCTGAGGATTTCTAAGGTAGAATGTGGTTGCTACACACATCCAGCAGAAATACCATCATGCTTTGTGCCCAAGACAGCTCAGAACTGGGGTGGGTTCCAGCTGCCTGCGTTGGTGACATTATTGATTCATGTCTGAGATCTGCTGGGTGTGTATACTGAGGGCCCTACAGTGAAAGTGGTCAGCACTACCACCTGGACCCTCTCAGCTGGGGCATCTTTAGATGAACACACTTGCTCTGTGGTTCCGGGTAACCAGCCAAGGTTGAGGAAGATCAGTTTGTGATGTTGCACTGCATTCTGGGTGAGAACCTGGAAGTGAGTAGAAATTTCTAACTGAATGATTCTGATCAGGGAGAATTAACCCTAACTGTTGGCAGAACTGACAAAGAATGATTCAAAGGCTCCAGGAGGCCTCCCCGCCACTTAGATGATATCATTCCTCTCACATCAGGCTTGGCTTCCTTTCTCTCTCTGTCTCTGCTTTGTTTTGGGATTTTTTTGCTTTTCATTTTTTGTTTTTTTTTTTTTTAGCACATATTCCATTCTATGAGGCATATACAGAAGTCTTTGAAATAAAAGTAGAGCGAGAATATTCATCCATTCATCCCAAGTTCTAACTGGCTGCAGCAATCACATTCCTTCATGACCCTGCTCCCAACCACCACCACCTTATACAGGATGCCCTCTTTTACGTACCTGCAACTTTGTAGCTCCACCTGACGTGCTCACAACGCTACGCTATGTGACTCTCTCCCTTGCCTCTGCCATTCTGCTCGCTCTTTTCTTCCCAGGACCTTCCCAGGCAGGCTTTGTAGCTGTTACCATCCCATGGAGCTTCCTAGTCCAGCCCGCTCGTCTTCTCGCCTCCAGCAGCTCCACAGCTGACCCTCCTGCTCCTTTCTCTTTTCTATCTGCCAGCCTCATACAGTTCCCAAAATATTTTAAAAGCAAATGCCTTTGAATAATAATGATAGCCACCACTTTCTGACAGCTCGCAATGTGACAGGACGAGCAATGAGCTCTTTGCGTGGACTGCTGGTTTCATCCTCACCACAGTCAGCGAGGCCAGTGCTTTTATTAGCCTTATTTTATAGAATGGGAAACTGAAGTCAAGTACACAGCCAGAAAGTATAGAACTGGGTAGATACAGCACAAATTTTAGTGCCTGATGTAGTGTACATGTATGAGTTAGAATTGTGTATGGCTGCAAGTAATCGGAAGAAAAAAATAGCCCCAGTGTTTTAAAGAGGGGTGTACTTTTCTCACATTGCAAGAAACCCAGAGGCAGGAGATGGTTCATCAGCAACAATGCCAGGACTGATGTCTCCCAGGGCAGCTGCACAGCTCCAGTGACACATCTACCTTCAAAGTGGAAGGAAAAAGACTTCCTCCTTAAGAGTCTTTCTCTTTTGGGGAAGAGTACTGTCCCCACCACGCAAACCTCCCGCCCTCAGCTGCTACCACCACCAGCAAACTTCCCTTACTTCTCATTGGCCAGAACTGGCAACACCCCCCGCCACCAAAGATCATTTACCGTCCAGTGGCAAGAAGTTTACGAGGTCTGATTTAGGTCAACCATAATTTGCACCTTGGAGCTAGTGTGGATACCTACACTCCGTGAGCGTGACGTACCTCTACACAGTAACTGAACGACCTGCGGCTCTGTTGCAGGGAAGAAGGGAGAAAGAGCAATCACAGCATCTGCCAACTCAGTGGATTCCAGTCCCATCCCCACCCCTTTAGAGTAGTGAGGAATCAACCCCAGCTGTGCTCTCCACATAAGTTTTCACTGTGGCAGCTGGATTTTGGTAGATGGCCCCGTAGGTGGCACAAGTAAGTCTGAATCCCAAGGAAGGTCAGCAAATTTTTGGAAAACAGCTAACAACTTCCCTCTATTCCTCCAAATATCTGAGAGTGTCTAATTCCGAGGGCATTCATATTTATTTTCATAAATAAACATGTTTTAAAACTGCAAATATTTTGTGGGATTCAATACAAATTGATTCTCTGCTAATTTGAAACACTAAAGACTAAGTATATTCCCCTAACTCATTTTGATCTCTGATTATCTGGTATGTTTATTAAGAAAAAATTGGTCGTCTTGTCAGCTGAATGACTAGCAATCATTTTTGCGATTTCCTACCCAATTGCTACTTTCTTCTTTTCCCTAGGGTGGCAAAACGCTTAACAAAAAGATTCAATTTTTCCAGCCACTGTTCTAGGCTACCAGACTGTGGATGTGAATCCTACAGATGCAGCAACCATCTTGCAACCATGAAGCAGCAAGCATGCGGAAGAAGCCAATGCTAAGGGGGGCAGAGCAGAAAACTGGAAAAAGACTGGGACATCGGTGACATGACATAGCTGCTGACCAGGCCTGGGCCATCTTACCCCATACTTCCTAATAGCTGAAAAAATTCTGGGTGTTAAAACCCTGTCGGTGGGTTTCTGTCAGCAGCCTGATACAGTGGGACTGATGTCGTTTCCAACTGTGTTGAAGCTAAAATAATTGCCATGTGTGTGGGGGTGGCATTCTGAACATTCATATGATTGGACCTCATCCTATGAAGTAATTTTCATTTAAAATTAGTCCCTATCCCAGAGTAGAAGTGGTCAGCCCTAATGTCCTCCTGGGCTCTCCCTCCTTCATTTGCCTCTCTTCCTTAATAAAGAGGAAATCACTGATAATTCCTTAGCTTAGTGTCTGACCTGAGTGAGCACTCAGAAAGTAGTGTCAATTATTAAGTTATTAGGTTATTTCAGTTTCATTTTCACTATCTTTAAAATAATGGGAATAATATTCTGCCTAATTGTCAGGATTAATTGAAGTGACATATGTGAAGCAGCCAGAACATTTACTCAACAAACATTCAGAGCATCCCCTGTGAGCTGGGCACTGTGCTAGACACTGGGATATAGCAGCAAACAGACAGACAGAGACTCTGTTCTCGTCCTAGTGGAGCAGACAGACCGTCAACTATAAACATCTGAGCCAACCAGATCCTGTCTGTTGGTGGTTAGTGCTGCTGAGACACCAAAACCGGTGATGGGATAGAGGCATGAGTAGGGGTTTATTTTAGTCCAGGTTGGGGAAAGCCGCAGAGAGGACTTGACATCTGAGCTAAAACTGAATGACAAGAGAGTGCAAAGGGAGGCATAGAACTTGATATGTAGTCATTCTATTTTTTATTCATGTTGTTTTCTCACTTAAGTCTCACAACAACTTTAGTATATTATTCCCGTTTTACAAATAGAGACAATTGAGGCCTGGCAAGGTTATGTAACGTAGTTGAGATGACAAAGCACATAAGTGATGGAGCCAGCATTGGAACAGTGACTTAACCTGAAATGAGACCTGGACTCCAGCACTCACGCAGGGAGAGTCCACAGCCAAGGCAGTTGGGTGCTGCTGCTAGTACAAGCGTGAGAGAGGGAGCTCTCTCGGGCTGCTGGGCCTCAGCCAGGGTTAGGACCAAGCCTTAGACATAACTGAGTAGAGCAGCCAGAGCACAGGGGCCTTGCCTGGCCACCTGGGTCCCTCTGGTCCTTGGCTGCCTGATGGACAGCATTGGGAGCTTGATGAGATTCCAAACATCACCAAGATGGTCTGCATCTCCAGAAACTCTGGAAAGATAGGCCCTCAGTTCCATCCCAATTGCCAATCTAATGCTAGACTCACTTTTGCCATATCAACCAGTGCCCCAAGTCTCATTCTCGGTGTACCTGCCTGATAAACAGGTAAAGAGGAGGAAGAAATCTTGAAAAGGAAATCTTGATGTCCCTGCATCCCCTTAAAACTCTAACATTCCTTTCTTCATTCAACAATTATGTATTTAGCAGCAAATATTTATTGAGCACCTATGATGTGCCAAATACAGGGATGAAAGGACAACCCAATTCTCTGTTTTCATCACGTTTTCATCCAGAATAGGGGAAAGGAGGCAAGGAACAGGAAACAAATAAACAAGAGAATCTCAGTAATTAAGTGCTGGGAGGAAATAAAGTCAAGAAATGAGAGGGACAGGGTGGGAGGACTCCATCAGAGAGGGCGGCCAGGCAGGACATGTGACCTGAGGCCCAGGGACCAAGATGAGAAGGAGGAACCAGCCCTCGGAATGTCTGAGCAAAGAGTATGCCAGGGTGCCCAACCTCAGCACAGCTTGAGGAAAGAGAAACCTGGTCACATTCAAGGACCATAAATGACAGGCCAGTGGGTGACAGTGAGAGCCAGGAGTGGGAGGGCTGAGATGACGTCGAAGAGAGAAACTGGGCCAGCTCATGTGGGGCCTCGTTGGCTGCAGTGACAAAGTGGAACTGACTCTTAGTCAGGTGAAAAGCCCTTGGGGTGCCGCTGTGGGGAACACGCACATGCTCCTTTGTGCCAGGCCCACCCTCCACTCACAACCTGAGGGGCCTCTGCGAGAGCCTTGGGGTCCACTTTTGTTGTGGTCTATTACTGACTTCCACTAAGATAACTGGAACATGAATGAAGCTCTCTGGATGGCGTGGCGCTCCATCTTCCTGCCCTGTGTGGCCATCTGTCACTGGGAGGTGACAGCCACTCCAGGAGGCTCAAAGCTGAGAGAAACATATTCCTGTATTTCTTTCTGCACTTGAGCATTTATATTTCAAGAAACAAGCCTTTTCCTCACCACCTGTCCCACAGCCATCCTGAGCTTCTCTGGGGTGAAAGGGCATGGGTTTTTCATGCTGAACTGGTAGAATACACTGAATACTGATGAAGCAAGTCCTTGGTCCAGCCCCATGGAATCATTTGTCAAGAATAGCTTTGGGAAGAAAATGCGCTTCTCAGGCTCTTCATCTCTTATCTGAGGTTATCCCAATGATACTCTCAAGAACCCAGAAAGGTCAGATATTTTAGTCCAAGCCCATCTCTAATTAATTGCCGTATTTATGTTTAAATAGATCAATAGCCGAGTTTGACCTCAAGGTACAACGTGAGCTATTACAACATCACTGCAATATGAAGGCAGCTGCACTATGTGCGCCAGGCAGACCACTTCTATTGAACCTGGCGACGCAGACAAGAAGCTTTTGTTCTAATGAACATTGTATTTCAGTGTTAGAAACGGGAAGGCCGCTCTCAGACTCCACCCCCAGCTCCGTGCTGAGCCTGAGGGAGCAGGAAGAGCCTGGCAAGACCCTGGGCTCCTCAAGCAGTAAGATGAACCTGCCAGCTGGAACCACAGCTGTGGCTCTGGGGCAGTTCGTCTTCTTGCAGTGGGAAAAATAGAGAAAAATGAGCAGCTCCTTCATAACCCACGCGTGTTACTCTTTTGTATTTCACAGTTATTTTTAAAATGCTTTTTAAAGGAGCCATGCCTGTGGGAAAGCAGAGCCCTAGCAAGGTGAGCTGGGACAAGACTGGATGAGAAGAAACGTTCACATCTTTTCAAGAATACTTACTGTGCTGGATGGTCCCAAGGACAAGGAGCCCTCCCCATAGAAGCAACTAGAAGGGCAGCAGCAGCACTCAGTCTCTAATTCTCGTCTGAAATTGCGTCTTTAAAATTCCGTACTTTGGATTTTCAATTTGGTTCTGTTTTCTGGGGACATTTATTAAAATGCAAATGTTCTTAGGGAAGAATAATCGACTTCAATCAACTACCAGGTTATTAGTGAAGAATTTAGACAGAAAATATGACTTCATACAGGAGGGGGGCACTTGTGTATGTGCTTGTTGTATCCTGTCCATGTGTGTGTGTGAGTCTGCGTGTGTGTTGGTGTGTGGGCGGATGTGTGTAGTGCATGTGTGTGTCCTGAGTAGCTCAGCACTGGGAGTCCGGGTAACGGGTTTTCCTAGTTGGAGCAAATCACGTGCCTTCTCTGGCTTCAGTTTTCTTACCTGCCAAACCAGGAGACTGGACAGACCGTCCTTCAGGTCTCTTCATGCTCAAATGCTCCATGAGCCTGTGAAACTATGTAAAGGGAGATGGCAGGCTCAGATCCCAGGCCTACTCTTTACAGTTTCACCCCGAGTCAGCCTTTCCTGGCATGTGTAGTCAGCTTTACTGTCTGATTAGAAATTAGATCATTATTTCCATCTCTCACCAATAATAAGCACAGGTCATTCAATAATCGTGAAAAAAAAATCCATGGAGATACCAACTTTTTTAAATGCAGGTAGCAAAATGAGCAACATTCTGCTACCATTTTTAATTTCTCCTCTGCACTTTCTGGAAGAGTTGTTGAGTATTTTTCTGAGAATAGATACTAAATTCTTCCCCCTATTCTGTGCTATCCCTTCAGGAAATAAATGATGTGTCAGAGCTCCAAGTGGACCTCTGTAGGCGAAGGCTGCTGGACAAACACAGAACATGGCTTATGCAAGATGGGCCCTTCTCTGAGGCAAAAGGAAGGAGGAATGAGGGTAAATTGTCACAGCTCTTCTCTACAACTTACAAAGAACAGAATAATAGCAAATCACGCTTATCCTAGAGTGGTCTGTATTCCAACTGCGTTTGTCACACCACCTGTGTGGTTTCCAGGGCTGCCATTTCTTACCTATGTGATCTTGGGCAAGCTTCTTCCTACATAAAATGGGGATAGTACTTGTGCCCACCTTATAGGGTTGGTATGAGGTTTAGAGGGGTTATTTTATACAAAGCTCTTAGAATAGTGCCTGGCACCTACTACACATGATAAACTTATTAGGTATAGTGTCTAATTTTGGCATTCAAAATATGAGTATATTCACACTAGTGAAGTGCACCATTGAAGGGATAAACCTGAGAACCAGGAGCCAGAGAATTCCAGGGATTTCTTCTCTCTGATTTTACATCAATAAATTATAATCCTATAGTTGCATTTCTGTATACGTAATACCCGTTGGGGGCTAAGTGCCAGCAAATCTGGCAACTGTGTGGTGTTTCCTGGGGTGCTTACAATAGATTCCATGGCCACCAGGCACACCCACCCCAGGGAAGCTTAGGGCAGCCTGTGACCTTCATTGCCTCCCCACTCCACTGATCTTATAGAATTCAGAAATGACAGTTCCCTACAACTTTTGAGCAAATAACGCACTTAATTTTGCTAGTGTAGAAATACAAGTCTCATTTTAATGCCACACTTTGATTTTTGGTGGCGAGTGAAAGCATTTTCCTGTAGGATGAATCTGTCCTGGAGGAAGGGCACCCCTCCCACGCTCACTGGGTGTGTCCGCTTGCTGGGCCCTGCTCCACCCTCTCTCTTTAACCAACACAATTGTGCCAGTAGCAGGATGAAATTACACAGTCATAACATAGATGTGCCTAAATAGAACGTTCTTTGTTTTTCTATGAATCAATTCAGTGGAGCTCTTGAAGCCGTGTTTCCACTTGCAGCTAAAAACTATCATCAAATAACTGAGTTCCTTCTGATTGTGTCCTTGGACTAGAGAGTAGATCTCACTCAAAAGTCTCCCTCCAGAAAGGAGATCAGGGGATGAGTGTTTGACTACAGATAGTCGCCCTGACTTTGGAGTAAGGCATCTCACCCTGAAGCCCTCCTCAATCGCCTCTACCTCCACTGAGTTGTGGATTGTCCCTCCTGCTCCACCTCCCTTCCAACGCCAGTCTTTACTTCTGTTTCTGATGTTCCCAGCGGATGCGACTTGCAGCCTGCTGTCACTGAACTGTCAACACAGGGGATTTCTAATCCCTGTCACAGGCAGAGAGGGGGCGAACTTGCAGATCAGCTCCGTGGAATCCCCCCACCGCTGATTTGGCCCTTGGGAGCTGCTGGTCTTCTTAGGCTCAGCCAAGTGCCGCATCAGGTCTGCAGCCCAGGCCACAGGAAACCTCCGCCTAAGCTCGCCACCATCAGGACTGAGCATGTTGCTCTCAGACCTCAGCTACCTTCCAAGCCCATCCCCAGTGGTCCTGGGAACTTTCCGGATGTTCTCCAGGGCCCCAGAATTGAGAGAGCGTGGGGGGATAGGAGGGTCTAGGTGGACCTCTACCCTAGGACATCTCACGCCCTCTTTCCTGAAAACACCAGGTCCCCATTTCCATTTTCAGGCTTGTGTGAGATGAGATGGGCTTTGCAGGGTGCAACTGAAAGCAGCTTTGTTCTTCTTCACGACGGCCCTCCTGCCCATTCCATAGGCTAGTTCTTTCCCCCGCCATCTCCTGAGATGAGAAACAGGCAGGCCCATGGCTTTTCTGGTGACCCTTGGCTAATAGATCCTCTGGCTACTTTAGTCCTCAAAAAGTCTCAGATCAATAGTAAACAGTGTCCAGCCCTAGCTAATAATCAAAACTCTGAACTTTATTTCAGCCTCCATCTTCTCTCCTCATGCAGCTGGATCTTGCTATAAGTAGAAGCCTGTGCTGGGAGAGGCTGCGGTCTACTTCTCTGTTACCTGCCCCATTCCATCTGGTGGTCTCAGTTTCTGACTCCTTGTAGGAGAGGTAGCAGGAAAGGCGTGGCTTGACTGGCTTCTATATGGTGCTGCTTCGTCCTACTGGTGCAGATGGTTAAAGGTAACTCTTCTGGGCAGCCCCCCTCATCTTCCGTTTCCCTGCATCATCTATGACAGGTCACTTGCAATGCCGCCTGCCGCCCCTGCACACTGGTGGTACACCTCCAGGCTTGTTCAGCCGAGGTCTCCTCACCTCTGCCTGGGGTCTTCTTGGATGCTGTTATGGGTTGAATTGTGGCCCACCCCCCCACACCAAAAAAGATGTGTTGAAGTCCTAAGCTCCAGTATGTCAGAATGTGCCCTTACTTGGAAATAGGGTCTTTGCAGATGTAATCAAGTTAAGATGAGGTCATACTGGATTAGAGTGGGCCCTAATCCAATGACCAGTGTCCTTACAAGAAAAGGGAAATTTGGACACTCACACACACAGGAAGAATGCCATGTGACGACCCAGGCAGAGATGGGAATTTTGCTGCCAAAGACTGTGGGGCAACCACCAGAAACTAGAACAGATCCTCCCTCTGAGTCCCTAAAAAGGAACCAGCCCTACTGACACCTTGATTTTGGACTTCTAGCTCCAGAATTGTGACAGCATAAATTTCTGTTGTCTTAAGACTACCAGTGTGTGAATACACTTGAATTCCCTCTCAACTGACCTCCTGTGTGCCTCATTCTGCAGCCCCACCCCACCCAGCACGAGGTCAGAACTCAGATGTTATATGGTTAAATGAGATCTACATGGTTGGAGAAAACACTCAGATATTTGTTGATGATTGGATGTCTAATTGAACAGTTGGCTTTCATTTTGCCAGTTCAGTCTTGTACAGAACAGCCATTCAGTTATAAAACTTCTTTTAAGTCAAGAAAAAGATGCATTATTTATATAATTAAAATAAACCCTTAACTAAGCTGTATATTAGTTGAATGACTCAGTAATCCAATTATCTTTGAGTTCCTTATATGCTGCCCCTATTTAAAGAAATCTCTCCTTTAAAAAAGTAATACATAAAATTATAGTTTACTGAATTTTGAATGCTATTTTAAAACAAGAAACATCATGATGACACTAGTAGTTAGTAAAACAGTGCTAATCCACAGAACTGCTACTTCCTTGCTTGCCTTCTTACTCTCTCTTCTTTTGTTTTTAAATTGTTTTCAAATTAAGCAACCTTGCAAATTCCCTGGCAGTCTGAACGCTCTGCCTGGCTGACTCTTCCAGGAAACCCACACATCCGTGCAGAATGATCCTTACTGCCCCAAGGACCAGGCAGCAAGTTTCTTCTTTCTTTCTTGTTCCTTCAACCTTTCCTTGCTTCTCCCGTCGTAAATATGTTTATGTTATCAGATGCAAAAATGTTGAAATCATGCCAGCCCATCTATCAATACAGCATCATAGAAGGAGGGACAACTGAGGTCTGCCTTTTTGGCTGAAATTACTCTCCACAGCTTGGCAGGCTAAAAAGAGCAGGACAGACAAATTAGGCAGACATGTCTTCAGCTCTTTCCTCACCAAATTTCTCAAATAATATGATTATAAACTAATAACCCCAAAGGCAAAAGCTTCAACTGCCCAGAGACATTCAAGACCCTGGGCAATCTGTTCTATATCAGGCAACATGTAATGCAGGGGAAATCATCCTTGTGATATCACAGAGCTAATAGGATAGACGATGCAGACAAGCTGAGGAAGTGAATTAATTGGTAGAGGAGAAACAGGCTTGGTGGATTTCAGCTTCTCCACCAGGAAGGTGGGTCATCGATGTAACACACTTTTAATTAAGGAAGTTTGAGAGGCTTCTTTATCACATGGGTAAACAGTTTCTTAGAGTAATATAGAGGTTGTCAATGATTCTTTTATGTTCAAAAAACCCTATATTGTGCTGTAGGTCAATGAGAAGCTGTGGAAGGTGAGATCTGTTCAATACTCATGGCCCAAGGTCTGCAGAAATTTCCATAATATAAGGAAGGATCCTACAGGGACGAGAATGCTAAACTGCAGAGTACTTTTTCTCCTGGCTATCTCTGCTGCTTTACCTCATCTTCCGTAGACATCCCTAACAACACGGATTGCTAAATTACTTTCTTTTAAATAAACCCAGGGATTAAAATTAAAACTTGGCCAATCAATCTATCTTAATAAAAAAATCATATCAACCTGAGCATGCATCAGACAGTAGGCGGAAAAATTGTGTGGATAGAATGAAATTTTAAACTGCAATTACAGATGAGGCAGCTGTTTATTTGATTACCTCCTATCTTAGAATTTTGGATTTGAGCTCTTAATGCTTGGTAAGCTATTTACCCACTGCCAGGATTTCTCTTTGCCTTCTATTTATATTTTATTTCCACCGTTGTTCCAAACCGATTGTTTTTAGGGCTCTAATGGTCAAATAAATATTCTAAGAAGAATCATATTTTCTTAGTTTTCTCTTAAACCATGGCTGCACATCCAAGTCTTTAGTCTCCCGGGCCCATCAAAAGAACATGCTGTTCTTAGTAAATAAAGACAAAAGCATAAATAGGAAATTCCACCCAATTTAAAATCTGATCAAGATCAGCTCAAAATGAAGACTTCTAAAATGAGAGCAACAGATGCCATTCAGCTAAGTTTGCTCAAGTACAGTATTTGGGAAAAAAAGCCTCTCTTCCTGCACCCATCACTGCTGGATGATGGAGTAGCGAGCCAGGTGGCTGGGCCATCTGTGCAGCTCAAAGGGAGGGCCTGACACGTTTCTGCAGCTATGACTGAGGGCCTTGGAAGTCCTATTCCTGGCAATGCTGATTTCGAGGCACATTTGTCTTTTTTTTGCCAAGTGCTTCCAACACTTAGGGACTGCCCTGCCTTTTGAGTTGCAGAGTCAGGTAGAGCTCACCCCGCCTACAAAAGTGGAAACTGCCATGTTGTTGCTTACCCACCTCCCTTGCAGAGAGGGCGTGAGATCATGACCCAGCCTCTAGGAGTCAAACTCAACCATACCAGACAGGAGCAGAAGCCACAGATGCAGAGCAGCGGGCACTGCATGGATCCTTTCTCTGGTGGCAAGGATGGTGGCTGGTCGCAGGGCCACCGTGTTCCAGGTGCTGAAGGGGCTATGCCTTAAGTGGCATCATCTTGTGCTTGCTGGGTGCAGCCACAGTTTTTCACATCAGGCCTGCTCCGTGGCCTGATCGTGACTGTTGTTGCTGGCTACTTAGCCTTAAGTGTGTTTTTTCAGCCCTCATGGTGATCTGTAAAGTACTCAAGTGCTTTTCGTACATGCCTCCATGCTGAAATTAGCTCGAGTTCTGTTGCTTATAGCTATAAGCACTGACGTTCATAAATAAATATCAGCACTTCCCTTGCTCTAAGTGCTGTATAGGATATGGGAAAATTTTCATTTATATCCCCTAAGGGAATGTTGTTACTGAATGTTGATTGCTTTTCTTTAGTCTAAATTAATTAAATGACACAGTATCCTTTGTAGAAAACAAACGAAGATCATTTTACACAGTATACTGTAAATAGTGATTATAATGTGTGATCTTTCCAGAGAAATAGTAGGAAACAATGTGTCCATTCAGACAGCTCCTGTTGGAAATTGCAAGGCTGTCCTCTACACTGTAATCCATTTCCTCCTTAGCTCTAATGCAGCAAACTCCACAGTGATTTAATAATAAAGTGACAGCAGTGAAATCCAGTGTAAGGATAAGAGTTGGAAACAAAGTGAGCACACAAATCCTGCTATATGAAAGACGTGTGGGACAGCACGAACATTTCTCCTTACAAGATGCGGAGACAAGGAGCCCAGCTATTGTCTCTGACTTGTGGACCAAGAAAGGCTATTCTCCATGCTCAGCTCCAGCCTCGGGTCCACCCAAATGCTGGAGACACAGGATGCAGGGTAAGCTTGTTTTTAAAGCAATTCCATGCACTGAGACTTTGCTTTTCTTCAAAGCTGACCTGGGGGGACAGGCTGTTCACAATGCTGACCAGTGGAAGCCCACTGACTACTCTGCCACACAGAGAGCCCCCTCCTCTCATCTAGCATCATCTGTCCTGCCTTCTTAGCACTTCACTCACTTCGTATATTTGATTATATGCTATGCAGTGTCTGTAGGCTCCTGATTGTGGCCCTGTCTTTTCAGCCTCTTGGTCTTCATCTAGAGCAGAGTAGACCTTGAACATGCGTTTATAGATTGATAAGTCAGAAGAGCTCGTGGATACGTATTCAGACTGGAGCCAAACTTTTAGGGAAAGGACATACGAAATAAATATCCTAGCAACAAGGAGGAGATTTGGATCTAGAATCATGCTGAAGAAGACACCAGAGAGAGTGTTGGGTGTGTGGGCACATATGCAGGCTCTGGGAGAAGGTGGGAAGCGTAGGGACTTTTCTCTTCTTCCTAAGAAAAGCAAAAACCAGGTTGTAGGCAATTAGTTAGCTAGTTGGTTAGTTAATTTGTTTGTTTGGTTTGGTTTCCTCTCCCACACAAAGCACCAGAGCTGATAGGGACAGGCAGCACAAGGTGTCATTGCTGTCATCAGCACCTTCTATCAGCTGGAATCGATGAGCAGGGCATGAGAAGTGGCTTATCAACACTCTCCTACACGTGTTGGACATCTAGTAAGCTCAAAGCATTATGGAATATGTTAATTTATTTAATCCTCACAACCTCATGTTGTAGGTTTTCTTTTTATCCCACTTTACAGATAAGAAAATTGAGCCTCGGGATGTCAACCTCTGCCTGAAAGCCCATGAGTGGTAGGTAGCAGCAACAGGACTTCTGAAACCCTTCCTGCTGCTTTGTTACATGCCTCATCAAATTCCTTTCTGAATATAAAGTCTAATTATTGTGAAAGAGTGATGAAAGCTTTTTATTCATTTATATATTTGTAACATGTTTTCCATACTGGAATACTCAGGTTTTAATGACTGGGAAATGTGTGACATGCTAGACAACTCGAAATAGATGATACATTGAGTTACTTAAGTGTGACAGTCCCCAGGGTGGTTCAGTCCTCAGGCCTCTTCCCAGAATATGTTCATCCTCAGAGAAGGTGGTGTCTGTCTCGTAGCTTCATCTCAATCTGGATGGCTCACAAATGCCATCTCCAAGCCTTTCCTGCCCCCTTCCCTTAGGTTCCAGCCCTCTGGCCGCCACTCCAACATTCACTTGAAGCCTCTCAGCCAGTGCCTTGGACATGGCTTCCCAAGGGAGAAAGCATTTGATGGCTTTTCCCTAGAGCTGGATTGTACTCTGGACCACTCCCACCCCCACCCCAGCTTTTTAGGAGCTGGCAGTATCTTGTGTTTAACAACATTCTGAGAAATAATTAAGTTCCCCTATACCCATCTTGGCCCTGAAATACAGAAAACAACAGAGTAGGTTCTGAACAGGTGTAGTGGAGAAAAAATACAATAGTTATCCAGCTAGTCTCTAAGAAACCCAGGTGGAAAACTATTTGGGATGACTTTCTGCATGTGGAATAACCCAATTAATCCTAAAATCTGAAAGAACAGAAATACTGTTTATTATTTATTCAAAAATGGTTATTGGCACCTACATATACCAGGCAATTTATACAAGCTATCTTATTTGAGCCTGGCAACAACCTTGGAAGGTATTATTACTATTCCCATATTTATGGATGAAGAAAATCAGACTCGAGGGATTTTGTGTTCAAGAGCACCCAGTCAGTGAGCAGTGGTGCTAGGACAGGACTCTGGTGCAGCACTCAAAGCCATGCCCGCTCCTCGCCTCCCTACTGCCACTGCCATGCTCCACTTCATCTGCTCAACCAGCGATGAGCATTTACATGCGCCTTTCAAAGTCGATGTCAATATCTGCTAAGGATTTATCACGTGAAAATTAATTATTAAACATGTTCATCTCTTCCTACTTGACCTCATGTAGGCCTGAGCTACACTTAACTTTATTATGAGCACACCTCTGCTCACTCCACTTATCTGTCCCGAGGTCCAAGCTCTAGTATCTCTACACGAGTGGGGAGAACTGAAGGAGTGAGACGGGACAGGTCACAGGCCGTCTCAGCAAAGGGCCACACTGAATTACTGGCTTTACCCAGGATTTGTAAATTTGCATTGTAAATAGGGTGTCTATTTGCCTGAATCTAACTAATATAGGGAAAGGGAAGTTTCAATTATGTAGACAGTCCAAAACTTTGAGTCAGAAGGTCAGGCTATATATGTTTTTTAAAAGAAAAATGAAAGTCTAAAAAACAGCAACACCTGCTTACAGAAGGAAATAAAACAAATAAATAAAACCTTCTGAACTCTTTTTTTTTTGGCTTTAGAAATGACAAAACAATAAAACCAATATCCATGTCTCTGTGTTATGTGTTGAGGAATTACTAGAACAACTCTAAGCAATTTAATGAAGTGCAAAACTCACTGAAGACAGGTGATAAAATTGTAGCGTGGATCTCTCACCCTCTTCCTCCCCAAACCAATAAACGTGGTCACACTGAAGAAATCAAAAAGCATATTTTAAGCAACATGTAAATCTTTTTCCTTCTTTCTTTTTGTGTTCCCTACGCCCCTTCACCAATTTTCTAAAATTCTAAAATTTTAGGTATATGGTGCTGGTAATTATTCTAGAAAGCAGATAATCCTGATGTTGACGAAGTCAACATGTAATAATAATTAAAACATACTAGCTCATAAATACTATCAAATTTATTGGGTTTCCAGGAACTGTGCTTACATACTGAGTTCTATGCCCGAGTTTAATTAGTCAATGTTCATTTCAACTTTTCCATTTATTCTCTCTTCCAAATCATCCTTTCCATGGATGCAAGAACCCCTCCCAAAGATCTCAAGCACCTCTTTTCTTTCATTGTTTCATCAAGTTTGTATGGGAAAAGTTTTAAGAGCAAAATACGCAATATTTCTTTGACTCATATTAATGAGACTATGGATACACGTACATTTGAGCAAATTACAAGCATTATGTGTACAGTATACACACTTAAGCTCTGCATCTATGTGGTCACATTTCTTTCTGTGTTTCATCTCCTTTCACAGTATTTACAAAATGTCTCCACAAGACAATGTTTCTTTTTATTTTATGGTTTTATAATTGTAAGTATTGCCCAAGCAATGTTGTAACAATAGGGGACATTTTCAAATGAAACAGTCATTCATCATTCCACTTCTCAACAAATCATGCTTTCATTTTTCCTTTTCTCTCCCATCTCTGTCCATGTGCATATTTAATATTTACATAGCTGTAATTCTTTGCTAAGACAAATCTTGTAAATTCGTGTATTACCTAACATTGTGACATATTTTTATTTATAATACTGAGCTGTCCATAATCAAATTAACTTTGCCCATCCAAACCCTCATACCTTGAGAGGGAATTATTTAATTATTCCCAAAAGGCTGTCATTGTCCACAACGTTTGAGCTTCCACTCTGTAAACTACTTTTGAGTTTGCTGTTATGTTTTGGATCTATCTCAAGGGTGATAAATCTTTGTATTTGGAGAGGGGTTTGATTTTTGGACTTTATCACATTTTGTCAAGTTCGATAAATAATATTGAAGTTGGTTAGAAAAACGGGCACAAGTAAAAAGCAATGCAGCTGACGAGTAACATCCTGAGACACCGAGTTTCTTACGTGACACATAGATTGGCTCCAAAGATCATTTCCAAAGAGAGGTTCGAAAGCTGCTTGAGAAACAGCAGAATCGGTTTAAGAAAGTTGGTCTCCCACAGGACCATGCAGAGGGGTACGATACTCGTTTGGAAATCCCAATCCTTGTGTGTGATTTGTAAAAGCGGTTCTATTAATTTATAGCTTGACACCCCAGCCCACCCACCACCCTGCTGATGGCTGCCTCGTGCTTGGCTCTGCAGGGCCGGCTGCCCCTGAGGCTCTGGGGTCCCAGAAGTATATACCCCTCAAATGTCTCAGGCCTAAGGTTTAAACATCTGCTGTTAGAGAAGCCAGGCTCTTCCCAGATTAGCTACATTTGGGAAGAGAATCCAAAGGAGAGTCTCTAATATTCTTTGCACTTCATTTTAGTCTTGGCGGGCCTGGTCATCTGTAGCGAAAGTATGGTGGTTCATGCAAAAAGCCTCAGTGTGTGAGGATCAAAAGACTAGATTCCAGTCCTAGCCCTACACTAACTCACCTTTGGGAAGTCATTTCTCCTCTCTGGCTGTAGCTTCTGAGCTGGTGACTCTCCAGTATCTCCCCAGTTTTGTTCTCTATCCTGCTATACCTGCCCTGGGCACCAGGAGCTAACCGCTGTGTGCCTTTCCTCCCTCTGGCTTCTCCTTGGGTTTGGCAAAAGAGAAAAGGGAATTCCTGCAGGGGATGAGAAGGTGCGAGGAAAGAGGTGTGGCGTTAACTCTACACACACACACACCCCCCCACACACACACACACTCCCTCTCTCTCTCCCTCTCTGTGGGGCAGTGCTTTGCCAGTGGCTGTTCCCCATGGCCTATGCTCCCATTAAGTGACCCCTATCCACAGTTTCAGCTCTTGCCAGATTCTAGTAACGGTCCCCACTTTGCCCCTGGAGCAGAGGAGTGGTAAAAGCGTCCCGTTTTGCTCGTCCTGAGTGCTTCAACAACCCTAAGTCTGCCCACACCTCTGAAATAGTCCCTTCAAAAAGCTCCCTTTAGTTAAAACTTTCCATGTGCCATCTGTGTCCTATGCGGGCCCTGTCTGGTGGGATTGTCTAACATGTATCATAAAGAACTCAGACAAGTTGAACCTTAAGGCCCCTTTAAGCCCTCATATGCTCTGGCTGCACTATGTTTGCTGGTGGGAGCAGCTAATTTTACAACCACAGCTTTGCTCAAAGAACAGCTTTTCTAAGGAGGACTTGACTTTCAATTTCATTATTTTTAAAGTCAACCTAAGATGACTCTAATAGTCAGTAGTCATCATCCATTATAGGAAACTGCTTATTCAAAATATTTGGCTTAGAGTTGGCAAATAGACCCAAAAGCTAGTTCATTTTATCCAGGTCTTATTTAAGAACCTCAGGGTTAAAAAGCCATAATTAATTAGGGCACCCTTTCTTCTGCCTGATTCATGAAGTCCACCTTGCCCCAGGCATGTCCCTGCTGATCTGTCTGCAGGTTTGTCAGTCTGTCTCGCTGGACCCCATCCATCTGGCCTATCTAATTATGACCGCTGGGATGTAACTGGACACCAATGGCATTCCTCTTTTTGAGTAATCGCATCAATGAGCTATATTAGCTGTCATATTAAAGTAGTTCTCTGCTAACCTCTGGTAATATGAGAATGTCCTCACCGTTAGCTTACCTTTCAGTTGGGTAACACCATCTCCCTAATGTTTTTGCCTTCTTAATCCCAACCGAGAAAATGCAAGAAAAAGAACCAAAAAGTAAGGGTGCTTGAGAGTGGTTCAGTATTTCACTTCTGTAGCTAGTTTTTTCCCTCAAAAACAGAAACAAACACGTTGAGCAGAGATTTTTGTGGAGCTTCAGCATATGGTGGTTTCCTGGGAGAGCAGTCACACCCTTTCTTGGGCAGTGAGGAACGGTGACGGGGCTTTGGGAACATCAAACTTAAATTGGAGATAAGTGGGTGGGGAGGGGAGAATGGATGTAATCATTCTGTCAATTTTACCATTTTGCCCCTTCCCCAACAATATAGACCAGAATTAAAATGAATATCAGCAGCTTACTTAACTGACATATTTTATTACTCATCCAAGATGAAAAAGTAAGTGGTTTCCAGTTTTTCATCTCTTAAAACATGGATTCAAAGTCATTTTACTGGATTTTGAAGGAATGTTTACAGAGATGCCTGGGATTGCATTTTTTTCCTATTTAAAATGGATCAAATATAATTTGTTTTCCATGTCTTGTGGCCCCCATATATTTCTCAATGAGTGTGATTTGAAAATAACAAACACCGATTTCATAAGCTAATGTCACCTGTCATAAATTCAAAACCTCAAACCTTGTTATACTTAGATTCTTGCTATTTGGCATTGTCATGGCCCCGACCATCTTTCTGCACTTGCCCTGAAGGCAAGATGATGGGAAACAGGAAAATCAAACTAAGAACATAGATGAGAAGTGAGAAGAACTTGAGGGGATTACTTTGTGTACAAAATTCAAAATAGCAGTCCTCTGTTTATGCACACTGCCTCTTCTTTCCGGGTGGCTCTAGCTATGCAGGAAGGCTGTTGGGTAAACAACAGTTTTAAGGAAGAGAAACCAATAGAATTATTCAGTTCAGTAAAAATGTGTCTAATCAAAAAAATTATAAGTTCTGCTAGTTATCTCTTTTCTTTTCTTTCCTTCCTTCCTTTCTCCCTCCTATCTCCCTCTTTCTCTCCTCCCTTCCTTTTTTCCCTTCCTTCCTTCCTTCCCTCCATTTTTATTCAGTAAGTGGCTAGTGGCAGAACAACAGAACTATATGAAAAGGAACACTGAGATAGAATTGGATTCCTTAAAAATGTATTAATTAGATACCAATCATGGCATCTTGTGTATTATGCCCCTTTTCGAATGTTGAGAAAAGGGTGATTCTGCTTTTGGCGTGACCCACTAGTGTCCCATTAGTATAAACACACAGATTGAATTCCCACTCTTTTGGCAACCACTTCTGCTGCTTTTAGCAGCAGCTGCTCTCCTACTGCTGCTACAAGTTGCTACCATCACCCCTGCTCTGCCTCTCTTGGTAGAAAGTCGGATTGGTAAATTGCCAACTCCAGAGATGATTTCTATAGTAATAGGATGCCCAGGGCCATGGAATTACACACAGGATCATCAACTTCTGTCTAAATTGAACAACTGTGATAACTGTAGTAAAATAAAGCCTTTATAATTAAATGCTTAAGAACAGAGCCAAGCAGAGAAAGGGAGGAGGCAGGAAATCTCCTAATGAATAAAATTCTAATCACATCATGTAGTTTTCTTACTTCCAGCAATCTATTTGTCATAAACAAGACAAGGAAGTAATTCCTACTTTAGTCTTTTTACATTTGAAAATATCTTTCTAACAATGTGCATGTGTACACCAAGCCCTGTCTAAACTCCGAGTTTAAACCCCAATGGGTTCAGTCCCATTGCAGATGCCTACATTTAGAGCACATAGGGTTGCAAGTGGTCTGAAGCAGTCATTTGGCCCAAGAAAATGAGAAACTTCCAGAACAGATACTTTTCTAGTCTTTTCTTGAAGACCTCCAGGATCTGAGATTCTATAACCTCCCTTAGTGATGTATTCCAGTGTCATATGATTCTGGGGCACAATGCATCTGTTCTAGATTAAAGAGGAATCTGTTTCCTGTCCTTTCTTCCTCTGGAAAATAGAAGACAATGACTTCATCATACCAGACCTCATCTTCTCCTTCTCTATAAAATGAGGAAGACTGATGAGACGATCTATAAAGCCCTCTACCTCAAAGATTCTGATTCCTGTTCATTGATATTTCGGCTTCTCTTAAAAAGCAAACTATCCTTTATGAAGGCAGAAGTCCTGACATGTAGAAGGAACCATCAATGTTTGTTGAAGGCATGAATAAACAAATGCATGCATGTCCCTTCTAAACCCCGTTCACTTGACCAAGCAATTAAATTTCCTTCAAAATTTTTTTTCACTTGAATAATTTTTCATCATAAAAAGCAGGGAGAGGGGCCGGCCCCATGACATAGTGGTTAAGTTCAGCACGTTCCACTTTAGCTGCCCGGGTTGACGGATTCAGATCCCCGGGACAGACCTACACCACTTGTCAGCCATGTTGTGGCGGCGTCCCACAGATAAAGTAGAGGAAGATGGGCACAGATGTTAGCTCAGGGCTAATCTTCCTCAAGCAAAAAAGAAGGATGATTGGCAACAGATGCTAGTTCAGGGCTAATCTTCCTCAGCAAAAAAAAAAAAAAAGAGAGAGAAAAAAGCAGGGAGATAAGGATGCATAGTGGAAAGAAAATTGGCCTTCCACAATACATCTATTAATTACATAAACTGGGACAAGTTGCTTAACCTCTCTGCAACTTAGTTTTATCCTTTGTAATTTGGACCAATGAAGCTGACCTCAGGGTTGTTGTATACCATATGTAGAGAGCCTGGTGTAAACTGGAAAAAAAAAATTTTTTTATCCATATTTTCTTAAACTTCTGAGTTACTCCATTCTTTTTAGAGGAGATCATGGCAGAGATTGCTATTTGCCTATCCCCTTCTGCATCTTTCCCTTCCTAATAATAAGACCTCAATTTTGAGCTGGCCAAGCTAAAGACTATATTTGCTAGCCTCTTTTGCAACTATATATAGCCATACAAAAAAGTTCTGCCAGTAAATAGAAGCCAAAGGATCGTGTGTCTCCTTCAGATGGTCTCCTCAAAGGGCGAATAAGCATCCTTCTTCCTTTCTTCCTTCTTGCTGCTGTTGGAACACAGATGCTGTAGCCGGAGCTTCAGCTTCCGTCTTGAACTCCAGGGATGCAGGTCATACAGTAGGGATGGCGGAATAGAAAGCTGGAAGGGGTTTGGGCGATGCTTTGAGGTTCTACACAGGCCTCACCTGTCTGTATCCAGAATTCCTTTGTTTGAGAAATAAACTTCTATCTTGTTTACACCATTGTTATTTGGGCACTTTCTATTATATGCAGCCAGGCTCAAAAGATAACCTCAAGTGGACAAAATATGCGTTAAACTTTAATTCTAACTAATAAGTAATTAGTGTATATTCCTTAGCCACTTGTACATCATTCTTCCTTCCATCCCTGACATCATGTTGACTTTGACTACGGTAAAACTATGATGATGGCTCACACTTAACTTGTAATACTTATATTTTTCCTTTAGTATTTGTAACTAGCCTGCCTTAAGTTTCATGCTCATTTTGGTCTCTTCCCAATAGGTCAAAGTAATTTCCATTTGAATTAATTTTCCAGAGTTAATAATATTACTAATTCATAACAATTTAGAAAACAATGTGGTAGAGTTGAATGACCTAAGACTAGTAGTTTGAAGGCCTAGACCAACCCTGGAACTAGTAGTTGTTAGATGTGTGACCTTGAACAAGTCATTTAACCTCTCTGAATCTCTGTTTTATCCACAACTGACGGGAGTAATAATAATCCTGTCCTACTGACTTATTGGCATGTAGTGAGAATCTAGTAGGAGAATATATTTGAAAGTACTTTGTAAAAGAGTATGCACTATACAAATGTTGGTTGTTATGAATACTACTAGAATCTTGAGACACAAAAGACACATTCTAAGCTTCTTCTTTTTTTTTTTTTTTGTGAGGAAGATCAGCCCTGAGCTAACATCTGCCAATCCTCCTCTTTTTGCTGAGGAAGACTGGCCATAGGCTAACATCCATGCCCAACTTCCTCCACTTTATATGGGACGCCACCACAGCATGGCTTACCAAGCGGTGAGTCAGTGAGCGCCCAGGATCTGAACTGGTGAACCCTGGGCCGCTGTAGCGGAGCACGTGCACTTAACCACTTGCACCACTGGGCTGGCCCCATCTAAGCTTCTTTATATGTACAGATGTTGCATAGAATCATGAGAGAGGATATTTTAAAGATTCCGACGTATGTTGGTTTCCAATATCTTCTATTACTCTTTTGAGGGTAGAATAAATCTCCAATTAGAGACCTTACAGTAAAGTCTAAATGAATCAGAATAATGGTCATGGACTATGATTTTTTTTTGCTCTAGAGTTGTTTAATTGCAGAATAAATGAATATTTAAGAACTTGAATTCTAAACAATGAGTCTGAGGCTCTTTGTACACTGGCTTTCCCTGTCTCCTTCCTCCCCATGCCATGTTGGTATGGATCAGTGGAATCTGAGTACATTGCCCTTGAAGAGCATGACAGAAAGGTCAAAGTCATTCTTTTATAGCCTGCCAATCATTTGGGACACAACTGAAAGTGTCAGTAAAAATTGAGTTAACTTATATCTCTTACTTCCTCATTGTCCAGGTGTGCAATCACAGTAAGAATTATTCAAGCTCAATTTTCTCTTCAAAAGCTATATTGATTACTGCATAATGTTTTCTGATGGTCTGAGGATCTTATGTTAACCCTCTAAATGAACTGGGAACACCCATTTGATTCCTACCAGTCAAGTAAAAATTCCAGTTACAAAGAAGGCTCTGATGATGAATATGATTCACTGGAAGAAATGAACTTAAAGTCATATATATTCATCTTGCATATTATGATTTTACTCAATCTGGTACACTAATGTACCCTTTTAGGGTGACCACACATCTCAGTTTGCCTGGGACAGTCCTAGTTTATGTCTGCTGTCTCAGCATAATTATGGATAGTGTCCCTTTTACTTTCTAAAGCACTCTGGTTTGGATGATAAATTATATGTTTACTCTATTTTAGAGGCATTTTATTGTACTGGTTGAATGATATGGCATGTCTTTATAAATTCTAGGCAAGGACCATTGTTTTGTGAATAATCTGCTGTGCTGTGGAAACTTTAAAACAAAATCTCTTATAATCCATGTTTTCTTGAGACCTAGGAACAAGGCTGACTGGCCCTCTCTTTAAACTATCATCACCTCTGAACGTCTGTATGAGCATTGACAAACTTTTTGTAAAGGACCAGATAGTAAATATTTCAGTCTTTGTGAGACATAGAGTTTCTGTGTCAACTACTCAACTCCGTTGCTGCAGGGTTAAAGCATCCAGACAACATGTAAGGCAAGGGGCGTGGCCGTGCTCCAACAACGCTGCATGTCTGTACAAAACAGGAGGAGGGCAGGACTGGTCTGTGGGCTGTAGCGTGCCGACCCCCGATCTAGTGTTTTCATATTTTCCCTTTATAACTGACTAAATGGAATCCATGTTTTCCTGGTTTCTTTTCAAATGTTGAAAGGGGCAAAAGACAGTTGGCCCTAGTTAGATTGTAACTAATATCCTGGAAAGACACTCCTATTTTTTCCAAACGAAGTTCCTAACCTTTCAGTCATTGACACATACTGTTCAATCCAATGAGTTATAGTCCACATTCAGTATAAAGAAGTTCAATGAAGATGCTCCCTCTTTAAATAAGTCAACCCAAATGTGTGTCCTTCAAGTGCTATGGAATCGACAAGCAGCTAGATTTTACTGTTTAGCTGTTTTAAAAATTGTTTTGTTGCCCACATGTATTACAAAGAAGTTTCTGGAAAATTTCATTTTATTCTATATTTCCTTGTGTTTTCCTAGGGTGGGGACAAGGGTACAGATCTACTTTTGGGAAATACATTTGAAGTACATAGATAAACAAGCTTGCATAGAGGAATTAGAGAAGGGAGAATTGAAAACATGCCAGTAGTCAGAACACAAGGGGAAAGTCCATTGCCTTTAAATTGAAACAGAAGGAAAGACATGAAGGAAAGCCTTGAGTAAAATTAAATAAATGCTGAAACTATACTTGGAACACATCAAGCACTGGATTGTTTTCTTGCTATGTTGAGAATTGTGATAATATGGTATGGTGCCCAGTGGGTGTGAGCACATGTGTGTGTATGCATATATGTGTGTATCCAAACAGGAATTAAAATTAGACAGCAGCAAAATGTTAAGACCAAGATATTGGACATATTAAGCAAAGAAATGTATTCAGTCAATGTAAATAGACAAAGTGTGACATGCTCTAAATGATGATGAGTTGATGAATTCTTTGCTGTCTGACCTGGGATATCAAGCCCCACTCAGAAACAAGTGGACGGTCTCTCCTGGAGAGGTAGACACCAGTTGCAGCCTGGGGAAAGAAGAGACATAAAAGCAGATCTAGATTTGTCTTGCAATGACAGCTGCATATTAATCTAAAGAATTTCTAAAAAATCAAAAAGACATTTTTCAGCAAAATACACCCCTGGAGCCTCAATCATAAAGCAGGGGAATAAACTTGAAACAGGATTGATTTCATCTTAAAGGGAATATTTCTTTGAAATGCTACCAACTGTAGTTGTCTTATTTGGTTTTCAATCTTATAACAAAATTGTGCCATATTGTGTCAAATGAGAAGATAATATAATGACTTTAAACAAATTTTGTAATTATGGCATCAATCAAATGTGCATTAAATTTGTGTGTGTTTTGGAAGTTATGCCACCGAATGCTAAGTAGCTCTAAATAGCAACATTCATTTTTCACTTCAGTTTCAAGACCTTGACTCTTATTTATTAATTTTTCCCCCAAAGCCCCAGTAGATAGTTGTATGTCAATGCTACACAACCTTCTAGTTGCTGTATGTGGGACGCGGCCTCAGCATGGCCAGAGAAGCGGTGCGTTGGTGCGCGCCCGGGATCCGAACCCGGGCCGTCAGCAGCGGAGCGCGTGCACTTAACCGCTAAGCCACGGGGCCGGCCCACAAGACCTTGACTCTTAAAGGATTCGATTTCCCTAATAGAAGTTACAGACTAGAAGGGATCCTGTAAATTTCACCTGTTGGTATTCCTTTAGAAAATGCCAGGCCCTGCCCTGGCAGAGACTGCAGATACTTAGGCATGAATGTGGTAACTATGGTCTCATGACTCTTTCATCAGACTCTAAGTACAGTTCCAACCTTTGGGCGTATTCAAGTTTCACTGGGACGTCGTTTCCAGAATCATGAAAAACAGGGTTGCTTGTGCTAAGGACGAGTTGACAATTGGATCCAATTTGTTTTGGTTTTTACAAAACAACGTTTCCAGCATTTGGTGTCCTTTGATCAGAGAGGTTAGAAAGCCTTTGTAGATGTTAAAGTGTCAGGCAGGCCTGAGTTTCAAGCCCTAGTCCAGTTCTCACAAACTTTGGCAACGCGTTTCCTTCTCCAGGCTTCACTTTCCTCATCTATAAACTGGGGGAAATTTTAGCACCTCTTTACTAGGTCGTTGTGAGAATTAGCTAAGATAATGTACGCAAAGTACATAGCCCCAAGTCTGGCACATAATAATGGCTCAACAAAATATAGCTGTTGACAAAGACCTCAAAGTCGTAACTAACTAAACCTGTCTGGGTTTATGAGTAAGATTAGCAGGAAGTAAGTACAGGAGATGTTCTCTTTAAGGTGATTTTATTTCAGCAGCACCAAGAGCAGAATTATCAATCTGAACTGGAGTTGAGAAGGCACAGGATGTGAGCATAGAGAACTGGATGACTCCACACCCTTTTACACCCTTCTTTCCAGAACTTTCTTTTGTCACTGGGCTGTTGCATTAAAATATTTTTACTGTAGTCTTTGGCATAAATTGGCTGTGTGTTCAAGCTTTCAGTGCATAAGTTAGAAAGTAGTACTATGTCAACATATTTTTCCTCGCTGTGCTAACATCTTTCCATGGAAGAGAGTAAATTTTGGAGCTTCCTATTTTCTTTTTCTGTTTATTAAAAAAGTTCCTTGCATGCAAAGTCCCTGGCAAAGTGATAGTTTATCCTTTATCTCTTAGGACATGATTCACCTTGAACAATCTTTTTAATGAATGCGCTGTAGCTTAAAGTAAACTGTGACCGAAGTGTATCACGTGAGCGTTACGTGAACATTGAGGAACGAATAAGTCACTCAAAACTGCCCAGGGAAATGCAAGGAGAGGTGAGAGGAAGAAACGAGAGTGGGCCTGTCCTCCACTGGGCACCAAAGGCATGTCACTTCCTACACTAGGGATTTTCTGCAGTCTCACAGCAGTCTTGTGAAATGCATGCCCCCATCTTATGGACGATGGGGAGCATTGAGTAATCCACTCAACGTCACATAACTACCAAGTGGCAGACCCAGGATTTGAAACCAGGGTTTACATCCCTTCCATCCGAGTCAAGTGTCCATTAGCATCTATTCCATCTCACAAAATGACAGTATCAAAGGCTGATTCTCTCCCTGGGGCTCCACTAGAAAAGCTGTGCTCTGCTGCCTTAAGGAGCAGTGGGAACAGAGAAGAAAAGAGCTTCTCTATAATAGTGTTCTCAAAGTGTGGTCTCCAGATCAGCAGCAGCAGAAGCACTTGCAAACTTGCTAAAAATGCAAGTTCTCAGGCTCCATCCCAGACCTACTGAATCAGAAACTCTGGGGTGAGACCAGCAGGCTGTGTTTGCACAGGCCCCCAGGGGATTCTGATGGTGCTAACATTTGAGACTTGCTGCTCTATGCTCCAGTTCTCCTGTCTTCTTAGCAAGCTGCATACCTGCTGTTTGCTCTGTCTTTTCGCTCAATGGCCAACAATTGATCCTGCCTGGGAAGGGCAGAGGTAAGAAGAATCCCGTGGGTAATGTTGAAAATATTTCTGTGTAGAACCCAATGTTAGCTTTCAGCTTCTCCAAAAAGTAGTACAAAACACACTGGGTCCATTTCTGACAACAGCATGGAAGCCTTTTAATTAGTCCACCCTGGAGGAAATGGAGATGTGCTCGTTAAGTAATTGTTCTGATTACCAGTGGGCAGGGGTGTGCATTGTTTTCTGATGCATTTGTTAGGAGGAAGCAGTGTTACCAAACCGAAGGCTTCTTACAGAGGGTGTTAACATAAAAGGACTCCAGCAAGCCGTGTGGGGGAGAGGGAGGTGGCGTTGATGGCAGGAACAGTCACAGAGCCAAACGCACAAAGAGACACACATACACACACACTCACAAATACCAGTTCACACTGTGCAGACTGATCAATGGCCTGTATCCCAGGAAAGTGAACATTAATATTCCTGGTACTCCCTGGAAGTTCCAAGACAATATCAAAAGCCTGGTGTCTTCCTCCAAGTTCCCATTGCCTGCGGTTAAACGTCTATATTTTACTGAAGGTGACTCAGCCCGGTGACAAGACATAGAGACCCAGGTTATAGGAATATAAGAAATTGAGAGAGATACAATTTATAGGAATGTCCCACCTCACAGCTGTGGGCACCTAATCCTGGCACACATTTAACTCTGGTAATGAGTCTCAGAGTTGGAAAGGACTGTCTCCTCTGCCTGCCTCCCCAACTAAAGAACCCTTTCTATGATAGCTCTGTCCCAGCATCATTCAGTACCATCTCTCTACACCACACAAATCGGATCAAGTCCTTGCTGGCTGGGCCCAGGTTGTTGGAGCCACACACAGAAATGGTTCTGGACCCAAGCCACAGAGGCCAGTTCTAGGGATTGTGGTGCCCCAAAGCCCCCTATCAGGAAGGAGGAAACAGGCCACAGCTAGGTAGCTAGCCTTTCTGCCCTTCAGTTTAAATTTCTGTGAATAAGAATTTAATTGGCTTAGTCCAATAAATCACCTTGGATGAGGTGCCGACTCCTGGCCCAAGCAGTGGGGCCAAGTGCAGTGTCTCTGGGGTCCCAGGGAAGAGAAGATTCTCTAGGTGGCATAGGGTGGCGTGGCTGACAGTGAGACACCAGACCCCACATTGACTTAAAGTTAGTGGTGGACTTGTCTGTCTCCTCCACTAGATCATGAGCACCATCCCAATATCTTATTCATCTTAATAAAACCACTTGCTAGAGGAATCTCAACCTGTTGGAGTAAAAACATGAATTAATCTAATTTATTCCAAAAAAAAAAATAGTTATAGACTTTAGGGCTAAAAACAAATATTTCAAATTTCCTCCTTCCAGGCTCACAGTAGAATTTCACCTCCCCACCCTAATGAAGTGAGGTGTAGCCATGTGACTTTCTTTGGCCAATAAAACATGAGCAGAAGTAAAGATCACATCTGGGCAGAAGCCTTTAAGAGCGAGGGCATGCTCCAGCACAGCACTGGCCCTGACATGAGGACCGTGGAGCACAGCTCAAGAGGGTACAGCATCAGCCTGGGTCCCTGTGTGACTGCAGTGAGCGACCCCACTGCTGCCACACAGCACAAGCAGCGTGGAGGAGTGTTGGACACCTGTTGTTAAGATGCTGAGATTTGGGGGTGGTTTGTGTTCTAGAGATACTTTGTACCTGACACTTGTTAAAAATGGTGAGACAGATTTTATCTGAGCTAGTGCAGTAGGGGAGAAAGACTTCAGGGCAGAACTGAGCTCAACCTCCAATACAGCAAAGACAAGCAAGGATTTATAACTGATGGGCAGAGTGTGGGGGTCAGTGGATAGAAAATGACTAAGAGGAGCTTCACTAGATATCAAGGGCAGAGGAACTCGGATAAACCAGCTTAGTAGCATTCTTTGCTAAATCTGTGTTTGGCAGGCTAAGAACGGCAGGCCAAGGTTGAGGTCTAGTTGAGAAGAGGCCTCAGAGGAGCCTCATAAAGTTTGGTCAAGGAAGGAGTCCTTGCCATTTGTTACCACAGCCTAGATTATCTCTGCTACTTTGTTAGAAAACATTTCTTTCTTTTGAACCACGTATTAGTTTGCAAGATCTGCTATAATAAAATACCACAGACTAGGTGGTTCAAACAACAGAAATTTAGTTTCTCATAGTCTTGGAGGCTAGGAGTCCAAGATCAAGGTGTCAGCAGGTTTGATTTCTTCTGAGGCCTCTCTCCCTGGCTTGCAGATGGCCGCTCTCTGGCTGTGTCTTCACACGGTCTTCCCTCCGTGCACAAGCACCTCTGGTGTGTCTATGTGCCCAAATTTCCTCTTCTTGTAAAAACACCAGTCAGATTGGATTAGGGCCCACCCTAACATCCTCATTTTAACATAATTACCTCTTTACAGGCCCTCTCTCCAAATACAGTCACATTCTGAGGTACTGGGGCCTGGGGCTTCAACATACGAATTTGGAGGCGTACAGAATTCAGCCAATAACAAGCCCAATTTTGCTCTCTTCAATTTCTCCTGGGTCAAAAAGCTGAGACTCTGCCCCCGATCCTCTTCATCTTTTGCTTGGGCTATTGTGCAGATGGTTGGCCCACTAGGACTCGAGACATCTTGGACGCTGGAGATTTGATTTCTCTGACGGCTCTGACTTAAGGACCCTTTATGTTCTGGATCCTGGCAGCTCAGCAATCACTGAGCTGTTTCTGCCCAAATGGAGCTTGCTCAAGGGGGGACTGTAGACGATGCTCCTGGGTAAGCCTGAAGCTCTGGTAAGCCTCCGTTCTGACAGGAGATTGAGCATTCCGAAGGGATTTCCCTTCACCAGGGCTCCTTGGCACTGTATTGTGGCTATTCTCAAATTCACATAAATAGAATAAAAAACATTCCCAATTTAATCTGCTGCTCCAGCCCCTGCGAGGACACAGCTGGTGTTGGTGTGCGGGCTCTATTCACAAGCCAGTCCCTTCTCTCCAGCCTTGCAATAATTTTGTTGTCTTTGTTATTCTATATCCCACGGTGACTTCTCTGAGTGCAGTGAGTGATTAATTTAGCTGGTGTCACAGGCTACAACATGTTGATATAAAGGAAAAAGAAAGAGAAAACTGGAAGTGTGGAAGGGGCGAAAGGCTGCCTTGACAAACACACACAGGACCCAAGCTCCAGCCCTCATACAAAATGCTCCATTGGCCAAAGTGGCCCCATGACAGTGTTTTTGTGAATATGAGTATGAACTTCTGAATGTTGAGTTCCGAAATTCAAAGCCTGAAACTCTCCCAGGGCTTTCTCACTTCCCCCACTGCCTCTGAAACATCTATAGCTTCAGGAAATAACGAAAAACAAATCGGAAGTAAAATCGGAACTTAAAAACCCATGGCTCTCTATGAAATGGGCTTCTATTGTTCAAACGCCAGTTTACAGAAAGCAAGATTCAGGATCTTGTGTGAAAACAAACTCCAGATCTTTTTGCAGTTTTGATGCCTAATTTAACCCTTTATTCTTCTTGGCTCTTGATGTTGAGAAAGGTTCATGTGGCCACGGATTTGTGAGACATCTTATTGTTCACCAATCCTGGGGGTAAGCTTGCCTGCACATATGGTTGGCAATATTGGTGACAGAGTTCATCCACGTGATAATTGTATCTATACCCTACATAAGGTAGTTTTTTTAAAAATGCCATGGAAAGGGGTTAATTTCATAATGGCTAAACCTCTGATTTTGAGTCTGTGAATCATGGAAAGCCTTTCTGTCATACAGTTTTCACCATCTGTATCTGTAATCCAACCTTTCCCTTGCCCTTTTGTAACCTGGCTGTTAAATATTGGGTTAAGAAGTAACTAAAGAAAGAATGATTTTTTGTTTTCACACTAAGCCTACATTTTGACATTTTTATCCCTAAAATAATTTTTAAAGGGATAACTGTATTAATTTCCATTAAAAAGTGATACAACTTCATTGAAGAAAATATAGGAAATATCTCCTAAAAAGTCTCCCAGAATCCCACTGTGCAGAGATTACCACTGTTATTATATTTGAGCTATTTTTTCCAGTCACAAATGCATGTATGTGGATGTATATTTCTATACTTTATTCTAAAAATGGGACATTGCTGTACTTATTAGTTTCTACCTATTTCTCTACTTAATAAATTGAAAGCATCTTCTCATGACATTCAATTTCTTCGACATTATTTTTAATGTCTGCACGGGATTCGTTTAATTGGAGGATAGGGTAAAATAATACATGCTCTGACTTAATTTAAAAAATATGAGAGAAAGTAGAAATTACCTAAATTCCTCCCACTTAATAAAAACTACTGTAAACATTTGTATGAGCAACCTTCCCAAGAGCTCCCTTTCTGTACAATACTTTATGGTCTAGATGATCTTTCCTAATCTGCCTTTAAGCATGTGATAGTAGGTTAGGGAGAAATTTCCATGTCCCAACATGACGATCCCTATCATTATGTCAAAGGGCTACATTGTAGTAGGTGCATTATCTACATAACAAACACCCATTGATGAACATTTAAATGGTTTCCTTTCTGCATGTGTGTGTGTCTGTGTGTGTGTGTGTGATTCTAAACAATATGGTGATGAACATCACTGAGATTTTCTCAATTTGAACTTGAAGGATTCTCTCTTCAAAGTAAATTCCTCAACCAGGGATTACTGGAATAAATAGTACTCATATTGTGCATTTTAACTACTAAAGTGACGTTCAGAAAAGTACCAATTTTTATCTCTACCAAATAGCGTGTGAAAGAACTATAGCTCGACAACATTGAGTTTCATTAACTTAAAATTTTTATTTTTGTCCCTCGGGGTGAAATATGAAATTCATGGTTTTTATTTGCATTTCATTGATCATTAGCATGGTTGAAATCTTTTCATGTATTAAATGTCTTTGTGAATTGTCTGTTCAAGTCCTGTGCTCTTTTTTTTAAAGTGTTTTCTTATTGATTTGTAAGAATATTTAGTCAATAATATTGACTTGTGATCTATCATTTGTCTTGTAAATATTTTTTCCATTTTGCTTGTCATCCAATTTTGTTTATATTTTTAACTGAGCCAAAGTTTACTTTTTGTAGTCAACTTGCTTGATTTTTATGAGTTATCATTACATGATTAGAAAGTTCTTTCCCAATCCAACATTATAAACAATTATCACCATCTTCTTTCCAAGATGGTTTTATTTTCTGTTACATTTTTTTGTTTGTTTGTTTTTGTTTTTTTTTATTTTTTTGTGAGGAAGATCTGCCCTGAGCTAACATCCGCCAATCCTCCTCTTTTTGCTGAGGAAGATTGGCCCTGGGCTAACATCCATGCCCACCTTCCTCCACTTTATATGGGACGCCGCCACAGCATGGCCTGACAAGCGGTGCATCGGTGTGCGCCCGGGATCCGAACCGGCAAACCCCGGGCTGCCGCAGCAGAGCGCGTGCACTTAACCGTTTGCGCCACCGGGCCGGCCCTATTTTCTGTTACATTTTAAAACTTTGATCCATCTAGAATTTATTTTGTGGTATCCAACTATATTCTAAATGGCCATCTAGTTGTGCCAATATTCTTTATTAGATAATTCATCTTTTCCTTATTAACTTGAAATGTTGCATTTGTATATTATATATTCCCATATATTTTAGATTTATTTTTAAAAGAACTTGTTTTTATTGAAAAATAATATATGCACATGGTAAAAAGAACACAAGCATCAAAAAGTATATACAATGATAAGTCTCCCTCTCACAACCAACCCCTTCCAGCTCCTCAGTTCCCCTCACTAGGGGGAACCATTTTTCAGAAGTGTTCTAGGCATATACAAGAATGAGAAGTATGTGTGCAACACATACATAATACATACAAGTATACATGTATGTGTATCCTGTTTCATGTTTACAGAAATTAGAGCATACTACATATACTGCTTGGTATTTAAACTAAACAGTGTATCTTGGAACTCTTTTTAAGATCAACATAACTACTTCATTCTTTTTTTGTAACTGCACAGTATTCCATTGGACGCTTGTACCATATTTTGTTTAAACAAATAGCCTGTTTGTTGGCAATTTTTTCAATCTTTTCCTATGACCAACAATGCTATAATGAACATCTCACCTCATACTTTTTGCACATGTGTGGACATAATATGGGACAAATTCCCCAAAGTGTCAGCTGCTTGACCAAAAGGGTATGTGCACCTTATATGTGGGAGATATTACCAAACTGTCCTCTAAGGAGGGCTGTCTTAGTCCATTCAGGCTGCTGTAACAAAATACCTAGATAGGTGTCTTATAAATAACAGAAATTTGTTGCTCACAATTCTGGAGGCGGGGAAGTCCAAGATCAAGGTGCCACCATGGTCGAGTGAGAGCCCTCTTCAGGACTGCAGAATTCTCATTGTATCCTCACATGGTAGAAGGGGGCAAGGGGTCTCTCTGGGGCTTGTTTTACAAATGTATTAATCTCATTTATGAGGGCTCTGCCCTGATGATCTAATCACCTCCCAAAGGCCCCACCTCCTAATACGGTCACATTGGGCATTAGCATTTCAACAAATAAATTTGGGGAGGACATAAACATTCAGAACACAGCAAGGGGGAACCAGCTTGCACTCCTGTCTACGGTAAATGAGCATGCTCACATCCTCACCTCATGTAGTTTTTTATCTTTCTCAATATGAAAATTGCAAAATGTTATCAAATTGTTAAAGTAAATTTCTTTGATTATTAGTGAGATTAAGAATCTTTTCATGTATTTATGAAGGTTTTTTCTTTTTTTTAACATGAATTCATGTTCTTGTTCCATCTCAAGTTGAGAGAACTCTTTATATATTGAAAAAATTAATCATTAGTCAGTAATATATTTATTTGTCTTTTGATTATATTCATGATGGTATTTTTACCTTATAGAAAATTTAATTTTTAGGTAGTGCAATTTATTAACCTTTAACTTTATGGCTTCTGGGTTTGTTTTCTTGCTTAGAAAGGCTCTTACCATCTCAAAATTATAAGCAAACCTCATGTTTGCTTCTAGTACTCCTATGGTTTCATTTTTTATGTTTAAGTCTTTGATTCATCTTTCTGTTAGGAGAAAAACTGAGTAATTTCAGTTTTATTCTTTCCTTAGAGGTCTAGATAGTTTTCTTAAAACGATTTACTGAAAAATCCATTTTTACCACTGATTTTAAATCATGGGTTGATCACAGATGAAATTTCCATATCACAAGCCTATTTCTCAATTCTGCTCCATTGGTCTAATCTTTCTAGTCTGTGCTAACACTGCACAGTTTTAATCATTATAGTTTTATAATACATTTTAATGTGTGGTAGGGCAAGTCTCCCTCAATAGTCCTTTCCTTCTTTTTCTTATTATTCTTTTTTTTTTTTTTACTTATTTATTTTTCCCCCAAATCCCCAGTGGATAGTTGTATGTTATAGCTGCACATCCTTCTAGTTGCTGTATGTGGGACACGGCCCCAGCATGGCCGGAGAAGCAGTGCGTGGGTGAGCGCCCGGGATCTGAACCCGGGCTGCCAGTAGCGGAGCGCACGCACTTAACCACTAAGCCACGGGGCCGGCCCTTCTTATTATTCTTGACAAGTTTCAAATACACAAGCAATGCAAAGAAAAGAAAATAAACTCTAGTGAGATTTTTATTGAGATTGCATCAAATTTGTAGATTAATTTAGGAAAAACTTGCATCTTTACACAATTGAGACTTTCTGCCTACTTACTAAGTCTCCTTTCATATGCTTTACTAGTTTTAGAATTTTCTTTATATATTTTCTGCACATTTCTTATTGAGTTTAATTTGAGATGTGTAATGAGATTTTCTACTCTTGTGAATGGGATAATTTCTTCCATTAAAGTTTCTTTCAGACATTGTTTGTCTATTTAAAGCACACTTAAATGAGACTCTTTTCCATTCCTCATTTCAATGCTGATATTCTTACTTTTATAGAGAATTCAGATATGTAACCCTCACATTATCAAATAGAGTGGCGCATATGACCCACTTCAAACCCTGACCGGGTGTGAAGTGATGAAGAAATGATAGGAAACACTTACCAAGGAGATTGTTAACATACAGATAATGCACAATCAATTTAATCTTCAGGTAATTGTACGGTTGTAGAGTTTTTGTAATTTAACATAAAAGTAAAGGACAGTGTCATTCTTAGCAGAGGACAGTAACTTAATATGAATCAATGCTGGTGACCAATGCACTATGAACATTTTGTCACCGATTACTGCCCCCTCTTCCTTCTCTTCCTGTCTGTGTCAGAGATGCTTTCTCTTAATGCATTCAGAAGGGCTATTTTGGGATTTGAGTCACCTTTTTCTCCTTGTGTCTCTGCAAGAGACACAATCCATCAACCTCCTATCATACACAAAAGAAAAAAAATCCACTCTCCAAGATAGCAGGGCAGTCACTTGGTGCTATGTGTTATCATGGGGGCTGAGCCCAGGTTCTCTGATGTTTCTGAGTGTGAATTCTCAGCCACCTCAGATGCCCACATTTGGTGCCCGGGCCTGGCTCAGTTTAAAACAAAACACATTTCCTGACAAGTTGTGGGGTGCTAATTATATTTCAATTAGCAGTTGGTCAAAACCCTGCAGAAACCCAAATAACAGCCCTTCACAGGTTCTGATAAGAAGTCATAAGAACTAATGCATAATTATCACATCATGGACAAACAGGCTCCACCCTTGGCCTAAGAGAACTTTATATCAATAACTAAGGCAGTGGAGGCTAATTTGGTTATAGTTAGAAGCAAACCTCACTAATCAAGAGAAAATAAAGAAAAAGAGAACCTTATGTTTATGCACCTGGGTGGGGTGGCCTGCTACGAAATGCAACCTGCATAATAATTCTTTATGAAAAGGAAACCTGACCTTTAACCAGGGGTTAGACCCTCTTTCTCTGAGAAAGCAGCTTTCCCACTCCTAATTTACAACAACTCTATTGTCCAATACATGGGAGGATTGGAAAAACCTGGAGGTAGACCATAATGTCCCCTGAATTGCAGACTCATATGGCCAACCACCTACTTGACGTCTCCACTCAATTTTAACAGGCCCAAACTGAGCTTCTCTCTTCCTCCAAACCTCCTCCTCCCCTAGTCTCCCTACCGAAGAAACCTCCTTCGTGCTTGTTGCCCCTCCTCCTCTCACAGCCCACGTCTCACCCATCAGCAAATTGGGGCAGCTCTACCTTCAAACTCTTTCCAAATCCAACCACTCCTCACAACCATACTGCTGCTACCCAGGTCCAAGCCACCATCATCTATCCATGCTGCTCTGGCCGTCTAACTGGTCTCTTCTCAACAGGTGGCCAGAATGATCCTGTAAAAACTAAATTATGTCCATCATAACCCTCCACTGGCTCCCTATCACACTCAGAGTCAAAGCCAAGGTACTCCAGAGCCCCCCAGTCACCTCTCTACCACTGCACTCATCCATTACACTCCCCTCGCTGCGTCCTTTCCAGTCACCATGCCTCACTGATGTTCCTCAACGCCAGGCATGCTCCACCTCAGTCTGCACTTGCCGGTCCCTCTGTCTACAATACTCTCCCCCCGGGTGTCACATGCTCGCTCTCTCACCTCTTTAAGGTCTTTACTTGAATGTCATGGTATCGGCGAATCCTTCCTTAGACATACTGTCTAAAATTGCAACCCCACCTGTCGCTTCTTCTCCCTCTTCCCTTCTTCAATACTCTCCTCAGGTTTCAGCACTAATATACTTCATATTTTATTTGCTCATTTGTTGCCTGCTGGAGTACAAGGTCCTGGGGGTGAGGATTTTTGTCTGATTTGTTCACTGATACATCCCTCGCACCTAGAACAGAGCCTAGCACATCATAGGCTTTAGAAATATTTGTTGAATAAGTGAATATATGAATGAAAGGATATTTGAGAGCAAGGGCATAATAAAATAACAGCATTGAGGGGCCGGCCCAGTGGCGTAGTGGTTGGGTTTGTGCCCTCTGCTTGGGGGTTCTCGGGTTCGGATCCCAGGCACGGACCTACGCACCGCTTATCAAGCCATGCTGTGGCAGGCATCCCATATAAAGTGGAGGAAGATGGGCATGGATGTTAAGCCCAGGGCCAATCTTCCTCAGCAAAAAGAGGAGGATTGGCAACAGATATCAGCTCAGGGCTAGTCTTCCTCACACACACACAAAAAAACCCAACGTTGAACTTACATTTTCACTTCTTAAATTATATACTTGAAAGGCTCATTGATAAAGCATATGTTAACGTCTTTTTATCATTTGTAAAATAATACCATTAACTTACCAAAGCTTCAAAAGTTTAATTATCAACTGCTACCTTTTCAAGTTGTTTTATTTTTCCTTTCAGACTCTGACAGGCAAAGGAAGGTACGACTGTGTGGTTCTCAGCTTAAAGTGAAAACTCCACCGTTCTTATTTTGATTATGTTGTCATTGATAGAGCCCACAGTGTCCACTGGTGTTCTTCTCAGTAGAGTAGGGGATTCGGGAAGGCTTTCACTGGGCCATTTCACCCCGGAATAGAAAGCTAGTAATCGCACACGCAAAGCCTCAGGTGTTGCAGGTTAACCTGGTCCGAATGAAGTCAGCCTAAAGATAGACAGACTTTAGCATGGCCAAAACCACTTAGTACCAATTTACAATGATATTAAATCTAACATAAAAAAGAGATGAGAATGATCTAACTTAAGTGTTTGCCTGGTGGTACATTACAGGGACCCAGAGCCCACAGTGCCACAGTCACAACTTTCTCAGGGTCTCTGCTCCTCAGAACACGGGGTCTAATCAGCTCGATCACTCAGAATTTATCCATTTCTCTTTCTCTTGATGTAAGTCATCCACTCATTAAGTACACCCCTGAAAGTGAACTTTTGTTAAACGAAAGCTAATTTATATTCATTATACACACTGCTGCAATTAATATATAGCCAATTTGAATTTTGTTTTATGTTTCCCCTCACCTGCTAGTTCATTCTGTAACTGGGCTTCTAAAGATTAGAAAACCAGCAACTTATATGTAAAATCAGGTTACTTTAATATTAAAAACTAGACTTTAGCCACACTATGAAAATAGACTTTGTTCTAAGACTAGTTGATGGAGTCAGAGGAAAGCAGGGAGAGTTTGGAAAGGGTCTTCCCAGATTAAATGCAACACAATTCGCTCTACATGCACTGCATGAATTAAATGCAACACAACTCGCTCTACATGCGCTGCATGACTTCAAGATGTGGACGGGACTTGGTACCTCCTAGAATTTCTATGTGTGGAGCAACGAACATATATATGAAGGTTTTCAGTATGCCTGATTTTTGTCTTCCCTTATCAATAAGGCTCTCTACCTCAGTCCCCATGTGGAAATTCAGTACCACTGTAATACCAAGCAAGTTCTATGAATGAAATATGGAGGATTGCATATTTACACTGCAAAGTCAATATCCAAGTATGAATAATGTATATCCACGATTCATCCTACAGGAGAGATTTTCCAGTTTCACTGGTCCATAGGCCACTTTCTTAAAATAGTGGTATCTGAAGGATGAGATACCAATTCCTCACTTGGCTGGGGGCAGGGAGAATGGGGTATGAAGTACAGCTAATGAGAAAGGCATCCTGTCTCACAACTTGCAAACGTTGGAGGAGATAAGGAGAAACATTCACCAAGCACCGGGGCTCTGTGTTTAGTTTTGTCCTGCCTTTATTTTTAACTACATTTCAAGGCTGTTGTGTTGAAAGGGAAATGTTTGAACACTGTGCCTCATCCCAGATTGAACTCTTTACTACACAGGTGCTGTCAAGCAGCTCTGCTGTCTCTGGACCTGTCAATTAGAATTTTTTATCACAGGCCCCCCCAGAAAGTACTCTCAGGCACCTCAGATCCTGATCATGGTAAGTGGGGCTTCACTCTCTATCTCTAGCAATAACTAGTGGGATACTATATTCAGGCTGTCAATCCAGAATCTAGATTTTCTGCCAGATTGTGAAATTAATTTAATGTGGCCCAACCACCATTTTTAAGTGAAAGCTGTGTTCTGGTAACACAGCTAGATCATTTAAGCCTCTTCTGTAATTAGGTGTACCCATACCACCGAGTTTTGGCCAAAGGAATGTGAACAGAAGTGCCATGCGTTCCTCCCAAACTTTGCCCATGAAAACTTTCCAAACGTGATCCTCACTTCCTGTCCATCTATGACTGAACTGAGAGGACGCAGAGGACAGTGCAGCCGCGAGACGGGAGGCGTCTGGCCCCTGAGTGCGCATGCGGAAGGCTGCTTGCTCGTCCACCCGCAGTGAATTGTGAAGGGCGTAAAAAACAAACCGTTTGTGTTAAGCCGCTGAGATTGGGAGTTTGTTATAACGGCTCGTTTTTCTTCTTCTGACTAACACAGGACCAATGAAAGGGTGAACTCCAAGGCGAGGTGCTCTGTCTCTTGCCTCTGCTCTTAGTCCGGCTCCTTTAAAGCATGGCTCCCAGCAAGCCCCAGGCTCCACATCCACAGCGCGTGTGTGAGGCTGGGCTCCCTCACGGCCCAGCCGCACTTCCATGCTTTAACTGTGGCTCAATCTCCCAGGTGCACCTTGGCTTTCTGCTCAATTATGTTCAGACCCTTGGCTCAATGGCTTTCAGTAACTGAGTCCCACCAAGCCCCTGGGACCTACTCCACAGCCAGCCCTTCCTCACCAATCTTCTATAGATCCCTGTACATAATCTGTGATCTATGTCAGCCTTAGGATGTGACTAATAGCTAATAAATAAAATTTATTTCTGATAAAATTTTGTGTGTGTGTGTGTGAGGAAGATTGGTCCTGAGCTAACATCTGTTGCCAATCGTCCTCTTTTTGCTTGAGAAAGATTGTCCCTGAGCTGATATCCGTGCCAATCTTCCTCTATTTCGTATGTGGGACACTTGCCACAGCATGGCTTGATGAGCGGTGTGTAGGTCTGCACCCGGGATCCGAACCTGCAGACTTAGGGCCGCTGAAGCAGAGATCATAAACTTAACCACTATGCCACCACGCCAGCCCTGATAAAGATTTTAATGTATGTGAGAACATTTTCTTTCCAAGAAAAAATTTGAAAAATTACAATGACAATAACATTGAGGAACAATCGTTAGCATGTACTGAGGGCCTATCATCAGGCTTATATTATTCCTAATTCTCACAACAATCCAGCAAAGTACATATTATTACACACATTAAAAGATGATGAGATTAAAGCTCAGAGAGGTTGAGATTTGCCCCAGGTCACACAGCTAGAGTGTGCCAAAGCCAGGACTTGAACTCACATTTTTCTGATGACCAAACCCACAGTCTTTCTACAACATCATACTCCTTCCTGATGACAAAAAAGAGCAAGTGTCCAGTAGAGAGAAGTTTAGCTATCAATACACTGAAGAGGCTGCTAGGGAGCCCTCAGCTCACCCTACATAAGAGGACCTGTTCATGGAGGTCCCACTATGCAATGAGCCATGCTGAACCTTTTGTTCATTTGTGGTCTGTGGGAAACGAGGGAGATCAGAACTAAACTTCAAAGCTCAATGGAGGTTGCAGCCACCATTTGCTGTACATGTGGCAAGGGAATCCCAAACTTCCCGCTAAGTAGAGTGCCCAGCACAGCTCTCTGAAGCTTGGTCAAGGAGCTGGGAACTGACAGGACTAAATGAGACCATTAGAGGCTTATTCCAGTATAAACAGAACTGGCCAGATGGTGTCTTCAGATATAAATGTAAACCAATGGTCTTTGAGGGGGACGCTCACAACAATCCACTGAAGTATGGAAAGAAAATATGAGAACTTCTCTTAACATAATAATTCTATTTTAAAATAAGACAGAAATTGAGCTTTTCTAACATCTAATAAATAGACTAATACCAGTGCTCTCGTTCTTTCCTTATGTCACACAGGACAAACAGCACCCATGACACGTCTTGAGGGAAGATGGGAGTTCCATGGCACAGCAGCATAAGAACAAGCCCTTACTCATTCTTCTACTTTGTTGTTTTGCAACCCATTTCAGTCTGCATAGCCTTGTTTAAGTGGATTTATATGTGATGTTCTCTGGTTATATGAGTCAGGGTTCTCCAGAGAAATGGAACCAATAGGATATATAGAGATATGAGGAGATTTATTACAGAAATTGGTTCACGGGGTTTTGGAGGCTGAGAAGTCCCACAATCTACACCAGCAAACTGGAAAGCCAGGGAAGCTGGTGTGTAATTCAGTCCAAGTCTGAAGGCCTGAGAACCAGGGGAGCCACTGCTGTAACTCCCAGTCTGAGATCAAAGGCTTGAGAACCAGGGGGCTGCTGGTGTTAAGTCCCAGAGTCTGAAGGCTCAAGAAGCAGTAGCTCCAATGTCTAAGGGCAAGAGAAGATGGACATCCCAGCACAAGAAGAGAGAGAGAGGAAATTCGCTCTTCCTCTGCCTTTTTGTTCTATTCTGGCCCTCAGTGGACTGGATGATGCCCCCCCACATTTGTGAGAGGGAATCTCGTTACTCTGTCTACTGAATCAAATGCTAATATCTTCCCAAAACACTCTCACAGACACACTCAGAAGTAATGTTTTACCAGCCATCTGGGCATCCCTTAGCCCAGTCAAATTGACACATAAAATTAACCATCACACTGTTTCAACAAAACCAGTTTTTCTGGCTTTAACAAGATCAATCTTAAAAAAAAAAAAGATCATGTGGCTTAAAATATTCCTGCCAAAGTATCTGAATGCTGAAGTTAGTACTAATGAGGCAAGCACAAGTTCACAACAAGATGACAGAGCTAATCATGCCCCACTTATGGTACCCTTTACGTCTATTTTGATCCCAGCCACATCATGAGAAAACCATAACGGTTTACTCAAATATAACAGAAATCATCAAGACTGTTTAAAGGGTGGACTGATCCACTGTCATCAGTGATGCACCTCAACCCAAGAGTATGTTATTCTTTGAGATACTAGTTAATTACTGAACTACATGTAGATAGTTTATAAATAAATTGGGAGTGCTGCTCAACAGTCTTTTACCGATAGTAACATCTGACCAAAAATGTTTGGAGACCACTGACATAGAAGACCTTAATCTGCTCCATTTTAGGGCACTTCCCATAATCCAGAAGCCACTAGTAGAAAATAAATGGCTAGATCCAGATATCCCACCGGAAAGGCTTGGGCCTCCACGTTACCCCTCCCGCCCCTCCCTTTGGGCCTTCAGAGCTGCACCAGTGCGACCCTAATCGCCTTCATAAACACAGCAAAATCGTTTTCAGCTGCCTGCGACTCTGCTGGGCAGATTTTGCTTTTCATCAGACTCTTGCTGTTCTCCATCAAGCGTGGTTGGAATGATTTAGTCTTGATTTGGATTCAGAAGCTTCATTCACTTACTGCTCTAAGAAAAATTTAATCAAAATATTTACCTCAATAATTTGGTCCAAAACTTTCCTCAAATTAACTAAGGCAAACTGTCCAGCCAGGTTACTGCAGAAAGCCCTAGAGCATGGCAGAGCTGTGAAAAAAAGGGGGCAGTTGGGAGGGGGAAGCCACACGCTGACTAGATGCAGTCAAGAGTATATACAACATCTATTAGCTGAAGTAGCACGAAAAGCATTCTAATCAGTTGGTTTCCTCTCATTAAATGTTAATTAGTTCATATAAGCTTCCTGCATAGGAAAGGATCGGGTACTTAGTGGGCGTTAGGAAAGAGGCAGGTCACACAGGGAGTCTGGGGAACAACAGACACTGAGCAAGGACACTGTCACCTCGCTGGTGACTTTTTTGCTTGAAAGCATATGTGAGCTTCTTGAGGAGGATCCAGAAGGTCGGCCAGAAACAAACACAGATTAAAACGTTTATTCTCATAATGAGTCTCTGAAACAATGTTTGTTGAGTTTTAAAAACACACTTAATGGGATTAGCTCCTGAACCAAATACTATGATTATATTTAGATACATTTGCTCACACTGGTTAAACCCACAGAACAGGATAATCATATCATATTAAATGGCCTTTTATGTAGATTGTTTTAGTATGCTGGCTTATAAGCCACTTTGGTAAATAGTTATAAAAGGAAGGGGAACAAAACTAAAGCACTCTGCAGACCACAAAATCATTAAGTGACTTGGGGACAGGTCGTGGGATTGTAGAATCTGGGGCCGTCAAGCAGCCAGTCCACCCGAGCAGGGCCACACTGTGCTTATGGCGGCCTCTGTTCTGATTGGCCAGTGCCTGACCCCAGGCAGTTGCCAAATATCATGGATATCACTCCTGATAAGGTCTGGAGCACTACAGATAAAGACACAGTGACTCAGAGAGATCAAGTGACCTGCCCACACTACACTTCTTGTTAAGAGAAGAACAGCACTTGGACATGAGCCTCATCCTACAGTGCTCTTTTGGTATCCCCACACCACCCTCTGGCTCTGAACTTTGTTGCCATTTCTTTGTATAAACTAGTGATGCAGCAACCACCTTTTGACAGTGACAAGGGTGGTTA
This sequence comes from Ceratotherium simum simum, assembly GCF_057802395.1. Lineage (NCBI taxonomy): Eukaryota > Metazoa > Chordata > Mammalia > Perissodactyla > Rhinocerotidae > Ceratotherium > Ceratotherium simum. Next base: position 60,926,953 of record NC_141914.1, read on the forward strand.
AGCAGATTGGCCCAATGCTTTGATAAGAGGTAAAAAAGCTGTAAATTGATATTTTAAAAAAAATAACGTCAAACATTTATTGAGTGCTTATTATGTGACAGGTATAGATACTTTACAAACACTAACTTGTTTAATCTTTACAATAGCCCTACTATATAGTTATGACTATTAATTCCATTTAACAGATGGAAGAACTGAGATACAGTAAGGGTAAGTAACTTGTTATGGAGGCAGACTTCTAAGATGGTCCCCAACTGGTATTCATACTCTGTATAATTCCCTCCCTTTGGTTGTGGGCTGGACCTAATGACTCATTTCAGACAAACAGAATACAGCAAAAAAAGTGATGGGATGTCACTTCCATGGTTAGGTTACAAAAGCCTGTGACATCTGTCTTACTAGCAGATTCTTTTTCTGCTGGCTTTGATAGCTACTATGTTGGAAATGTCTTTGAGGCAAGAAACTGAGGGCAGCCAACAGCCAGCAAGGAATTTAGGTTCTCGATCCAACAGTCCTCAAGGAATGGAATCTTGCCAACAATCATATGAGTGAGCTTGGAAGTGGATCCTTCTCCAATTGAGCTTCAGATGAGATCACAGACCTTGAACCAATGCCTTGATTATAGTCTTTTGAGAGACTGTGAAGGAGAGAACAGAGCTAAGTTGTTCCTCAATTCCTGATCCTCCAAAATGGTGAGTTAATATATGTTGTTTTAAGGCATTTCATTTTAGGGTAATTTGTTATAAAGCAAAAGGTAACTAACATGCTTACCCAAAACTACATAGCTAGTAAATGGTGGAGCCAAAAGTTGAACCCAAGAAATCCAGCTCCTTAATCTATGCTCTTAATCGCTGATACCACACTACCTCTCAGAAGGTACACCATAATCCTCACTAACATCATCATCACAACCATCACCAGCATCATTACCATCATCACCATCATTATCATCACCATGATCATCATCACCACCACTACTACTACATGCCAAACATTGTGCTAAGTGCTTTATATAAACAATTTTATGTAATTCTCAAAATAACCTTGTGATCCCAATTTTACAGTTAAAAAAATGAGTCTCAGCTATAACATAAGCAACTCGCCTAGGGTCATTTAGAAAATTCAGAACTTGGCCCAGCTGAGCCCAAAGCCCTTGCCCTTCTAGCTAAACTTCGCTGCTTCTCTGTAACCAAAGAGCTGTATCTAACCAGTTAATGATGCCCTGAGAAATATTTCTTTTCAACATTGGGAAAAAATGTATGAAAATTTTGTAGTAAATCATTGATAACAAAATCCAATTGTTGCAGATTTTTCTAACTTTACCATAGTTACAATTCCAAGGAGAGTTTCAGGATGTGGGATGTGGGAATGCCATGGGAAACTGAAAGCAAAAAAGAATGCTTTATTTCACTGTATCTAGCACTTCTTGTTAGCAAATATAACGAAGCATGAATTGAAGTAACATCAATTGTATGATACTAAGTTTCTTCCAAGAATAAAAGTCATAAAATCTAAGTCTAATATAATAACTTGCATTGCATATAAAATCTTGAGTGATTCCCTATTGCACATTAGATGAGAGGGCTCACACTTAGACTTGGGCATTGCATCAACGTCTGACCGTCTTAGCCCAGTTTAGTTTTCAGCTTAATCCTTCACACAGCTACCACCCATGAAACTCGAGTCCCATGGTGGCATATCAGAGCCCTGAATTAGAGACCTAGATTTTTGCTTCTGGATTGAACACACTGATTAGCAAAAGTGCAAAAAAAAAAAAAAATTTTTGAGGGAGAAGAGAAGGAAGAGGCGAGGAAGGAAAGGAGGGAGGACAAAAGGCAGGCAGGCAGGCAGGCAGGCAGGAAGGAAGGAGGGAGGGAGGGAGGGAAGGAGGGAGGAGAGGAAGAAAGAAAGTAAGAGAGGATTTCACTCTAGCAATGAATCCCCACATTCACTAAAATATTCTAATTCTAGCCTAAGTGAGTCACAAAGTATTCTGACATACTTTGGTATATAATGGAGTTCCCTCTGCAAGTTAAACAGAAAGAAAGCAGGAACATTAGGTACACTGGGTACGTGGTACATCAAGTGTTGGACCGTAAGCCTTACACCTTCTGCTCTTTTCCGAATCCTGTTCACGGGGTCCTAAGATCTCTTCCAATTTTGCCCCCATGGTTTTTGAGTTTCTGAACCAGAATTAAACACAAAGTACCATATGTACATTTTTAGGGCAACTAAGAACTCTGCTAAGTCTGATGTGTTTCTCCTGATGGAACTGATAGAATAATTAACTACAGTGAATTCTAACGATCCTAATCATGTTCTTTAGAATATTTTCAGGGTTAGCTAGGAAGACACAACATGCACAAAACCATTCAATAATGGAGGAACCAGTAAGCATCATTTTAAATGGTCCCTGAGTTCATGTTGTAGATGAGCTATTGGCATGGTGCCAATCCTGTCACTTTATTAACCGTCAGTTCAGCAATTGCTTCTATTTCTGTATGAAGTCTCTGACCTGCTTTTTGGTAGGCCGGCATCGCTGCCGTTGTCCTGACAGAGTCCTTCAGACTTCAGCTGTCAGCCGTCGGCTTGCAAGCTCGCACCCTCTTGTCTTAAATTGCATTAGAGTGAGGGGAAAGGAAAATGACCTAAGCGGTATTCATTTGGCTCTGCGGGATGAAGGCTTGGCTGGAAGAGGAAGTGGCGGGCTGCTGTCCATGATTCCAAGGGTAAGCCTTGGGAAAGCTGGTGTGAAACCTGCCACTCTCTCCTTTCTTAGAGCCCAAGCCAAGCAGAAACGGTTAAACCACAGTTTTGCCACTTTTCAGTGTATGATTGTACTTCTTTTCATTTTCTTTATAATTTGCCCACAACTGACTGTTTAAAACAGTGTGCCTAGAGCCGTGTAATGTTAGAGAATTCAAATGCTATTGTCGACCATTTATAATTTCCATCTCCCTCTCAAAATCTCTGGGTTTTTTAGTTCCCTAAACATCTCTCTCCTCCCAAGCACCCCTTGTTCACTCCCTGCAAGGCACATTTTCTGCCTTTTAGGCACAAATACCATTTAGTGGCATCTTTTAAAACTTATTTGGATGGAAAGCTCTATAAAATAGATTATGCCCTTTGACCCAGGGATGGCCCAGGTACCGTTGAGGTGTGCACAGCTGTCTGCCCCTCTGCTAAATGGTCCTAGTACACTAAACTAGCCCAGTTCTCATGTCTGTTTCCTATTATTTTCTGCCTCCTCTCTGCTGCCAATTGTGCCTACTCCATATCCCACAAAATGTGTCTCCTAAAAATCAGTTTTTGTTTTTGGAAATCAGAAATAGCTAGGATCACGGCCATCACTGTTCACTTTCTGACCCAAGAGTTTAAAGTTCACACACAAGATTCTTTAATAAGTATTCCAAGGGACTGAAGAAACACAGTTGTATAAGATATAAAAGATAGTTGCTATAGGACTAATAACAAAAAACAGTATTTATGGTGATGGTCATCGTCTGTATTTAGCATTTTATTTCAAAAATTGATTTCTCTTTTACTCAAAGTCCTGGATATAGCTAGATTTATAGGAGGTAGTTTTTCCTGTAGTCACATCTGCTCGACTTTACTGAATTTCCCTTTCTTAATGAATCATGAGGGTTGAGTTAAATATTAAATATCACTGTTTATATAAGGAACATGCATGTTTGCTTTTGCTTCAATTAAGGAAGAGCTGGTTGACCTTTGTGCCACTGAGCCTTGAGCTTGTTAATGGCATGGTTTTCCCATTTAACAAGCCCTTCTGGTAAGATCCACCACACTATCTCATATGCATAGAGAAAGCATGCGACAGTTGGCTACCCATTAGGTGGCATCTGCAAAAGGCATCCATGCCCCAGAAGGTGGAAGCTGGAAAACTAGGAAATGTCTCATCGTGATGCTGGGGGGTGTTTTTGACTCTGCACAAATGAACACATTAGGATCCTATGGATGATAAAAGATTACTTCAGAAATTCAGAGCTAGGAGGCAACTTAGTCCAAGTTTAGGAACCCAGCTGCATGTAGATTCATCTAGAGAGGTTTTTTTTACACCTTTTGACCCCCCTTCACCCATTCTTCCTACCCCCTAACCACCCACCCCTGGCAATCACCAATCTGTTCTCTGTATCTATGAGCTTGGTTTGTTTGTTTTTTAGATTTCACATGTATGAGAGATCATGCAGTATCTATCTTTCTCTGCCTGACTTATTTCACTTAACATAATGCCCTCAAGGTCTATCCTTATTATCACAAATGGCAAGATTTCCTTCTTTTTTTTCTTTTGGCTGAGTAATATTCCACTGTATATGTACCACAATTTCTTTACCCATTCATCCCCAATGGACACTTAGATTGTTTCCATGTCTTGGCTATTGTAAATAGTGCTGCAATGAACATGGGTGCATATATCTTTTCCAGTTAATGTTTTCGTTTTCTTTGGATGAATATCCGGAATTAGAATTGCTGGATCATATGGTAGTTCTATTTTTATTTTTTGAGGAAATTCCATACTGTTTTCCGTAGTGGCTGTACCAATTTACATTCCTACCAAGAGTGCACAAGGGTTCCCTTTTCTTCCCATCCTCTCCAACACTTATTATCTCTTGTCTTTTTGATGATGGCCATTCTAACAGATGTGAGTGATGTCCCATTGTGACTTTGATTTGTATTTCTCTAATGATTAATGATGTGGAGCATCTTTTAATGTACCTGTTGGTCATCTGTATGTCTTTTTTGGAAAAACGTCTATTCAGATCTTCTGCCTGTTTTTTTAAACTGGATTGTTTGTTTTTTTTCTATTGAGTTGTATGAGTTCTTTATATATTCCGGATATTAACCCCGTGTCAGATATGTGATTTGCAAATATTTTCTCCCATTCAGCGGGTTGCCTTTTTATTTTGTTGATGGTTTTCTTTGCTGTGCAAAAATCTTTTAAGTTTGATGGAGTCCCACTTGATTTTCGCTATTGTTGCTTGTAATTTTGGTGTCAGATTCAAAAAATCATCACCAAGACCTATGTCAAGGAGCTTACCACCTGCTTTCTTCTAGGAATTTTATAGTTTCAAGTCTTACATTCAAGTATTTAATTCATTTTGAGTTAATTTTTGTGTGTGGTGTAAGATAGAATTCCAGTTTCATTCTCTTGCATGTGGCTGTCCAGTTTTCCCAACACCACTTATTGAAGAGACTGTCCTTTCCTCATTGTATATTCCTGGCTGGCTCCTTTGTTGTAAATTAATTGACAATACATGTAGAAATTTATTTCTGGGCTCCTATTCTGTTCCATTGATCTACGTGTCTGCTTTTATGCTGATACCATACTTTTTTAATTACGTAGCTTTTTAATAGAGTTGGAAATCAGGGAACATGATGCCTCCAGCTTTGTTCTTCTTTCTCAAGATTGCTTTGGCTATTTGGGATCTTTTGTGGTTCCATACAAATTTTAGGATTATTTGTTCTATTTCTGTGAAAACTGCCTTGGAATTTTATTAGGGATTGTATTGAATCTGTTTTGGGTAGTGTGGACATTTTAACAATATTAATTCTTCCAATCTGTCAGCACAGAATATCTTTTTGTTTATTTGTGTTATCTTCAGTTTCCTTCCTTAATGTCTTGTAGTTTTTAGTACAGGTCTTTCACCTCCTTGGTTAAATTTATTCCTAGGTATTTTATTCTTTTTGGTGCAATTGTAAATGGGATTTTTAAAAAATTTCTCTTTCTGGTAATTCATTAGTAGTGTATAGAAACGCAACAGATTTTTGTGTATTTATTTTGTATCCTGCAACATTACTGAATTTGTTTATTAGTTTTAGCAGTTTTTTGATGGAGTCTTTAGGATTTTCTATATATAGTATCATGTCATCTGCAAATAATGACAGTTTTACTTCTTCCTTTCCAATTTGGATGTCTTTTATTTCTTTTTCTTTCCTAATTGCTCTAGCTAGGACTTCCATTACTATGTTGAATAAAAGTGGTGAGAGTGGGCATCCTTGTCTTGTTCCTGATCTTAGAGGAAAAGATTTCAGCTTTTTACCATTGAGCATGATGTTAATGGGGGCTTGTCATCTATATGGCCTTTATCACGTTGAGGTACATTCCCTCTATACTTGCTTTTTTGAGAGTTTTTATCATAAATGAATGTTGAATTTTGTCAAATGCTTTTTCTGCATCTATTGAGGTGGTCATAGGACTTTTATCCTTCATTTTGTTAATGTAGTATATCACATTGACTGATTCGTGGATGTTGAACCAGCCTTGCATCCCTGGAATAAAACTCACTTGATCATGGTTTATGTTCCTTCTAATGTATTGTTGAATTTGGTTTGCTAATATTTTGTTGAGCATTTTTGCATCAATATTCATCAGGGATATTGGTCTGTAATTTTCTTTCCTTGTGTCATCCTTGTCTGGTTTGTATCAGGGTAACCTGGCCTTGCAAAACGAGTTTAGAAGAGTTCCCTCCTCTTCTATTTTTTGGGAGAGTTTGATAAGGATTGGTATTAATTCTTGTCTGAATGTTTGGTAGAATTCACCAGTGAAGCCACCTTTTCCTGGACTTTTGTTTGTTGGGAGATTCTGATTCCTGATTCAATCTCCTTACTAGTAATCAATCTGTTCAGATTTTCTATTTCTTCATGATTCAGTCTTGGTAAGTTGTATGATTCTAGGAATTTATCTATTTCTTCTAGGTTATCCAATGTGTTGGCATATAATTATTCATAGTAGTCTCTTATGATCCTTTGTATTTCTATGGTATCAGTCGTAGCATCTCCTCTTTCATTTCTGATTTTATTTGAGCTCTCTCTCTTTTTTTATTGGTGAGTCAATCTAAAGGTTTGTCAATTTTGTTTATCTTTTCAGAGAACCAGCTCTTACTTACATTGATGTTTTCTATTGTCTTTTTAGTCTCTATTTCATTTATTTCTGCTCTAATCTTTGTTATTTCTTTCCTTCTACTAACTTTGGGCTTCATTTGTTCTTCTTTTGTTGGTTCCTTGAAGTGTAAAGTTAGGTTGGTTGGTTGAGATTTTTCTTGTTTCTTGAGGTAGGCATCTATTGCTATGAACTTTTCTCTTAGAACTGCTTTTGCTGCATCCCACAAGTTTTGGTATGTTATATTTCCATTTCTGTTTGTCTCAAGGTATTTTTTTAATTTCTCTTTTGCTTTCTTCTTTGACCTATTGGTTACTCAGTAGCATGTTGTTTAATCCCCACATATTTGTGAATTTTCCAGTTTTCTTTGTGTAATTGATTTCTAGTTTCATCCCTTGAGGTCAGAGAAGATGCTTGATATGATTCCAATCCTCTTAAATTTATAAAAACTTGTTTTGTGGCCTAACATATGATCTATCCTGCAGAATGGTCCATGTGCACTTGAGAATAATGTGTATTCTGTTTTGGGATGGAATGTTCTGCATATATCTATTAAGTCTATCTGGTCTAATGGCTGATGTTTCCTTCTTGATTTTCTGTCTGGATGATCTATCCGTTGATGTAAGTGGGGTATTAAAGTTCCCCACTATTATTGTATTACCATTTACTTCTCCCTTTAGGTCTGTCAATATTTGCTTTATATATTTAGGTGCTCCTGTGTTGGGTGTATAAACATTTAGAAATGTTATATCCTCTTATTGGATTGACCTCTTTACCATTATGTAATGCCCTTCTTTGTCTCTTTTTACAGTCTTTGTTTTAAAGTCAATTTTGTCCTATATAAGTATAGCTACCTCAGCTGTATTTTGGTTTCCATTTGCATGATATATTTTTTCCATCCCCTCACTTTCAGTCTGTTTATGTCCTTACATCTGAAGCGAGTCTTTCTGTGGCAGCATATAGATGGGTCTTGTTTTTTAATCTATTCAGCCACTCTATGTCTTTTGATTGAAGAATTTAGTCCATTTACATTTAAAGTAATTGTTTATAGGTATGGACTTATTGCCATTTTGTTAATTGTTTTTCTGGCTATTTTTGTAGTTCCTCTCTGTTCCTTTTTTCTTCTCTTGCTCTCTTCATTTGTGGTTTGATGACTTTCTTTAGTGGTATGCTTATATTCCTTTCTCTTTATCTTTTGTGTATTTACTATAGGTTTTTGCTTTGTGGTTACCATGAGGCTTACATATAACAACTTGTATCTATAACAGTCTATTTTAAGTTGATAAGTTTGATTGTATTCTAGAACTCAACATTTTTACTCTCCCCCACCACATTTTGTGTTTTATGTCACATTTTACATCTTTTTATCTTGTGTATCCCTCAACTAATTATTGTAATCATAGGTATTTTTACTACTTTTGTCTTTTAACCTTCATATTAGCTTTATAAGTGATTAATCCACTACCTTTACTGTATATTTACCTTTCCAGTGAGATTTATTCTTTCATATGTTTTCTTGTTACTAATTAGTGCCCTTTCTTTTCAGCTTAAAGAAGTTCCTTTACCATTTCTTGTAAGTCCAGTGTAGTGCTGATGAACTCCTTTAGCTTTTGCTTGTCTGGAAAACTATTTATCTCTCCTTCAATTCTGAATGATAACTTTGCCAGGTAGAGTATTCTTGGTTGGAACTTTTTTCTTTCAGCACTTTGAATATATCATGCCCTTCACTTCTGACCTGCAAACTTTCTGCTGAAAAATCTGCTGACAGTCTAATGGAGGGTTCCCTTGTGCATAACAAGTTGTTTTTCTCAGGAGAGTTTTTTAAAAATAAGGAATTCCAGGGCTGTACTCAAATCTATGGAATCGATTTCCTGTGAGTGGAAACTTGGGAATTCATATTTTAAAAATCTCTTCCCAGCTCCCCTCTACCCTCTACTCTACTAATGCAACTTGAGAATCACAGCTTCAGAGGCCATTAGTCCAACTCTTTACCAGACATGTGAGTGTTCTTTCCAACATTCCTGAGAAGTGGACTTTTATCCTTATTTGAATACATCTATGAATGAGGAACTCACTACCTCATAATGTAACTATGCCATTATGGGTCAGTTGATACCATGAGAAATTTCTTCCACACAAAGAATTAAACTCTACCTCCTTGTCATATTCTCTTTTTAATCCAGATTGTTTCACCTGGAAACATACAAAATAACTCTTAAACACATGACAGCTCTTCAAGCATTTGAGGATGGTTTTTAAATCCTTTCTTCCTCTGGGGAATCTCAATCACTCTCAAGCCTTCTGTTACTCATTTTATGCTAATGACTCATAAACTGATATATTTAACTCATACTCTCTTCTGAGTACCAGGCCTGCATATTCATCTGCTATTGGACACCTCCACATAGTTGTTCTGATACACTGCCAATTCAGTATGTCTAAAAGTGGACTACCCATAGTCCCCCTTAAACTCTCTCTTTTTCCTGTTTTCCTCATTCAGTAAATTAACCTTCCCATTGTTCAAGCTGATTCTCCTGGTTGTCAGGGTCTCATTCTGGCCCTCTCTGTTTCTTCATCCCCCATACCAAGTTCATCATCATCAAGTCCAATCAATCTGGCCTCCTAAATTGCCCCTTGAATCTATCCATAACTTCTCATCTCCACAAACATCACCTTCCAGTTCCAGACTCCCATCATCTCTCCAGAAATTTGTGCAAGATCCTCTCAACTCTCAACTGAACTGCTTTCAGATTTTCTTCTTGCAACTCATTCTCACTACTGCCAGCGTGATCTTTCAAAAGCACAAGTTAATCATGTCTTGTCCCTACTGAATGCCCTTGAAATATTACTTCAACATCCTCAACATGTCCCACAAAGTCCTTCATCTTCCATCCCATGCCCACCTCTTTAGCACTCTCTCACCTCTCCCTTTGTGTACTCTACACTCGTGCCACTCAAAAGGAGGTCCTCAAGCTGGCAACATCAGCTTTACCTGGGAGCTTGTTGGAAATGCAGAACCTCGGACCCCCATCCCAGACTTTTAGAATAAGAATCTGCGTTGTGACAAGATTCCCCGGTTGATTTGTGTGCACATTAAGGCATGAGAGACACTGCTCTCACACATTAGCTCTGTTCTAACTTTTGAGGCTTCAGACTTACTGTTTCTTCTTCCTGAGATAGTCTTCCTGGTCTCATACCCCAGTCTTTTCTGACTCACACTTTCAGGTGTCTATATAGATGCCATTTCTTAGAGAAAGCCTCTGTAATATCTCACTACTGAATTAAGAGATCCCTCAAATCTATTTCCCTTGCCCCTTCCACATTGTTCCATAATCAAGTTTATGTAATTAGTTTCTTAAGAAATATCTTAACTACTGTCATATCCTCAGTGTCTAAAACGTAGTAGATGCTCGATAAGTATCTGTTGAATTAATGTTAAATGAATAGTAAGTGCTCATTAAATGTAAGTCCCAAACCTCTTGCTGAAATCCAGGTGTGCTACACCCCCCATCTTTTCCTGACAATGTGAGACTTAGAGACCCTCTTACAGAGAAAATGAGGTTAGGCTGGTGTTATTTGTTTTTCATAAACTATTGCTAGACCCTAGTGATAATCTCTTCCTTTTCTCAATGCTCAAACACCAACTCTGGATAATCTTACACATTCATAGGCTATTAGAACACAGTGGGGCCATGGAATTAATGTGATTCAACCTCCAAGAGAATAGATGAGAAACCAGGATCCAGAGGTTGGCTTTCACAAACAGGTATATCAAGTTTGCACAGGAGCCCACAAGTCCTCCTCCTTTTGAAAAGTCATATTTGCTTATTCCTAGTATTAGTCTCTCCATACCCCTGGTGCCACTCACAAGTCCTCCAACTGACTCAAGGCTCTCTCAGTTCCCTAAAACATGTTTAGTCCAACAACTAATATTTTGGATATTAAATTTGATATCAAACTAAAATTGATATTTTAATTCATTATTAGCACTCAAAATTATCTGTTCATATTTTATCACATACTTGGCCTTTAGATACCTTATACTAAGGTGAGGTCTAACCATACCTGCTGGGTAATAAGTTTCATGAAGTAGCGAATGGAAGTTAAAAAATAGTTGAAGAGTACTAACATTAAGTTATCTTCCCATTTCAGCAGGTATCTTCTTTCTTATCCTTCTTGCTCTGGACATGGCTTTAAAGACTTATTTTTGTAATCCCTGACATTTTTACAACCATCTTCTATATATTTGCTATCCAGTATGGTAGTCACTAGCTACATGTGGCTCTTAAGCACTTGAAACTTGTGGCTAATCCAAACTGAGATATGCTGTAAGTCTAAAATACACATTCGATTTTGAGGACTTAATGAAGAAAAGAATACAAACTATCTGGTTAATAATTTTTATATTGGTTACACATTGAAACGATAATATTTTTGATATGTTGGGTTAAATAAAATATGTTATTAAAGTTAATTTTCTGGGCCGGCCCCGTGGCTTGGTGGTTAAGTGAGCGCGCTCCACTGCTGGCGACCCGGGTTCGGATCCCGGGCTCGCACCGACGTGCTGCTTCTCTGGCCATGCTGAGGCCGCGTCCCACATACAGCAACTAGAAGGATGTGCAGCTGTGACACACAACTATCTACTGGGGCTTTGGGGGGAAAAATAAATAAATAAAAAATCTTTAAAGTTAATTTTCTTTTTTTTTTTTGTGAGGAAGATCAGCCCTGAGCTAACATCCATGCTAATCCTCCTCTTTTTGCTGAGGAAGACCAGCTCTGAGCTAACATCTATTGCCAATCCTCCTCTTTTTTTCCCCCAAAGCCCCAGTAGATAGTTGTATGTCGTAGTTGCACATCCTTCTAGTTGCTGTATGTGGGATGCAGCCTCAGCATGGCCAGAGAACTGTTGCATTGGTGCGCGCCCAGGATCCGAACCTGAGCTACCAGTAGTGGAGCGTGTGCACTTAACCGCTAAGCCACAGGGCTGGCCCTAAAGTTAATTTTCTTACTTCTTTTTTAATGTGATTACTACAAAATTTAAAATCGCAAGTGGGTTTCACATTACATTTCTATTGGACAGTGTTACTCTAGGCTTTAGTCATCAAGATTGTTCTCTCAGTTTTAAATTGCTTTAAAAAACAAACAAACAAAAAAAAAGCAAACAGGGGCCAGCCCTGTGGCCTACTGGTTAAGTTTGGCATGCTCCACTTTGGTGGCCCAGGTTCAGTTCCTGGGCCCGGACCTACACCACTGGTTGGTGGCCATGCTGTGGCGGCAACTCACACATGAAATAGAGGAAGATTGGCAACAGATGTTAGCTCAGGGTGAATCTTCTTCAGTAAAAAACAAACAAAAAAAATGTTCTTTCATGTTTTGTGTACACTCTACTAAATAAGATTTAGTCAGGAGTTTCCCCTGTTGCCACACTGAACTCTGCACATCTCTCCTCAATTTTTCACTAGCATCTTTTGCTTGGAGTTTGTCAGAAATTCATTTTTCAATGCCTTCCAAAATTCTCAAGTCATTTTCCCTTGGCTTAATAATGAAACACCATTACTAAGAATACCACAATAATGCTAATCATTATAGTGATCATTTGTAGAGGCATTACTATGTGTCAGGCACTGTGATAAGTACTTTACATACATTATCTCATTTATTATTTACAATAACCAAATAAGGTATCTATTATGATGTCCATCACACAGATGAGAAAATTGACGCTCAATGAGGTTGTGGCAAAGACTGGCTAGCTCTTCCCCAACCCCTTTCTCTTTCCTTCTCTGCTCGTAACAAGGCTCTTTTTCCCAGTTGCAACAACCAAAACTGTCTTCAGATATTGACAAATGTCCCCTGGAAAGCAAAATTGCCCCCTTTCCCCCTGCTGAGAACCACCTTCGTATAGAGTAGAAATTACCTTCGTTGTTTCCTTTAAATTTGGGGGATAAAATTTTTGGCAACCTATGTCAAGGATTTATTAGCTCTTTACACAAATGAGACTTCCTGCATATACTCTATAGTTGCAATCTGCCCTCTTTGTCCCTGTGCCAGCTTCAGGCTCTACCTAGTGTCCACTTAATTTTTCTGGTTGGTGAGTCCATACAAATAATCCCTCGTAGCCCTCACACCACTGTTCTTCGTCTTTTCCCAAACACTCTCCAAGGTAATGCTAGACCAAAAGCCATCATTGTGAATGGTTTTCCTGCCACATATGTGGGCACCTCCATCCCAGGGCAAGAACCAGTCTGGAGATTCTTTGGTTGACAAAAGTGCTGGATTTCTGATGAGAAAGAAGAAAAGAAGGTCAAGAGACACCTTTGTCAAAAAACTCTCAACAGACATAGATGGAAATTTGTTCACCGTGTTTAGTTCAAGATTTTATCTTTCAGTCCTTTTATTTACACTTCCTCTAAAGCTAGGTGGTTACAAAAGAAAAATAATTCCAGTGCTCATTCAAATGACTTGGAAATCAGCTAGAATCTATTTCTCAGTCTTTTACATAATAATTACTGTTTTGAAATGCACGGTATCTGTGTCTGTTTCCCATCATGCTTTCCTTTTTCCCTCTCTCCATCTGTGCCCTGGAGCCCAGTCACATGATCCATGCAGAGATCACTTGTTCAAGCCCAAAGCTTTCCTGAGAATCACATCAATCACATCTTCTTTGGGCAGGTCCAGCCCTCTTTTCACTAACAACATGACACCAGGATCCAGTTAACGTTAAGTTGTAAGCTCCACAAGGCAAGGATCCTTGTGTGTCTGTGCATGTTCCTTTATGCGAGCATGTGTGTGTATGTGTGCCAAAATATTGACTTTCTTTGCAGTAAACTTGGAGTTAGTCTCCTTTTCTATTTTTGATTTCGAAGCTATTTGGTGTAGACAGACGGGTCATTTTCTTTCCCTCACTCCCTGTCAAATCAGGTGCAGTTTGGAAGAAAAGTAATGATTTTTTTGGTCCATTTCCTTTCTAAGAATAAGGACAAATATAGGAAGGTGTCCTGCTGCTTCATGTAGAATTATTTTAAGGCTAAGTTGCTCTGTCTAACTTTAATCAGGTGCAGATGAGAGCTTGCTGATCTGTGCATTCTGAAATTTCATTGCTCCTACACAAACTCACTGCCTGGAAAGAAGGAAGCCTGACACTTGGAGGGCCGTGCTGTCTGAAACCAGATTAATAATGAATGAACTCATCTTGTATAATCAGGAAAGGGAGAAATGCTACAAATTAGAAATAAGTATGTTCTTCATTACGAGTGGCAGCAGGATGCTGCTTAGGGTATCACTGATGCTCAAATTAGCTGTGGGGCACAGGGACCACTTGCTGCCTCTTGTCATTTCTTACTTTCCTCTTGAGAGTCTCATTCTCAAGGGATTTGCAAAATGAGAAATTCTCAAAATGCAAACTTGGGAGAGGCATTTGCACTACATGAGAATGACAACTTACTATTCATCTAGGGTATACAGATATTGTAAATGGGTTACATTTCCATCTTAAATTAAGTTAAAGTTCTCATATTTTCTATATAAATTAGATCAAAATTATGCCAAGATGGGAATGTTTACAAGATTTCTGGTATTCTCAAGAGATGCTTACCCTGAATATCATGTACTTTCAGAGAAAACGAGCTGCCCACCTCGGAGTCAGGGGAAACTTGCTGGTGTTTTGCTGGGTTGAAGCTTGTTTTGTTTTAGCATATGCTACCAAGGACTAGCCCTGGTATTAGTGTTGTGTGCATGTGTGCACACCAAAACCTGAACAGGTACAGAAATGAAACAAAATGAAAGATCTCACAGAAGGTGTGAGGGAAAGTCACTTAGCACCACCTCATCAACCAAACCTGAAAATGTGTTTCTGTAGGGCAAAGGGTGGACAGCCTGTACATGTAGGCACCAGAAATATCTCATAAAATATCACTGATTCAAGAATGGTCCTTGGAGCTGAGATCAACTGACAAACTGCCTACAAATCTCCAGTGGGCAGTGGGTGTGGGAGGGAGAATTCCACTGACTTGTGGCTCTGACCCCATCTACCTCTCATGGTTTCCATAAGCACAATTTTGGTTCTCCTATGCCGTGAAAGTCTCTTGTATGGAGGTGAGAGTGGATTGAGGTTAGTCTAGGTGGCCTGGAAGTCTGTAGGTCTTTAAATCAGTGGAGAGAAAGCATGGACGCCCCAGTTATGCCATGCCTACTTTGTAAGAAAGGTCTGTGCTGGGTCAAGGTAAGGACCAATTGATGTAACTAATGTGATATTTCCAAGTCCACATTAATTGTTCCTAGAACATGCTGACCAGCAGGGCAGATATTGGTTCAGACATAAACAAAGTACTTCCCTATTTGTCCACCTACTGGCATCTAGTAGGCAGACGAGAGTATCAGTTTCGGTCTGGATGCCTTAAAAAACGTCCACCAAAATCAGTACAACACATACAGCAGCTGATTAGATTATAGGATCAGAGGGTTTGGGGGAATGGAAGAGTCCAAGAAGGAAAGAGCAGGTCATGGTGTGGCAGCTGAAAACCTTTGCAAGGACAAAAAGTGGCCCCCTTAGTTAGGGTAGCCAAACTGTGGATGATATATGCTCCAGGGGTACGGGAGGATCTATGGAGAAACCCCAAGTCACACTGACCTGTGTTCGCTCATCTGGCCCATCCTGCCCATTGCACATGTGTAGCCCTCATGGGTAGCTATTACTGAGTTGTGCTTTTGAAAAAATACCTGTGGTAAGTAGAATAGTACAAGATGTCCATGTCCATAATCCCCAGAACCTGTGAATAGGTTACATTCCATGGTAAGAAGGAATTAAGGTAGCAGTTGGAATTAAGGATTCAGCTGACCTTGAGATGGAGAGGTTATCTCGGATTATCCGGGTGGACCCAATGTAATCACATGAGTCCTTGTAACTGGAAAAGGCAAGCAGAAGAGAAAGAACCAGAGAGATGGCATTGTGAGAGACCTGACAAACCATTGCTGGCTTTGAAGATGGAAGAGGGCCGTGAGCCAAGGAGTAAGGGCAGCCTCTAGAAGCTGGAGAAGAGAAGAAAATTGATTCTCCCCTAGAGCCTCCAGAAGAACATAACCCTGCTAACACCTTGATTTTAACCCAGCAGACCCATCTCAGACTTCTGACCTCTGGAGCTACAAGTCCATAAATTTGTGTTCCTTTAAGCCCTAAATTTGTAGCAATTTGTTACAGTAGTAATAGGATACAAATAAATTACCCAAAGAAAATGATCCTTAACATATCCTTATATGTGTTTGGGACTTGTGTTAGAGAGAATGATGCAGGGGAGACAAGCTTCGTGACAAAATCTCGGATGGGCTGGGGGCAGGGGGAGGCGAGGAGGAGTGCACATGGTGTTTGTCACTAGCTTTTGTTCCCAGTCTAGTCCCCTGGTGAGGAGCTCTTGGGGGCTACAAAGTAATAATTGAAATAACTGTTTTCAATAAAACCACCATAAAGCAGCAGGCACAAAGAAGCGTTGCTTTGGAGCCCTGCTAGCAGGGTGTAACCCAGGAGGGCACAGAGACCTTCAACTTTGTGCTCCAGCCATGGAGTGGGCTGCAAAGGGCTGTGGACCTCAGAAATGCTGCAGAGATGTCTGGCAGTGACTTGGGCCCTGGTGCCCAGCATTCATAGGGGCATAAGTGGCAGACCCCGGAAGAAACATTCATTTGCATGGTCAGTACAACAAGAGACCTTACAAGGAACATCAGTACACAGTGAAATGAGGTGCTGAAGAGAGAGCAACGCCCAGGAGACGCCCTGTGATATTGGTCATAATTATCTGTGAACAGAGCTGAGCCCTCCTGGAAAACATGAAACAGAACTTTGTGGACGGCTCATGGTCCTGCGTGAACAGGTGAGTGGCAAGGTTGTCATTCCTTATGTGACCCTCTTTTAACCCTAGGCTGGGTGGCCTGGGGTCCCAAGGTTTATATTAATAGTACCTAGGACTGTATAAATGACAGGCACAAAAGAAAAGGGAGAATTTATTGAAAATATCAGGATGAGGCAAAACTTTCCTGGGAACTTTGTATCTGGGACTTCTAAAATTTGTCTATGTGGGATCTAAACCAGATTTAAGCCTAAGGCAAGGGAGCTATGAGACAAATATTCTAAATTGCTTTGTTACCAACTGTTAGCAGAAAATTTTTCATCCACTCTGCCTTCACTGATGTGGTATCAGCCCAACAGAAACTCATACTGGCAAATAAAAGACATAACATTCTAACTTAGAACCTACATCCTGAAGAAGTCAGATGTTTAACATCAAAAGAGGATGTGTTCTTATTTTTGTCTGAGAGCAGTTTCCAATAAAAAAGGATTAAAATATATTCTAAGAAGAGGACCCTCAGTGTCCTCCAGCTTTACAAACTCCCTACAAAAGAGCACAAGGGAGGGGTCTGCACCACCCTCCCCCTCACGCCGACCCCACCCTGCACCAGGGAGGAGTGTGTGTGCGCTCTTTCTCAGTTCTGTGTCCATGTCATTCTGCTACAAGCTGCCAAGAGGCTGAAGCTTGTCTCCTTCCAAGTGTCTTCTCAGTTGATATTGCCAGGGTTGCTGATGACTTTTCCTCCAGTCCTACACGTATGAATTGACCATCCTTTTTGTTAGAAGCTTCTCTGGATTCACTCCTGGAGATTGCCTGCCTCTCTGTTTGGTTTGCCATATGTAAGTAAAACACCTGCCATTTATTTTGATGAGATTCAAGTGTCCCTCTCAGGGAGGAAAAGAAAGCCTCTTATTTGACAAGATGAATAGGAAAGAGCAGAGACTGGTTGCATTTAATCAAAGCTCACACAAACCCCAAGCAAAGTGAAGCTGAAAACATCCCTTTTAACTGATTCAAAGTCAAATTCAGTTACAGGTTTTGGGCAGCTGCAAATCCCAAAGCATAATCCAAGGCCCTCCTCCATGAGCTCTCTCAGCAGCTTGAACCTGAAAATAAGTGGTTATTTACAGCTTGTTTTCTTTTTGTTAGGATGTAGGCCAGTGGTTTCTTTAATTCAGTTTCACAGTCATTTATTAAAGTACAACAGGGCAAGGAAAAATTAGAATGCTGAGTCAAAAGTCTTGAACTCGGGTCTAGAAACTTCTAGTTCCTGGCCATGTGATTGAAGACAAATTGCTTAATCTTTCTGAACCTCAAGTTCTGCTTCTGCAAAGTAGAGAATCACTACCTGTCTTACTGCCCTCACAAGATTGTTGTGAGGCACAAATGCCAACAGGGTGTGGGAGTGCTGTGTATCATACGGTGCTATGTAAATGTTGTTGTTGTTTTGGCTCGATGACACGCGGGACACAAATATGCACAACTCATGGTCCAGACCCTCAAGGAACTTACAATCTAAGAGGAAAGCAGAGGTGTATACCACTCACCGTGAAATGCAGTTGACTGTGATCACGGCCGTGGGAGCCCAAAGGCCCCAGCGACTAGGGGATGTGGGTAGGCCATGAGAAATGGCACTGAGGACATCTGAATGGTTGGTAGCTTTCTACAGGGATGGGGAGAAAGCACGTTGGCAGGAAGAGCAGCATGACTAGAGGTGCCCAGACTGTGCTTGAGGATCACAGGGACCCCTCCTGGCAGGAGCAGACGTGCATGGCATGGAGACTTGTGGAAACTTAAACTGAGAACCCTGGGAAATATGAGACATATGGAGACGAGCATGAGTGTGAGCCACAGGTCCTGGTGTCCCAGCAAAACCGCTTGAGCTTGGATTGGGAGGAGCGTTAATAAGGGCGTTGAGTTTTATCCCAGCGAAGTATCTTGTCCCTACTTTAAAACTTCCCCGCATCCTGATTCCCTCCCATAAGGCTGATCGTTAGTTGTGGGGTTTTTTTTCTTCTCATTAATTGGAGAGAATGAGTCTTCTCAACTAATATCCCACTGGATTTTTTGTGCTTTCTTCCTATCCTTCACCAGGTTCAAGCAAGGAAAGTTTATACTTTAAGGAAAGCCCAGGGCGAATTGTAAATATTCCAAAAGTCACACTCTATTATCTTCTCTGCAGCTTCTAAACAATGCATGCCAGTTAATTTCCCTGGCCTACACATGCTCTTTGGTGCCGAGCATCCCCATGGCCAAAGGAGGCTGTGCAGCTGTCTTGCAGCTGAGGAGTGAACTGCACTGTGCTCTGTGATAAGCTGTATTCTTCTCGCACCCTGATCTCATTATCTTACACACGCCCCACACGAGCTCTTCCTCTGGGCCCATCTCCTATGCTGTGGAATACCTGGGTCCTCTTCCTTGCCCCTCTTTGTGGTGTCATCATGGGGAAATCTACTGTCAAAATGTTAACTTACCCCTGGTGATGAGAATAACATCTGAAGAAAGGTGTTATTTGTATGCATTTTACAGACATCTTACTCCTTCCAGAATTGTTTCTTTTCTCCAACACCCATTATTTTTTGTCCCTCAAATATTTTGACCTAACTTTCTATTTTCCCCTAGACAACACCTTAATGTTTTAATGTAAATAAACCTGTTACAAATTCTAGGGTCGGAGCTGGCCCGGTGGCGCAACCAGTTAAGTGCGCGCACTCCCCTGCAGCAGCCCAAGGTTCGCCGGTTGGGATCGCGGGCGCGCACTGATGCACTGCTTGGCAAGCCATGCTGTGGCGGCGTCCCATATAAAGTGGAGGAAGATGGGCACAGATGTTAGCCCATGGCCAGTCTTCCTCAGAAAAAGAGGAGGATTGGTAGATGTTAGCTCAGGGCCCATCTTCCTCACAAAAAAAAAAAAAAAAAATTCTAGGGTCAACTGTTTTCTCCTCAGCCTATTAAAAGATGCCCCTTGAGTTCTTCTAATAACTGTATGCTGACTTAGACTAAAAATGTTTTTTGAAGTTCTCAACTATTTTCTGAAGCGGTGTTTAAAATCTTAAGCACAACTTTTGTTAAATAACAAGAACTTTAGCCTAGACCATGTATCATTTATATAGCCATAATATAAATTACCCAGGCTTTGTTTGCTTCATGTGTTACAAATGTAGTAAATGCAGAACTGAAAAACAACGAATATTTTTAGGTTTATGGTCAATTCATATAAAATACTGTAAAAATTACTGTCAGAATTTTTTTGAGTCACAATTTAAATTTTAGGAGCTTTAAATTTGACAATTAGGAAATTCTTTTTAGAAGAAATTCCTTCATAGCCTATAATCCTTACTTCCATGGAAAATGTCATTTTCAGAGAAACAGACACTTGTAGTAAATAGAATAACAGAAATTACAGTATCACATAGAAAACAACCATGTATTTGAAATAATATGTTCAATTTTATGATGAACTCACTATAGAGTTCAGATATCCAACACTCTCCATGCTTTCACCCCCCCCAAAATGAGTCAATTCAATGAGAAAAAAGGTCCAAACATCAAAATAGCTATTTGGCATCGAATGAAAGATTTTTATCAATCTTTCAATTGGCAGTATCAATTAACATCAAAGATCTGACAGTCTCATCACTTAAAATGAAGATAAAGGGCCGGCCCCGTGACGTAGCGGTTAAGTGCGCGCGCTCCATCGCTGGCGGCCGGGGTTCGGATCCCGGGCGCGCACCGACGGACCGCTTGTCAGGCCGTGCTGTGGTGGTGTCCCATGTAAAATGGAGGAAGATAGACACAGATGTTAGCCCAAGGCCAGTCTTCCTCAGCAAAAAGAGGAGGATTGGCATGGATGTTAGCTCAGGGTTGATCTTCCTCACAAAAAAAAAAAAATGAAGATAAAATAATTATATTGGTTAATGAAACACTTTCTGTAACTTGACTGACAGGATCTACCTCAAATATTTTTTTTTTTTTTTAGAAGGAGTATTGAATTTTTTGTGTGTGTGTGTGAGGAAGATCAGCCCTGAGCTAACATCCGTGCTAATCCTCCTCTTTTTGCTGAGGAAGACCGGCTCTGAGCTAACAACTATTGCCAATCCTCCTCCTTTTTTTCCTTTTTCTCCCCAAAGCCCCAGTAGATAGTTGTATGTCATAGTCGCACATCCTTCTAGTTGCTGTATGTGGGACGTGGCCTCAGCATGGCCGGACAAGCGGTGCGTCGGTGCGCGCCTGGGATCTGAACCCGGGCCGCCAGTAGCAGAGCGCGTGCACTCAACCACTAAGCCATGGGGCTGGCCCTACTTCAAATATTTTAATTGGTCTCGGAGATGGGAAGTCTCAGGGTGTGAGCCTTTCTGTTTTCCATGGCGCATAGGGTGCAATAATAGTTAAGAGTGTGAAATATTGCAAATAATGACGTTTAGGTTAACAGATCCAGGACAAGAGTAAAGAAAGAAAGCCAAAAAGGAAACATTCTGGCTGAAACTACTTCTTGCCGACCATTTGAGAAATATGTTTTCAAAAGAAACACTTACCATCTCTAGATCAGAAGCTCTGTGAGGGTAATATGGATTCTATCTTGTTCATTGTTGTATTTCCTGTGACTCCTAGAAAGTGCCTGACACATGATGGGTGATCAGTACACATCTGTTGAATAAGGGAATAAAAAAAATTAAATAAATGAACTAACTTTATTACTGAGAAATGTTTAGAGAAAACATAAGAAAGTGAGAATTGGTAGTGAGATAAACCAGATGATTTACTAGTTCATATACGTATTCACTCAACGGTTGTCTATTGAGCTCCTGTGATATGCCTGTCCTGCTGTGCACTGATGATAGAAAAGCTCACAGTCTGAAGGAAGAGAAAGAGACACAAGCAATCAATCAAATACAAGGTGAAAAGTACAATGACTGAGGTTTGTTAAACATTCAGTGAGAATATAGATGAGAAAACTGTTAATTCTGCCTAAGGAGAGAGGTCAGGGAACGTTTTCCAGAAAAGGTGATGCTTGATTTGGGGTAGATGGATGAGAAGTTAGGTAATTTGGAGGACCATCAGAAGAATATTATTATAGGTAAAAGAAAGAACACCAGCAAAGGCCCAAAAGCATGAGAAAACATTGTGAGTTATGATACTGATTGACAAGAGCACATATGAGGTGGAGAATTGGTGCAGAAACACAGGCATGAACCAGAATGTAAAGGATATCATAGGCTATGCTGCTTCATGCAGCCAGATCTGTGGGCAGTGGAGAGTCTTTGAAGGTTTTTAGGCAAGAAAGATATGCATGAACTGAGTTTTTAAACTGTACTTTCCAATTGTGGAAGACTGACTCATAGCAGATCAATCTTTTTGTCAACAACAACTAGAAAAGATAGATTTAATATTTTTTTAAAAATTTACTTTGAACACATTGGAGAGTTACCAAATTACCTAGGACTTGAAGAACCAAGGTCTCAGAAAGAAGAGAAACTCATTGAGGTGAACATGATGTTCTACATTTCTTTTTCCTTCAAGGTACTCCCAGTTTATAAACTTCTTGAAGGGAGAGAAAAAAACAAATGTTAAAAGACACAGTAACTAAGCACAGTTTTCGCCAATCTTACAGGGTCGGAGAGACAAAAATTGGAGTTCCAAGGCAGTCAGGACTCAAGGGGTCAAGATTTCAGAGAGAAGGGAACTGCACAGAAGTGAAAACGATAGTCTAAAATCCTATTTTATCAATGTTATTTGATGATTTGTAAGCTGTGTGGCAAATAATTTTAAAAGCTGAGCATAATCATAGACCTAAATGTAAAACACAAAACTATAAAACTTTTAGAAGATAACAGAGGAGAAAATCTAGCTGACCTTGTGTTTGGCAATGATTTTTTAGATACAATACTAAAAGTATGATTCATGAAAGAAAAAAATGATAAGCTGAATTTAATTAAAATTAAAAACTTTACTCTGTGAAAGACACTACTAAGAGGATGAAAAGACAAGCAGAGATTGGGAGAAAATATTTGCAAAACACATATTTGATAAATAATTGATATCCGAAATATACAAAGAACTCTTAAAACTCTACAATAAAAAACCAAACAACCCAATTAAAAAATGGGCAAATTATCTGCAGAGACACCTCACCACAGATGATATACAGATGGCAAATATGCACATGAAAAGATGCTCAATACCATATGTCTTTAGGGAAATGCAAATTAGAACAACAATGAGATACCACTACACACCTATTAGAAGGGCAAAAATCCAAAACACTGACAACACCAAATGCTGGCCAGGACATGGAGTAACAGGAATTCTCATCATTTAGTGCTGGTGGGAATGCAAAAATGGTTCAACCATTTTGAAAGACACTTTGGCAGTTTCTTGCAAAACTAAACGTACTCTTACCATACAATCCAGCAATAGTGCTGGTTGGTATTTACCCAAAGATGTTGAGAACTTATGTCCACACACAAAAAAACTGTACACAAATGTCTATAGCAGTTTATTCATAATTGCCAAAACTTGGAAGCAACCAAGATGTTCTTCAATAGTGAATGGATAAACAAACTGTGGTACATCCATACAATGGAATATTATCAAGCAATAAAAAGAAATGAACTGTCAAGCCATGAAAAGACATGGAGGAACCTTAAATACATATTGCTAAGTGAAAGAAGCCTATCTGAAAAGGCTACATACTATGTGAGTCCAACTATATGATATTCTGGAAAAGGCAGAACTATGGAAACAGTAAAAAGATCAGTGCTTTTCAGGGACTTGGGGTGAGGGAAGGAGGAATGAATAAGTTGAGCATTTTTAGGGCAGTGAAACTATTCTGTAGGATACTATAATGGCAGCTATATGGCATTATACATCTGTCAAAAACCATAAAATGTACAACACAAAGAGTGAATGCTGATTTAAACTATGGATGTTAGTTAATAATAATGTGTCAAGATTGGCTCATCAATTGTAATGAATTTTCCCAACTAATGCAAGATGTTTCTAAAAGGGGATGCTGTATGTGAATGTGTGAGTGAGGGAGTATATAGGAACTCTCTGTATTTGCCACTCAATTTTTGTGTAAATCTAAAACTACTCTAAAAAATAAAGTCTATTTAAAAAAAAATGAAGAGAAAGCAGCAGCAAAGAGGCCAAGTATCAATTGTCTTGTGGTGCTGGGGTTATAAAAATTGGAAGTGAAAGTCTGGTTAAGCAGAGACGGCCTGGCAAAAACCAGACTTTTGGTTGGAATCTTAGACGGATTAAACTTTAAGAATAAGGTGGAATCAGAAATAGGTTAGGACTTATAAAGACTGAAACCCAGCCTCGAATCAGGTCACTCACTCAATGGATTAAAGTTATATGCTCCTACCTTGATGCATTCTAGAGGCTAAAGAAAATTCTCTGAAGGAAGATGACTTGATCCATAGCCTCTACAATTTATCATACCCAATGTCTGTAAATCAATCAATAATTACTTGGTATACCAAGGATAAAAACAAAAGGCAAAATAGAAAATAAAAACAAAACCATAGGTAATCTGGAGTTTAAAATAAGAGTGAAAAGAGATGACAAGATAGAGAATTTTATCAGAGATATGGACTCTACTTTTATTTTTTTTACTTTTTTTTGTGAGGAATATTAGCCCTGAGCTAACATCCAACGCCAATCCTCCTCTTTTTTTCCTTTCTGTGAGGAAGATCAGCCCTGAGCTAACATCCGATGCCAATCCTCCTCCTTTTGCTGAGGAAAATTGGTGCTGGGCTAACATCCATGCCCATCTTCCTCTACTTTATACGGGACACCACCACAGCATGGCTTGACAAGTGGTGCGTTGGTGCGTGCTAAGGATCCGAACCTGCGAACCCTTGGGCCCCAGGAGCAGAGCATGTGCACTTAACCACTATGCCACCGGGCCAGCCCCAATCCAGTCCTCCTCTTTTTGCTGAGGAAGATTGGCCCTGGGCTAACATTTGTGCCCATCTTCCTCTACTTTATAAGGGACCCCACCACAGCATGGCTTGACAAGCGGTGCGTCAGTCCATGCCCGGGATCCAAACTCGGGCTGCTGAAGCAGAGCATGTGAACTTAACCACTACACCACCAGGCCTGCCCCTGGAATCTACTTTTAAAAGAATCAGATAGGCATTCTAGAACTTAAAACACAACTGAAGAGAAAATTAGTGACTTGAAATATAAGTTAGCAGAAAGTGTACAGCTTAAAGCAATTTAAAGGCTAGAAAATACAGAAAAGAGGAGGATACATATGAGTCTCTCTGAATATATCTAATATACATGTCATTAAAGTCCAAGAAGAATAAGATAGAGAATATAAAGGAAAAGTAATATTTGAAAAGATAATAGCTGAGGGAAAGAATTCCATGCTAATAGACTGGAGGAATTAATATTGTTAAAATGCTCATACTACCCAAAACAATCTACTGATTCAATGCAATCACTATCAAAATTCCAATGACATTTTTCACAGAAATAGAACAATCTTAAAACTTGTATGGAACCACATAAGACCCTGAATAGCCAAAGTAATCTTGAGAGAGAAGAACAAAGCTGGAGATATCACACTTCCTGATTTCAAACAACATTACAAAGCTATAGTAATCAAAAGAGTATGACATTGCCATAAAAACTGACACATAGATCAGTGGAACAGAATAGAGAGGCCAGAAATAAACCCACACATATATAGTCAATTAATTTATGGCAAGGGAGCCAAGAATATGGAAAAGAAAAGTCTCTTCAATAAATGGTGCTGGGAAAACTGCATGGCCACATGCAAAAGATTGAAACTGGACCCCTATCTTATACCATACACACAAATCAACTCAAAATCGATCAAAGATTTGAATGTAAGACCCGAAACCATGAAACTCCTAGAAGAAAATACAAGTGGTAAGCTCCTTGACATTGATCTTGGTGATGATTTTTTTAATTTGACACCAAAAACTAAGGCAACAAAATAAAAAATCAACAAGTGAGACTACATCAAACTAAAAAGCTTCCACACAGCAAAGGAAATCATCAAAAAAATGAAAAGGTAACCTATGGAATGTGAGAAAATATTTGCAAATCATATATCTGATAAGGGGTTAGTATCTAAAATACATAAATAACCCATACAACTCAATAGCAAAAAACCAAATGATCCAATTAAGAAATGGCAGAGGAACTGAATAGACAATTTTCCAAGGAAGACATATGAATGCCCAACAAGTATATGAAAAGGTGCTTAACATCACTAATCATCAGGGAAATGCAAATCAAACCACAATGAGATATCACTCATACCTGATAGAATGGCTATCATCAAAAAGACAAGAGATAACAAGTGTTTGCAACGGCTATTGTGCACTGTTGGTGGGAATATAAATTGGTGCAGCTCCTATGGAAAACGGTACGGAGGTTTCCCAAAAAATTAAAAATCGAACTACCGTGTGATCCAGCAATCCCACTTCTGGGTATATATCCAAAGGAAATGAAAACAGGATATCAAAGAGATATCTTCACTCCTATGTTCATTGCAGCATTATTCACAATAGCCAAGTTATGGAAACAACACAAGTGTCTGTCAGCGGATAAAGAAGCTAGGAATATTGGGGCCGGCTGGGTGGCATGGTGGTTAAGTGAGCGCACTCTGCTGTGGCGGCCCAGGGTTCACAAGTTCGGAACACTGGGCGCACACCGACGCATCGCTTGTCAAGCCATGCTGTGGCAGCGTCCCATATAAAGTAGAGGAAGATGGGCACAGTTGTTAGCCTAGGGCCAGTCTTCCTCAGCAAAAAGAGGAGGATTGGCATCGGATGTTAGCTCAGGGCTAATCTTCCTCACACACAAAAAATTTTTTTTTAAAAAAAGCTAGGAATATTATTCAGCCATGAGAAAGAAGGAAATCCTGCCATTTGTGACAACATGGATAGACCTTGAGGGCATTAGGCTAAGTGAAATAAACCAGAGAGAGAAAGACATATACTGCATAATATCACTTATCTGTGAAATCTTTATTTTTTAAAAACAGTCACAATCATTGAAACACAGGGTAGAAAAGTGCTTGCCAGGTGCTCTGGGGTGGAGGAAATAGAGTTTGGTAAAAGGGTACAAACTTTCAGTTAAAAGATGAATAAGGCCTGAGGATCTAAGGTAAAACATGGTGAGTATAGTTCATAACACTGTGTTGTATAACTGAAATTTGCTAAGAGAGTAGAACTTAAATGTTCCCACCAAAAGAAGAAAAGGATAAATATGTGAGGTGATGGATATGTTAACTAGGTGGGGGCAATCTTTTCATACTGTAAATATATATCAAATCACCATGATGTACACATTAAATATCTTACAATTTCGTATGTCAATTATACCTCAATAAAGCTTAAATTTAAAAAAGATAACGGCTGGGCATTTGCCAAAATGGACAAAACAAAAACAACCCCTCGTTAAAAAAAATACTATGAATTCCAAGCAGGATAACAATTTTAAAACCACACCTGAGGGCATCATAGAAAAACTGATGAAAAAAATGCAAAGAAGAAAATATTTAAAAGACACACACACACAACACATTGCCTTCAAAGGAACAAAAATAAGACCAATAGCTGACTTCTTAACAAAAACAATGGAAGCCAGAAAAAAATGCAATGTCTTCATTAAAGCAATGAAAGAAAATAAATGCAATCCTAGAATACTACACTGAGCAAAAATATCTTTCAATAATAAAAGCCTTCCAGAAAATAGAGGAAGAGGGAATGATTTCACCTCATTTCATGAGGCCAATATTACATTAATAGAAAAACAAGACAATGCCATCGCAAGAAAAGAAAACAGACCAATATTGCTTATGCATATAGATGCTAGAATTCTACACGAAATATTAAGAAACTGAATACAATATGTGAAAAGCAAAATACATCATGACTAAGGAGAATTTGCCCCAGGAATCCAAAATTGGTTTAACATTCAAAAACAAATCAGTATAATTCACCAGATTAATGAAATAAAAAACAAAAATTATGTGAACATCTCAACAAATGCAGGGACAGAATTTAGCAAAATCCAAGAGCCATTACTTGTTAAATTCTCCAGACAGGAAATTTCTCAAATTGTAAGACTGAAGGATTCCTCCCCAAATCAGGAGCAATATAAGGATGTTCACTCTCACCCCTTCTATTGTACTCGAGGTTCTGACTAGTTCAGTAAAATGAAAAAGAAATAAAAGGCTTCTAGAAAATAAAAGAAGAAGTAAAACCATCTTCATTCCCTTAAAACATGATAGACTACCTAGGAAATCTGAAAAAAATCTGTGAAAAAGCTACTAGACCTAACCTACCAAAAAACTACTAGAACTTATAAGTGAGTTTACCAATGTAGCAGGATACAAGGTCAATGAATAAAAATAAATTATATTTCTTTATACTAGCAACAAAAAATTAAAACATGAAATTTTAAGAACTCCATTTACAATAGCATGAAAATATGAAATGCTTATGGAAAAATTTTTAAAAATATGTGCAATAGCTGTATGCTGGAGACTACAAAACATTGCTGAGAGAAATTAAAGAAGACTTAAATAAATAGAAAGCTATACTGTATTCATAGAGCAGAAGATTCAATATTATTAAGATGTCAATTTTCCCAAAATTGATCTATAAATTCAATACTATCCTCCCTCCTCCCAAAAACCCTGGCAGGCCTTCCCCACCCCCACCCCTGCAGAAATTGTCAGGCAGATTCTATAGTTTACATAGAAATGGAAAGGGCTTAGAATAGACAAAACAAACTTGTTTTAAAAAGTTAAAGAGGGCCGCCCCGTGGCTTAGCGGTTAAGTGCACGCGCTCCAGTGCTGGCGGCCCGGGTTCGGATCCCGGGCGTGCACCAACGCACCGCTTCTCCAGCCATGCTGAGGCTGCATCCCACATACAGCAACTAGAAGGATGTGCAACTGTGACATACACATCTACTGGGGCTTTGGGGAAAATAAAAGGAGGAGGATTGGCAATAGATATTGACTCAGAGCCAGTCTTCCTCAGCAAAAAGAGGAAGATTAGCATGGATGTTAGCTCAGGGTTTATCTTCCTCACAAAAAATAAAAAATAAATTAAAAATTTGAAGAACTTGCACTATCATATTTCAAGACTTACATAAAGCTACAGTAAAAAGACTGTGGTATTGGCATAAGGATATACATATAGATATGGAACAGAATGGAAAGTCCAGAAGTAGACCCACGTATATATGTATGGTCAATTGATTTTCCACAAAAATGCCAGAGTAATTCAAAGGAGATATGATAGCTTTTGCAACAAATGATGTACAGTCATGTGTTGCTTAACAATGGGGATACATTATGAGAAATGCATCGTTAGGAGGCAATTTTGTCATTGTGCAAACATCATAGAGTGTACTTTCACAAACCAAGATAGTGTAGCCTACTACACACCTAGGCTATACGGTACTAATCTCACGGGACCACGGTCATATACGTGGTCTGTTATTGACTGGAACGTCGTTATGCGGCACATGACTGTAGAGCAATTGGATATATATGTACAAAAATATAAGCTTTGACCCTTACTAAACATCATATATAAAAATTAGCTTGAAATGCATAAAAAACCTATATGCAAGAACAAAAACTCATGGAAAAAAACAGGATGACATTTAATTCAAGTATGTTCTTGAATCAAAGGTCAGAGATTTCTTAAATAAGAAACAAAACTATAAACCATCCAGGAAAAATTAATAAACTGAACTTCATCAAAATTGAAATTTTTGCTCTTCAAATGACACTGTTAAGAAAATGCAAAGGCAGCTCAGACTGGGAAAATATATTTGCAAAACTTATCTCTGATGAAGAATTCATATGCAGAATACATTAAGAAAAACTCTTACAATGTAATAACAGTAAGAGAAACAACCCAATTTTTTTAAATGGGCAAATGACTTGAACAGATACTTTAACCAAGAAGATATACAAATGGCAAATAAACATATGAAAAGATTCTCAGCATCATTAGTCATCAGGGAAATCAATTTAAAGTCACAATGAGATGCCACTACATACTCAATAGAAGGGTTAAAATTTAAAAGACTGAGAATGCCAAATGTTAGCAAGGATGTAAAACAACTGGACCTCTATACACTGCTAGTGGGATAGCAAAGTTGTACAGCCATTTTGGAGAGCAGTTTGGCAGTTTGTTAGAAAGTTAAGCATAACACTTACCGTAGAACTCAGCAATCACACTCGTGTGTTTTTAACCCAAGAGGAATAAAAGTATATCTCCACTAAAATAAAAAAACTTGCATGTGACTGCTCATAGCAGTTTTATACATATTAGCCAAAAAACCAGAAGCAACCCAAATGCCCATCAGCTGGTAAATGGATAAATAAATTACAGTATATTAAACAATAAAAATAAATGAGCCAGTGATGCACATGGCACAATTTTTTTTAAACTATTGATACATAATAACATAAAAAGGAGCAAACTATTGATACACATAATAATGTGAGTGACTCTCAGAAGCATTATGCTAAGTGAAAGAAGCCAGATATTAAAGACTGTCTATTACATGATTCCATATACATGAAATCCTAAAAAAGGCAAATTTAAGGGACAGAAAGCAGATCAATTGTTGCTAGGGAGTGGTGGTGTGGGGAGAGGATTGACTGCAAAAAGGCACAAGGGAAATGGAAATGTTTTATACTGTGATCATGGAGCTGGTTACACAAATGCATATTTCTGTCAAATCTCATTAAATTATACACTTAAAACAGGTGAATTTTATTGCACGTAAATATACCTCTGTAAACATTTTTGAAAAAAAAAAGGTGAAATAAAATTAAAAACAAACAAAAACTGAGATCATTTGTCACCACTACATCCCATATTAAAAGAAATATATAAAAGAAGTTCTTTAGACAATAGGAGAGTTCTTCAGAAAAAACGAATATGATACCATTTGGAAGCACAAAACATGGGATGGGTTAACAGAGTTAAAGAGTTCTAAGGTCCTTTTATTTTTCAGGAAATATAAAAATACTGATTTGTATTAAAGTTTATAAGTTGAGGATACATGTTGTAATTTTAAGATAACCACTCAAACGATAATAAAAGAATGTATAAACAACTAATCAACAAGGAAGAAAGAGAATAACAGAAATAGTGGATTAGTAAAAAGAAGATACAAAAGGAGAGAAAAAGGAACAGGAATAGACAAGACAAATAGAAAACAAATAGGGAGATAGCAGATTTAAATACGACTATCTCAGTAGTTACATCAGATGTAAATGTACCAAATAGTCCAGTTAAAAGACAAATTTTTCAGACTGGATAAAAATTTAACTATATGTGAATTACAAATGATAGATATTAAATAGAAGGACAAAGAAAGATAGAAAACTCAAAGGATGAAAAACTCTATACCAGGTGCGATGGTTAATCTTATATGTCAACTTGACTGGACCACGGGGTGGCCAGACAAAACATTATTTCTAGGTGTGTCTGTGAAGATGTTTCCGGATGAGATTAGCATTTGAACTGGTGGACTTGGTGGAGTAGATGGACCTCCTCAGTGTGGGTGGACATCATCCAACCCATTGAGGGTCTGAATAAGACAAAAGGTAGAGGAGGGAAGAATTTGCCCCTTTTTTCTGCCTCATTGATTGAGCTGGGACATCTCATCTCATCTTCTCTGGAGAACCCTGACCAAAACATCAACAAATACTAATCAAATATAGCTATATTAATATAAGATCAATGGGAAGATCATTTCTAAAGACAAAATGGAGCTTTTTGTAATGACAAAAGGGTCAATTAACTAGCATGTTTCATTGTTGTTAGAAATTGACAATTTTAAATTTTGTTTGATAATGCAAAGGGCAAAGAATAGTCAAAATAACCTCAACAAAAGAAGAAAAACGTTAGAATCCTTACATTACTAAATATCAAGATATCATAAAGCTACAAAAATTAAGAGTATGTGAAGTTGGCCAGACATGTGAAGCAAGATGAACGGATATGTACAAAAAAATATAGTGTCCATAAGCTGACCATATGTTTATGGTCATTTGACTTACAATGAAGATGACAGTTAGTCCAGTGGTGAAAGGATGGTCTTTTCAAAAAGAGTACTGGGCTGATTGATAATCATGTGGAAAAAAAATGAATCGAGTTCTACCTCATGTCATACTCAAATATCAATTCCAGAAGAATTGTACATCTCATGTGAACTATAAAACAATAAAACTTTCACAGATGAGAACACAAAAGTATCATCTTTATGGTCTGGAGTAGACAAGACTTCTTAAATGGAACACTAAAAGCACTAACCATTTAAAAATGATTAATAAATTGGATAGCATTAAAATTAAGAACTTTTGTTCAACAAATGACATCAATAAAAGCGTGAAAGGCACCTAAAGAGTAGGACAAGGCATTTATTTGCATATGTATAATTGATAAAGAACTCGTATCTAGACTATATAATGAACTCCCATGAATCATTAAGAAAAAGACAATACAGAAAAATGAGCTAGATGTTTGAAACAGGCACTTCAAAAAAAGATATGCAAATGGCCAAAATGTACATGAAAAAGTTCTCAGCCTTGTGAGTCATCAGAGAAATACAAATTAAAACCACAATGAGAAACAACTACACACCCACCAAAATGGCTCAAATGTAAAGGACTGACAAAGATCAAGGGCTGGTAAAGCTGTGGAGTAAATGAAACTTTCTTACACTGCTGGTTGGAATATAAATTAAGACAACCACTTTGGAAAAGTGGTTGGCAGCAGGAACTAAAGCTGAACATATGCATATCCTATGACTCATCAAATTCACTCTAAAATATATATTCAACATAAATGTGAACATAAAAGTCATGTATAAGAATATTATAGAATTTTAGTCATAATAGAGAAAACTCAAAATGGACAAAATGCCTATTAACAGAAGAAAGGATAAATAAATTGTGGTATATCCACAAAATGAAATACTATATAGCAATGAAAGTGAATGAACTACATCTATACACATCAATATGGATGAATCTCACAAAAATAATGTAGAGTGGAAAACACTGGACATAAAGGAGTACACATTGTATGATTTCATCTGTATACAGTTCAACAACAGGCATCAATCCACGGTGCTGGAAGTCGGGATAGTGGTCATATTTAGGGGAGCATGGGTGGATAATAACCAGGCAGGAGGAGGCACAAAAAGGGGTGTCCAGGGGCTTGTAATGCTCCATTTCGTATCCCTGAGTATATTCTCCTTGTTATAATTAATCAGTGTAGTAAACACTGTTGGTGCCCCACACAGATCCCCTTTACT